>NC_048220.1:23727991-23781041 GCF_002007445.2 Ailuropoda melanoleuca
TAGTAAAGGGAACCACAGAACAAACACTTGCAGGCAGGGACTGCTGCAGAAGAGAGGGTGGCTCCAAGGTTATCCGAACTTGTTTTCAGAGATTCATGAGAGGCCCCAGGGCAACACTGGAAATGATAAATTGCGTAAGAAGCAAATATGCTCCTTGGCTCCTTTCTCCTTCAACATTTACGCTGATTAAGTGGCAGCAGAAGCACATGTCCATGAAGGAAAACAGTAAGGACGGAAGTGTCCCACCTAGTTTTAAACTACCAAAAGGTAAGCAATGGGTAATACCCACAAACTACAACTCTCACCTTCCCACACCCTTCCATGCCACGCAGACAACCTCTGGTTATTAGAATAGCCTCTGGTGACAGGGAAATAGAGATTCTCAAATACAAAGATGAACAGATGATTGAAAATCGCATGTGGTTCAGGAAAAACACCACCATGAAAAACAGGCACAAACAACAAAAGAACTCAACGCCAGAAAATCAGGGGTACAATAACAAAGAGAAGAAACTTTAAAATAAGGACAACTGGCAATTGCAAAGAAAGTCGAGAAGATAAAGAAAACAACCAGAGATCAGAAATGTTTAAAATGTTTCAAAAAGTGAAATTAGCAAAAGGACTAAATAAGAGAAGGTAATAAAACCATGGAACTGGAAAGTAAACTATAAAAGAAAGGCTAAGAGACATGAAGGATAAAACAAGAGATCAGAGAGGCTACATACAAGAAATAAACAAGAAATTTCTAAAAGTATCCCAAAAACCTAGAGAAACATGTCTTCAGTTTAACATGGCCCATCAAGTACCAAGCAGGATGTTTGACAAGCTGCCGCACCCTCCCAAAATATCACCCTGGTATTTCAGAGCACAGTAAAAACTAACAAGTCAATTTTCATTAAAGAAAGACTTTACCTTTCTTAGAAATCTATACTATTCTTAGAAATCCACAAACCATGTAGATTTTAAAAAGTAAGCTATAAAATATTTAGATTAACAAATAATCTTGATTTATACTCTCTTGAATAATACTTAAAGGAACATATATTCTAAGCTTCAAAAGAAATCAACAAAATTTCATTTACTTCCTTAAGTTTTCAATAATTGCTAATGATCCAAAGCTGCACCCCTCAAAACCAGAAACCTCACCTTAAAATACAGAAATAAATAAAACATGAAAAAGCTTAAAATATAATTAGCATAATCCTAGAGGACATGAAAACAACAACAACAACAAAAGACTCTCAAGCTCACACTGGTTATCTTCTCCAAAACATTCCTTACAGAATGCAATGCTCTCTTTGTCATATTTCTGTTCCCTATACCAAAAGGGAATATTGCCACAAACAGAAATCCTACATAGAAACAAAATATTTTTGATAAAGCAAGCCACTTATAACAACCAGGCTCTCTAGCAAGAGCAGGAACAGAATAAAAGATGATGACACCACTGATAAGACAGGTAAAATTTATAGCCACAAACTGCCTCAGCACCACTACTTTGCACTCTTCCTCCCTACAGCAGAATTTGAAGTGCTTAGATCTTATCAATATTCCAGTTGTGCAAGTTCCTATTAAGGATATTAGTGGATATTAAAGGAGAAATTCACAGAGGCTGTCTGGAAATCAACAGGCTCAGAACTCCAGCTTTTTATATTAGGTCTTCCTGGTTGGGTTTTCTTCTCTAGGCTTCCCTGGAAGAAAATGGAACAGAATAGAGAACCCGGAAATGGACCCTCGGCTCTTTGGGCAACTAATCTTTGATAAAGCAGGAAAAAACATCCGGTGGAAAAAAGACAATCTCTTCAATAAATGGTGCTGGGAAAATTGGACAGCTACATGCAAAAGAATGAAACTTGACCNTCAACAGATGACTGGATTAAGAAGCTGTGGTCCATATATACAATGGAATATTACTCAGCTATCAGAAAGAACGAATTCTCAACATTTGCTGCAACATGGACGGCACTGGAGGAGATAATGCTAAGTGAAATAAGTCAAGCAGAGAAAGACAATTATCATATGATTTCTCTCATCTATGGAACATAAGAACTAGGATGATCGGTAGGGGAAGAAAGGGATAAAGAAAGGGGGGGTAATCAGAAGGGGGAATGAAACATGAGAGACTATGGACTATGAGAAGCAAACTGAAGACTTCAGAGGGGAGGGGGTGGGGGAATGGGATAGACTGGTGATGGGTAGTAAGGAGGGCACATATTGCATGGTGCACTGGGTGTTATACGCAACTAATGAAGCATCGAACTTTGCATCGGAATCCGGGGATGTACTGTATGGTGACTAACATAATAATAAAATAAAATAAATAGGATAGATAGGAAGAGCAGAGGATTTTTAGGGCAGTGAATATACTCTGATGATATCATAATGTTAAATGTATGTCATTATACATTTGTCCAATCCCGCAGAATGAACATCAAGAGTGAACTGTAATGTAAACTGTGGCCTCTGGGTGATAATGATGTGTCAATGTAGGTTCATCAGTTGTAATAAATGTACCACTCTGGGGAGGGGGTACCTTGATAGTTGGGGAGGTTATGCATGTGGGGGGGCAGGGCATATATGGTAAATCTTTCTCTCAACTTCATTGTGAACCTAAAACTGCTCTAAAATAAAGACTTTTTGGAGGGGAAAAAAANTGCTCTAAAATAAAGACTCTTTGGAGGGGAGCACCTGGATGGCTCAGTCAAAAAGAAAAAAAAAAGCCCTAGTTTGAAATGCTACAGCCAGCCTGAGATTTGTCCCTAGTAAACTTCTAATTCTAGGGTATCCCTGTGAGCCCACAAGTGTGAGATATTGCTAAACGTATTCCTTTTCAATTTACAGCCCTTTTGCACATAGCCGTCTTACATGTGGCCACTTTCCTGCCTGGTAAAGCATCCTCTACCCTTTTTTCTCTCTCCTCCTTGCCCTTGCCATGGCACCCCACAGCAGCTTTGCAGCTTTCCAATGAGGGCAGAAGCATTTGGATTGAGATTGGGTCTTTTCTTGGCATTTGACATAGTAGCATTTTTGTTATGCTGTGCTTGCATGAAGTTGATGTTGTTGATTCAGCCTTTGTGACATGTTTGAACCCTGATTTCCTATAGTTCTGTTCGGTCCTGGTCAAGTGACCAGGGCACTCGCTGCCTATTTCAGTTGTCTGTTTGGTTCCTCTTCTTAATTCGATATTTATAATACATGCTACTTTTCCATGTTTGTAGCAAGACACGTGGGATTTAGAGACGGACCCACACAATCCCTCACTGCTCTCCGAACTCTGTCAAGTTGTTGCTTCATCTTTCCAAGCCTCAGAAATGGGGCTGTTGTGAGAAGTAAATGAGGATAACGCATCTGGGCAATTTGGCAGACAGAGTCTGGCTTTGGGTTCACATTCAAGCTCTGCCATTTAATGTGGGACCTTTGGCAAATTATTTATTCTTATTTTCTTCATTCAAAAAATGTGTATAATATCTACATCAGGAACATTATATGAATTAGATGGGATATCTAGCCAAACTAAAATACTTAATCCTGAGTTTGGCATAGTTTATTATTTATCTATTTATTTAATCTTTTTATTTTATTATTTTTTAATTAAACTCTATGCCCAATATGGGCTCAAAGTCACAACCCTGAGATCAAGAGTCCCATGCTCCTCCAACTGAGCCAGCCAGGCACCCCAGCACTTGGCACACCTTAGTATAATAATTTTGATTTTTGTTCTTATACATCCCAAAACATCTTTTAACATGTAAGTGTCTTAATAAAATGATAGATGCTGAATTTTTAAAAAAGATTTTATTTATTTGAGAGAGAGAGCATGGTGGTAGGGTCAGAGGGAGAGGGAGAAGCAGACTCCCAGCTGAGCAGGGGGTGGGGGGAGGCACATAGCTTGATCCCAGGACCCTGAGATCATGACCTGAGCCAAAGGCAGACACTTAACCGACTGAGCAACCGACTGAGCCACCCAGGCTCCCCTATTTATTTTTATTTTAGAGAGAGAGAGCATGAGCAGGGGAAGAGCGGAGGGAGATAATCTCCCGCAGACTTCACACTGAGCACAGAGCCTGACGTAGAGCTTGATCCCAGGACTCTAAGATCATGACCTGAACGAAAACCACGAATTGGTCGCTCAACCGACTGAGTCACCCAGGTGCCCTTGCATGGGCTGCCTTTTAAACAAAAGATATATGGCCCATTGGCCTTTTTTTTTATAGTCATCGTTTTGATGTCAGTTTTAATATTAGGAAGACAGGATTTGTCAGTCAGTTTCTCCAAATACTACATTGGATACACTGTCAAACACAGTAGGGTGAATCACAATTTAAGGATTTCTTTATTGCTTGAGGATTTGGTATTTCCTAAATAGAACTTCACAAATCTGTTGTAAGCTCAAGTACTTCTCAAAATCTGATTCAATGAGTTGAAAAGAGAAGGAAGAACATATTAAGTAAGTAGGTAATTGACCATTAGGTAATGGCTTGGATAGGTTTTTTTTTTTTTTTAAAGATTTTATTTATTCATTCGACAGAGATAGAGACAGCCAGCGAGAGAGGGAACACAAGCAGGGGGAGTGGGAGAGGAAGAAGCAGGCTCCCAGCGGAGGAGCCCGACGTGGGGCTTCGATCCCACAACGCCAGGATCACGCCCTGAGCCGAAGGCAGACGCTTAACCGCTGTGCCACCCAGGCGCCCCTGGATAGGTATTTTTTATGTTATTTTCATATTACTTATAACACAGTTTTTTTCAGTTATTACTTTTTTAAAAAGTTTTTATTAACGCAGTACTGTTTTTAACATCTTCGAGTATTAATACTATAGGAATCCAAGTACTATTACTCACTTGGGGTAAGCCAGCCTCCAATATGGCTCCTAATGATCCTCACCTCCTGGTATTTATGTCCCTGTATAGTCTACTCCTACATTATATGTGATGACATGTGTAACTAATGGGATAGTGCAGAAACGATGGTGTATGATTTCTGAGGTGAGGACATAAAAGACATTGCAGCTTTAGTGCTGCTCTCTTATGTCACTTGGTCTGAGGAAAGCCATCTGTCATGTCACGAGAACATACAAACAGTCCTATAGAGAGACCCACGTGGTTAAGAACTGAGCCCTCCTGCCATCAGTCACCATCAGCTTGCCATCTGGGAAGCTTATCTTCCATTCCCAATTAAATATTCAAATGACTGTAGCGCTAGCCACCCTATTGAACGTAACCTCATGAGAGATTCCCAGCCAGAACTACCCAACTAAGCCAGGGATATTGCAACACCTGAATCGATCGATAACTCATATAAATTGTGTGAGATAATAAATGATTATTACTGTTTTAAGAACCCAGTTTTATGTAGTTTGTTATGTAGCAATAGATAACTAATACACTGATTATAAATAATTATTATGTTATATGAAGTACTATTCTACCTAAGGAAGGGCCAACTCGTGAAATTTCCCTTTCAAGATAATGTTAAGATTCAACTATGCTCATGAATCACTGTATTGTAGACCTGAAACTAATACAACACTGTATGTTAGCTATACTAGAATTAAAACAATGAAATTAAAAAAAAAACAGTAAAAACAAGACTCAACGAGGCTCATAAAGATATTAGCAACTATCATTATCTTCAGTTCACTTGCCCCTGGACTGTACACCACTCAGGCTTGGCAAAACACTAACTCTGGGCTAATTTTGGCTGCCATTTACTCCTGGGCTGCTAAATGCTAAACGGAGAAAAACACCTGTGCCATTTGCCACTATAAATTCTTGCTTTCCAACCGGAGCTTGATCCCCCCAGTGCTACCAGGAAGTTCTTTTGTATCCTTAGCTCTCATGGCATTCTTCATTTAGCTTATTTCAGATTTTCATTCTCCGCTCTTTAAGATACTTAGATACCACCACGGGGCTCTCTCAGCCTTCCACCTTCCTGACAGAGAAAATAGCTTATCTGCCTTCACCCTTTCCTCCTATTACAATGGAGGAGGTATTCCTCTTACTGTTTCAGGTTCAACCCTCGCCAGATCCCCTTCTCTACTTCTCAGAATTTTTCCTCTCTCCTAGATCTTCAACCTCTCCCAACAGGATCCTTCTCATTAGTTGAGTATAATCAATTTATTTAAATCTCGTATTTATTTACATGAGCCATTACAGAAGTATTGATGACCAGTGTGCTAGCATTTGAAATGAGTTGCTGATTGTATACCAGAGTATAAAATGTCTTGAATTCAGATTGGATTCTAGCCTTAGCTCTGTCAGAAACTCCCGCTATGACACCAAACCATTTTTTTCCTGTGCTTTAGTTTCCTTGTAAGTCAATCAGAATGATATCGTTGGGAGAACACCATCCAAGTGAAAACATAAATGCCAACAGCTTAGTACTCAGATTAGAAATGCAGAGCACCTCATATATATCAAACTAAAGCATGGTTTCGATTAGGAATGAAATTTAGGATATATGCCCTGAATAGATAAAGTTGGGAAAGAGAGCCTGTGGATTTTTGTTACGGTTTTCTTAACTATTATACATTACTCTGATATGCCCTGTAAGGGCAGAACTCTCTCTTGGGAGAATACTGAATTATTGAAGGAGCTCAGTTTAATCAGTTTGTTATAACTGCACAGAATATTAAGTATTGATTAAATAATAATGAGTGCAGAGGATCAACTTAAGTCCATCAAAATACAACATTAGAATAATAAAGATGAGAAAAACTTGGCAGAATAAGTATGTGAATATATACCCAAAGTAATGATTTGTTAAATTAATTCACAGTCTCTTCAGATTAAAAGTTATTAAATTACAAAATAAAATGATCCAATCATCTATTCTAAAAAAATTAATGACTTATAATAACAATAATTTTTTAATCTCTGTATCTGTGGGTCAAGGTATTTCTGGTTGTGGTCTCTCCGGCAGGACTAGTCCAGTGATAGCTGAAGGCGGAACAGAGTGGGACTGGGATCAGTGAGTGATGGTGGGCATTTCTCTTCAAGTGTCTGGGTTTCTCTCAGCAAGCTGGTTTGAGCTTCCTCAGAACATGGCAGCTTTAGACAGCCCAATTATTTACTCTGTGGCTCAGAGCTCCAGTGCAAATTTTCCAGTGAAGAAGGGTAAAAGTTGTGTAGCCTCCGAAGTCATACAGGATGGCTTCATGCACTATTATGTTGGTTGCTTGTGAATCACAGGCCCACCCAGGTTCAAGGGAAAGGGAATTTGATTCTACCTATTGATGGGGCAGGGGCGAAATTACTTTGTAGAACATGTGGGAGGAGGGCTATTCTTGTGGCAATATTTGGAAAATATACTTTGCTACAGTGATCTAAAGGAAAGTAAATACTCATTTTTTTCAGAGAGAGAGAGAAACACCATGAAAGAAAAGCTCGCATGATTCGTCAGATTAAAAACAAATTAGGCAAACCTATCAAGAGGGACAAACTAAACATCAGGCACTCGGGTGTGTAGTTATGCATAACAATTCCCATTATTATCAAATTATCATCCATTCATACGAATGAATAATCCCAGGACGTTGGTACACAGAGTTCATTTCAGCCAAAGGAAGAAGATGATATCAGCTTTTTTTCCCTCAGAAACTAAAATAAAATAGAAGTCACAAAACAAACCTGAAGGCAATTTTCTTGCTGAAAATAAGTGCAGGTGCCACCTGGTGGTGAAACAGTCACATGTGCATTCTGTCCTGTTGACAGCATTTCCTGAGTAGTCGTTAGAGAGTGTATACACAGTATTTAAGGAAAGACAACAACTCTACCATCTGCAAAAGGATTTGTCCAAACAAACAGCCAAAGCACAAACACAGGGAGGGAAAGGACATAATACAAAGGAAGTAGTAACAGGGCATTCACTTTGGAGTTCCAGACGAATCAAATCACTCTCCTTTTTGTAAATCCTAACCCCCCTCAATCCTCTGTACTATTGGCTTTTATGCACCTTCAAATTAAATATGAAGGGTAGGGTAGAAGGTAAGTTAAAGAAGATAAGGTTTTGGGCCCCTGGCTGTCTCAGTCCGTAGAGCATGCGGCTTAATTTCGAGGTGGTGAGTTCAAGCCCCACATTGGGAGTAGAGCTTACTTAAAAAAAAAAAAAAGAAAAAAAAAAGGAAAGGTTTGCTATTACTGGGTAGGGGGCAAAGGAGGTAGTTCAGCCAAATGATGACTGTAGTGATCCACTCTAGAAATGTGGGCTGTTTCCTCCATGTTATTCATTGTCTCCTGGACCTACAGGCACTTGAGAACTTAATATAGCAAAAAACCTGCAGCTTATTTAGAAGAATTATCAGTGAGGTCAGACTGATAATACATCTTTCTGGCTTAACAGTCTTTGATGGGCAGCAGGGGACTATGATTACTCCGCTAGAATTGCATGATCCAAATAATAATGGCTAACCCTCTTACTGTGCACCCTGCACTGTGCTCGTCACTTTACATCTCATTTCAGCCACAGCACCGTATAAATTCATCCCGTTTTACAGAGGAAGAAACTGAACTTAAGAAAAGTCACACAATTTGCTGACCGACCATATACTCCTATAAATATTGGAGTTGGGATTCACCATAGGGCCAAAAAAAGCCTACGTTCCTCTTCACGTTGCTGTACCACCCAATGGTTTGATGTAAAGATCTCTGTAATCTATGTCTGTTTTCAACCTCTTTAAGTTTGAAAGCAGCACTCTCTACTGATGTAGCCTGCTGGCTGCTGGCAACTTGCTGTATTGATTTTCGGAGGCCCTTTCCCTTAACTGCGACCGGGAAGCTCCTTTTCATCTCGGAGCAGTGTCTCTGAGGTCGCTCCTCCCCCGCCCAGCTCTGGAATGCTGATCTCTGTCGCTCTGCGGCACACCTCCCCTCCCCTCCCCATCCAGGCCTTCCTCCTTCTAGGCCTTTTCCGGGCTGTTTGCTAGAGGTGGCCCAGCCTCCTCCTGGACCGGGTCTTGGCGGGTGGGGACGGTGGATCAGGGAGTGGGAGATTGCCCTGCAGGTGGGTTAGTTAAAACCAACCACCAAACAAAAACTGCCCGCCCTGAGTTTGCAGGAGGTACGGTTAGGGTGAGCAGACACAGCAAATACAATTACAGGACCAAGTTACATTTGAAAATCCGTATGTTTCTTGGAGTTAAAACAACTATTCGTGGTTTCTGTGAAATTCAAATTTAACTGGGCACCCTGTATTTCACCTGGCTACCGTAGGTAGGGGAACAGGGGTAAGGCAGGAAATTCGGGGCGCTCGGAGGAGGAGGCTTCCGGGCCTTTTGGGCCCCGGAATGAAGCGCCCCAGCCAGCGCGCGAAGAAAGAGGGCCGCTGGCCTCTGTTGGAACTCCGTCCAGGGCCTGAGGGTCAGGAAAGTTCGAGGCGACCCGAGGTACCTGGCCTGCGGTACCTGAACAGCAGCGAATCCCAAAGACCAGAGGCCAGAGTCAGGCCGTCCGACTCCAAGATGGCGCCAGCGGCCGCTGCCAGCTTCCAAGATGGCGGCACGGGATCGCGCTCACGCTCGCGGCTCCCCTCCCCCCAGGCCTCCGGGAGGTCGGGAGCGCGACGCGCGTAGCCGTGCTCCGGTTTTGCCCTGCGGCCCGGGTGGTGGTCCCGGCCGCTTACAGCCCCGCGCCATGCGGCTCCTCGGCTGGTGGCAGGTCCTGCTGTGGGTGCTGGGGCCTCCCGCCTGGGGCCTGAAGGGTGAGTGCGGGCTGGGGCCGTGGCCAGGGGCGGCAGGCGGCGGCGAGTGAAATGATAGCGCGCGATGGGGGTCTACTCGGACCACGCTCTTTCACCAGCGCAGGGGCCCTCCGCTCTTCCTGGCGCTGGCCGGCGAGTCCAGCCCCGCGTCGTCCCGACCTCTTTCGGCCTATGTGGCCCCGAGTGGTGGTCAGCGCTGGCGGAGAGCCCGTCCAGGCCCCCGCAGCAGGCGTCAGTGGGTCGGGAGTGACAGTGCATTAGCGCCTACTGAGGCGTAGCCTTTATTACGAATAATAAAAATCGTAACGAACAGCCGACTTTTACGGTGGGTGCCCTTACGCGGAGGCAGGAACCGTGCCTTATCGCAGTTAGCCCTCGCACCCACCGTAGGAGAGAGGCTGTACGAGTATCTACGTGTACCAGCGGGACGCGCGGAGCTCAGAGAGCCGAGTTTGCCCTTTGGGTCGTGGCAGAGCCCGTCTTTCTGCCTGCAGAGCCCACGTTTCATTTGGCACCTTGATGGATCACTTTTTAAAGAAGGCCGCTCTTGCTCAGGTTGCCTTTAGGAAGGGCGGATGAGAAAAACAGAGGAGACTCCCCGGGTAACCCGCTGCTTGCCGTGGCACGCTCTCCGGGGGGTCCTCGGGCGGGGGTGAGGGGGGCAACTACCCTTGGCCGCTCGGCTGGGGCCGGGGTTGGGGCCTTATCCTCAGGGCTGCGTCACCCCACTCCTCACAGTTTGTCGAAGTCCAGACCTTCGGCCTTGCTTGTCGTTCACTACCGGGATAGGCAGGTTTTTGCTTTCCGTGAGGTGGCCTGGAAGGAGGCAGGGCCGCTGAGCAGGAGGAAGGGGGAAGAAGAGGAGCACAGTTACGTTGGTGAGAGCGCTGGTTCTGTGCCCGGTGCTGTGCTTCGTGCTTTATGAGCGTCATCTTATTTAACCTCCACGTGCTAATGAAGTAGATGTTGCTCTGGTTCCCGGTTTACAGATGAGTAAACCGAGACTCAGTGTCAGTAAGTGTTCTGCCAGGGTCTCCAACAGCCAGAAGTTGAGGAGCCGAGATTCAGGCCCATGCCTGCCTGCTTCACAGTCAAACCTGTGGACTCCATTTCTCTGTCACTGCGTTTTAACCACCAGTTTCAGAGAGGGGACAGCATGTGCTGGACAGCTTTTGTTTGTTCCCCAGATCGTTCTCTAGCCTCGTCCACCCAGCGCTGTGCCCTGAGTGGCTGTCCTGTATGGCGGAACAACTGGCTGTCTTGCCTTCTGGCTTCGTGTGGGTTGGAATAAGGGAGCCTGAGGTGAGGATATTGATTCTCTCAGCTTCCTCCCTTAGGGATTATCATGGGTTGGCTTTGTCCTTCCATGGAAAGTCACAACTTCTAGAAGGGTGAGCACACTGTTCCAAGGTTCTGTGACTTGCTGCTTCTGAGCTTTTAAGGTCTGTGAGTGGTAACTGGCTCCCTCGCTGCTGTTACTGGCCCTGAAGCTCCTTATCATTGCTTTTGGTTTCTCTGACATCCAGCCCACGTGTTGGTGGCCTCTGTACTAATCTCTCCTCACATTGCCCACGTTGAGTGTGCTGTTTCCAGGCAGAATCTTGGTGATTTAGGGGACTGACTTATTGTAGTCAGGGTGATGTGAATCCCCCTAGCAGTCTGGGCCATGAGCACGCAGACCTGAAGATAACACCAGACATAGGGTGGGCCGTTGGTCATCATGGCGAGGACGCGAATGGGGTGACAACAGAGGGACTTTCACCACCTGGGTCCTTGTAAGGGTGGCTGAAAATCTGAGGCTTTTTGGTCTGTAGTGGGCGCCACTGGCAGATGAGCACCTGGAGGTAGCTGTGTTGTCCAGGTGTCCTGGCTTCAACACCCCCATGCCTGTCTTCACTAGGCAGTCAACTAGCAGATTTTACTGAGCACCCATCACATGTCATATGCTCTGCTGGATACTTGAAGTACAGTGGTGAGCCAGGTAGAGAAACAGGTCCGCCCTCCTATCTGTCGGAGGACAGGCATTAAATGACTACAAATAATTAAGTAAATTCCAGCAGTGGAAAATGCTTCAGGGAGAGTCCCAGGGTATTATTGGATGCTGTTATGGGAGACCCCTCGGGTCTGAGGGTTGGGGGGTGAAGTTCAACTTACAGAGATGAAGTTTAGGGTAAGATCTGAACGATGAGTCAGATTAGCTAGCAAGAGAGCCAGTGGAGGGCTTTCCTGACAGAGAAACAGCCCTCGGGACAGCACTGAGGTAGGTGGAAGAGATCTGGAGTGTTCAGGGACCGAGATGTCTGGTGGAACTCTTTGTGTGGACAGAGGCCACACCATGTGGGGCCTGGTATCGCTGCCACAGAGCCATTGTGAAAAACCTGCGGCTGGTAGAGAGCCTTCTGAGCAAAACTGAGAGGGTGTGAAGGATCTGACCTAGGCTAGGGCTCCCTGGCGGCGTTGGCACGGTGCCCCCACCCTTGTTTTCCAGATATCTTCCTTGCTGCCAGTGATGTAGTGATTGTCATTTTTGTGTGGCTCACACTATAGTCCCTGTGTTGAGGTTAAGAGGCAGTCTCTTTTAAAAAGCACGTGACGCCGCAAGGGTTCAGCGACTCTCACACAGTACGTCATTTCCGTCTTGGTATGGAATAATTCACAGTTTCCTCTCTTTCCAATACTTAAGCGAGAACACTGGTATCTGAGGGCATAAGAATTTTTTGGTTCGTAATATGTACTGTCTACTTAACTCTTTCACATGAGGGAAAAAATAACCCTCCTGAACTGAAAATACCAGCTCTGTGCATCACTCAGACTCCCTTTAGATTTTTTGCAAGGGACATCTATGCATTTTTATGAGGGTGATCAGAGAGCCAGGTTGTAATTTCTGACCTGATTTTTTTTCTCCTGAGGTTCTTTCAGGATCTTGGCATTCTCTGTGTACTTATGAGACCTGAGATGTTGGTTAGGTTCAGAGAGAGCAGATGTCTGTGGAGCTGGGGCATTTGGGAGGAGGGTTGGCCCCCCTACATGACACCCTTTGTTCTCCAGACATTTCGCCCCTCTGGCTTCATTTCCTGCTCTGTTTCGTGGCCGCCCCAGCAAACGTGTTTTTCTTCTGATTATATAAGCAGTACATGCTCATCAGCCAGAGGCTACAGAAAGACTGTCATTGTGATCCCACTGCCACCAAATTGGCAGAGCTCCCTGTGCAGACACCCAGAGCCTTCTCTGAGTCACAGTCCATAGAAGTGCTCGACTTTCTCCAGTCAAGGACACACCTTGCTGCTCAAGCCCTGTACTCTGCCCTGTCTAACCTCTCTTGTTTCCTCACCCTCCTCACCCACTTTCCCATCAACTTGATATATCCTTAAATTTCTCCTCTGTCCTAAAAGCTGAAACAGAAACCTCCTTGGCCCCTTATCACCTACCCTGGCTTTCTTGTCCCCTTCATAGTTACACTTTCAGAAAGATTGTGTCTATTTATCAATGTACTTACTGTGTCTTGTGCTCTCCATTCTTCTGTGTGGATCCATATTTCCATCTGGTATCATTTTTCTTTGGCCTGGAGGAGTTCCTTTAAGATTCTTATTCTGGGTGTGTGTTTGTGATGAATTCCTTCAGCTTTTAATATTTCTGAAAAATTATTTATTTTCCCTTCATTTTTGAAAGATTTTTTCCTTTGGTATAGAATTTTAGGTTTAGAATTTTTTCCTTTCAGTACTTTAAAGATGCTACTCTTCTTGCTTGCATCATTTGCAATAGGGAATCTGCTGTCATCTTTATCTTTCTTCCCCTGTACCTAGCATGTCTTTTTTCTCTGGCTGCTTTTAACATTTTTGTCTTTGTCATTGGTTTTGAGCAGTTTGATTATAATATCTTGGTGTAGTTCATTGAAATTGGGGTTTGCTGAACTTCTTGGATCTATGAATTTATGGTTTTCATCAAGTTTGTGCAGTTTTTGGTTATTATTAATTCAAATACTTTTTCTGCCCACACCCCCTCCCCCCCTCCTTTCTGGGTATTCTCATGATCTGTATGTTAGGCCACTTGAAACTGTCCCACAGCTCACTGATTCTCTTAATTTCTCTGGATTCTTGTTTTTATTGTGTGTTTGATTTTGGATAGGTTCTGTTGCTATGCTTTCAAATTCACTAGTCTTTTCTTCTGCAATGCCTAATCTGCCATTAATCCCACCCAGTGCAGTTTTCATTTTAAACGTAGTTTTCGTTGTCAGAGTACAATTTGGGTCTTTTAAAAAAATTGAATTATGATTGACATGTAACATTAGTTTCTGGTGTACAACGTAATGATTAATGTTTGTGTATAATTGCAAAATGATCACCACAGTAAGACTAGTTAACATCTGACACCATGCATAGTTAAAAGATTTTTTTTTCTTGTCAGGAGAACTTTTAAGGTTTACTTTCAGCAACTTTAAAATATGCGAGGCAGTCTTATTAACTAGAGTCATCATGCTGTACCTTACGTTTCCATGACTTATTTTGTAACTGGAAGTTTGTACTTTCTGACCATCTTGACCCATTTATTTCACCCCTCCCCCCACCAATACCTTTGGCAACCACCAGTCTGTTCTCTGTATCTATGAGCTATTAATTAATTAATTTACTTTTAAAGATTCCACATGTGAAAGCATATGGTATTTGTTTTTCTGAGATTTATCTCACTTAGCATAATGGTCCCTCCATGTTGTTGCAAATGGCAAGGTTTCCTCTTTTTGTGACTAATTATATCGTGTGTATAGATTCTATGTTCTTTACCCATTCAGCCTCTGGTAGACACTTAGGTTGCTTCCGTGGCTTTTGTAAATAAGGCTGCAGTGAACATGGGGTGCATATATTTTTTCAAATTAGTGTTTTTGTTCCACCCAGAAGTGGAATTGCTGGATCATATGTTAATTATAGTTTTAATTTTTTGAGGAACCCCCATACTGTTTTCCACAATAGCTGCACCAATTTATGTTCCTTCCAAGAGTGTCCAAGCGTTTCCTTTTCTCTCCACATCCTCACCAGCACTTGTTATTTCTTGTCTTTTTGATAATAGCTAATCTGACAGGTGTGAGGTGAGGTCTCCGTGGTTTTGATTTGCATTTTGATGTGGGTCTTTTATATCTTATGTCTCTATATCTGCTTAACTTTCTGAACATGTGCAATAGAGTTATAATTATTGTTTTAATAGCCTCATCTCCTAATTCTGACATCTGCAAGCTGTGGGTCAGTTTTAATTGGTTAATTACTGTTCTCATTATTGATCATATTTTCTTGCTTTTTTGCATGCCTCGTAACTTTGGATTTGATGCCAGACATAAATTTGACCTTGTTGAGTGCTGGATATTTTAGTATTTCTCTAAATATTCATGAGTTTTGTTCTAGGTTACAGTTAAGTTAGCTGAGCATGGTTTGATCCTTGCTTTTAAGGTTTGCTGGACGGGAGCAGAGCTGTATTTACTGTAGGATTCATTTGCTCCACTACTTTTGTGTAGTCTCCCCAGTGCTCCATGAGTCGTGAGGTTTTCCAGTCTAGCTGGTGGAAACAGGTACTCTTCCCAGCTCTCTGTGAGTGTTGGGTTCTGTTGCCTCTGATCCTTTTGGGCAGCTCTTTGCCTAGCTTTGGGAACGTACTCACGTGTAAATGCTGACCAGTGTGCTCGACGGGGTCTCTCTGCAGGTCTCTGGAGTCCTCTCTCTGCAGCTTGCCCATCTCTACTATTCTGTCCCACAAACTCTAGCTTTCTTGGTCTCTCTGAACCCTGAGTACCATCTCCTCAACTTGGAGAGCGCTGGGCTCTGCCCGCTTCCTTCCCTTTTCCTGATCTATGGCATGCATTCCCTCAGGTGGTAAGCTGGAACACTTCTAGGGCTCTCCTGTGTTCTTCCTGTTTTCAGGGATCCCTATCCTTCCTTGCCTGAACTAGTCTCCTGAAACTGGTTCATATTTTTGGCCTTTTTTGGGTTGTTTCACTAGGGAGGGTAAATCTGGTCCCTCTTACTCCAGCTTAGCCAGAAGCAGAATTCTCAGAGAATGTTTTTGAATTGCTGAATGAATCCGCACATCTCTGTGGGGATATTCTTTGAGACCTTATACAAATGTGCATACCTTAGGGAGCTCCCAGGCCCCCCCCCAAACTTTAAAGCCAGTTGGGTTTTCACACTTCGGTGACATGCCGTTGGCATGGCAGAGCCCATTACGTGGCTGGTGGTTTCTCAGCCACGTGGCAAGCTTGTCTGAGTGCATTGGGCTCATTGGTTTCCCCTGGTCAGTGCCTGGCACTGAGGCTGGCAGCTCTTGTTGAGTTGATGGGAGTTGGAGGGCAGGAGTCACTGTTACAGAGATGAATGGAGATTGCTCAGTGAATATATGACACTTCCCCAGACTCTTCCTTTACCTGAGCTTTCTACCCAAGTCCCATCTAGTGGCTCCAAAAGCGTGAGGAAGGTCCTCCTTCGCCCTGCTGCTGCCCAGGCCCTGGGGGGTGCGCCTCCCGGCACTCCCACGGGCACCAGGCAGGAGAGCAGGCGCTGGCTGGAGAGGCCACCTCATGCAGGAGTGGCTGTATGGAGTGTTCTCGGACTGTGAGGCACAGCAGTCCCCGAGGTCACGGGGAGGGGAAGGCCCGATCTGGAGTAGCAGCCAGAGGACTTTGCTCAGAGACCTGGCTCTGCTGCGTACTAGCTTGTGTGCTGTTGGGCATTACACTGCCTCGCTGTGCCTCGGCTTGGTCCTCCGTTACGTGGGGATGGTAGCCCTTGTCCTGCCCGGCTCACAGGGCTCTTATAATGTGTGTAAGGATGCTTTGCCATAGTAGAATCCTCTATAAAGCCATCATTATTTTTGGATATTCTCATCAAACAAATGAAATTGTTAGTGTTTGTATTGTATTTTCTTAATTGGATGTCTGCACGGGAATGTTTTTGCTTATAATCCACACGGCACACAGCAGGTATCCCATGAAGGTGTGTATTTGTCCACTTTGTATTTGACATTCATTCATCTGGTACCTCCTGGTGACCTTCTTCATGATCTGGAGAATGGTGGGTGGCCCTCCGATAGCTTCTTGGGAAGGTTACCTTTTTTCTCCGTAGGGGAAGATGTCTTATTTGAGGGGAACTGTAATTCTTTGGGCTTTTCATGTACTTGGAAGTGACTTAGGACCGTGAACATGCTGGCGTGTTGTAGTTGCAGAGGAAAGTGGTCACTTGCCGTCGGAGGAGCGGCCTGCTCGCGCTCTGCAGGCGGGAGCCGTGTCGGCGAGTGAAGAGGAGCCGTTGCGTGGCCCTGGGGGCCAGGACAAGTCAGCAGGAGAGGCTGGCACGGTGCTGGGGCTGGACGCTGATGGCGACCACGTGGTGATGCTGTCCGTGATCCCCGGGGAGACCGAGGACAAGCTGAGTCCTGAGCCCAGCGGCGGCACCTGTGGGGCCCGAGGGGAGGAGGACTCGCGGTGCAGCCTCCGAGAGCACCTCTTCTCTCTGGACAGCTCTGGAGCCAGCTTCCAGGACAGGGAGGAGGAGTATTACTCAGAACCAGAAGTGGCCGAGTCCGACCCGGTCCCACCCGAGGACTCCAATAACACGGAAAGTCTGAAATCCCCCAAGGTGAACTGCGAGGAGAGAAATGTAACGGGCTTAGAAAACTTCACTCTGAAAATTTTAAATATGTCACAGGTAAGAAAGAATGGTTTAGTACTTTTCTCCTTTTCTGCGTATTGATTTTACGATTTAGTACTCTTATCAACTTTCAGATGGAAGGTCAGAGTCTTCATCATTTTGTAAGTGGGACAGCACTTAATGGCTGCACCACTGAAAACTGACTTGGCTCTCCGTGATGTTTGTAGGGAGAGGAGGCGCTAGACCTAGTGTCAATTATGCTTTTTAGGCGGCTTGAGCCTGGTGACCCTCTGGGTCCTCCCTCCACCAAGCCTCACGATGAAAATCCCAGGGGACAGGGCTGCCTCAGTCGGTTAAGCGCGACTCTTGTTTCCACTGAGGTTGTGACCTCAAAGTCGTGAGATGGAGCTCTCCATCAGGCTCTGCACTCAGAACGGAGTCTGTTTGAGATTCTTCCTCTCCCTCTGCCCCTCCCCCCCGCTCTCATGCTCTCTCGCTCTCGCAAATAAATAAATAAATAAATAAATCTTAAAAAAAAAAAATCCTGGGGGACAGATAGGCACTTGGCATCAGAATCCTAGCATTTTTCTTCTTCCAAATGAGGTATTTACTACAGTGGCAAGTTAAAAATATCTGAATTACTAAGATTGTGATTTAGCATTGTTTAGACTGGTGATACCCCTGGGAAGCATGTTCTATTAATGAAAAATTTCTTTCCTTCAAAGAGTTTGACTCCAGTGTTTTCTCCGGAGTGATAGCTGAGACAGTTGTCTCCAACCGAGCCATGCTTTTCCAGCGCATGCTTTTCCAGCTCATTGGATAAATGATAATTCCGAAGAGAACACTGGGATAATGACGGACTTTCTGTGGGATTGTTAAACTAGGTAGCAGGATGAGTTCAGGCTGCTTATGTAATACGAGAAGAAATCCTAGCTCGGCACACCGTGACTGCTTATTTTAAATGAGGGTCTGTGGTACGTTGAGTGTCCATAGCCCCTCCATGTGCAGGGGTCAGTGCTGGCCTCACAGCCTCCCCTCAGTGCCCGGTGAACACTGCCTCAGCTCTACAGCACTGTTTCTAGGCTGTCACACACTTGACCAGGAGAGAGCAGTTTCAGCAGCCTGAGTTAGGGTGGTGGCAGGGATGGTGCACCCTTGAATTGAACTAGCCTTTGGCCAAATGCATTGATTGGACTGCTTATAGATTTGGGTCTGCTGAGTTGATGGTCGGGGCCTGAGATCTCAGTGCTTTAATAATGCCATTAGAGTGTGTGAGAGGCACAGGTGAGAGGTTGGGACAATGGCCTGTGCCTTGTGTGTACTTAGTATTTGGATTGATGCATTATGAAAAATACTAAAATTGCTCTATAGTACCATCAAGAAAATTTACAGGAAAGTTTGCGATTTGTTATTTGATAATACTTTTCTGCTGATTCATGCATTCCTATGGTTCAAAACCCAAAAGGTTCTTAAGGAGCTACCCTTCAGTCTCCCTCCTGTCTGTGTCCCTGCCTCCTCTCTGTGGAGGCAGCAGTGTTTCCAGTTTCTTGGGCATCCTTCCAGAAAAATTTATACGAACATTTACTGCTGACTTTAACACTTGTTTCTTTTACCACAGGACCTTATGGATTTTCTAAACCCAAATGGTAGTGACTGCACGCTTGTCCTGTTTTACACCCCATGGTGCCGATTTTCTGCCAGTTTGGCCCCTCATTTTAATTCTCTGCCCCGGGCATTTCCAGCTCTTCATTTTTTGGCACTGGATGCATCTCAGCACAGCAGGTATGTTCCCTGAGTGGAGCTTACGGGTCATCCTTCTGGGTGATGCTTGCAGTTCTTTGGAGGTTGTCATAAGTTCGAAGCCAAGGAGGTAGGTGTGAGCCTGAAAGCTGGACTGGTGGGAGGGGTAGGCAAAGGTGAGCGGTGAGGGTGGTCACACTCCTCAGGGAGCTGAGGCCTCTCTTTCTGGAGGCCCCTGAAGAGGGGACTGTTCTCTGCAGGGTGAAATTTATCTCTCTCTATTTTGGTGTTAATTGCATCTATTGTTTATTGAGGGCTTACCATGTGCTAGATATTGGGGAAAGCACTTTTCATTTTGCATGTCATTTTGTCCTCAAAACAGGTGTAGTGGGTTTGTACTGTAAGTCTTCCCCCATTTTGCACAGAAGTGAGTAACTAGCCCTAGGTTGCATCATATAAACGAATGAGTTGCTATGACTGAGTTAATAATTTTTTTTAAATTTAAATTCAATTTAGTTAACATATAGTGTATTATTAGTTTCGGGGGTAGAATTTAGTGATTCATCAGTTGCACATAGCACCCACTGCTCATTCAATCACGTGCCCTGACCCAGTTACCCCATCCCTCCACCCCCTGCCCCTCCAGCAACCCTCAGTTTGTTCCCTAGAGTTAAGAGTCTCTTATGGTTTGCCTCCCTCTCTGTTTATATCTTATTTTGTTTTTCCTTCCCTTCCCCTGTGTTCATCTGTTTTGTTTCTTAAATTCCACATGTGAGTGAAATCATGTGGTATCTGTCTTTCTCCGGCCGACTTAGCCTAACACCCTCTAGTTCCATCCATGTCGTTGCACATGGTAAGATTTCATTCTTATTGATGGCTGGGTAATATTCCATTGTATATATATCTGTGCCACATCTTTATCCATTCATCTGTTTTTGTTGTTTTTTTTTTTAAAGATTTTATTTATTTATTTGACAGAGACAGCCAGCAAGAGAGGGAACACAAGCAGGGGGAGTGGGAAAGGAAGAAGCAGGCACATAGCGAAGGAGCCTGATGTGGGGCTCGATCCCATAACGCCGGGATCACGCCCTGAGCTGAAGGCAGATGCTTAACGACTGTGCCACCCAGGCGCCCCCAATCCATTCATCTGTTGATGCACATCTGGGCTCTTTCCATAGTTTGGCTATTGTGGACATTGATGCTCTAAACCCTGGGGTGCAGGTGCCCCTTCCAATCACTATGTTTGTATCCTTTGGATAAATACCTAGTAGTGCAAATGCTGGGTCGTAGGGTAGCTCTGTTTTTAAATTTCTGAGGAACCTCCACACTGTTTTCCAGAGGGCCTGCACCAGTTTGCATTCAGGGTGGAATTTGAAGCTGGCTCCACCTGATGGCAGTGGAGGGGCCAGAGGACTCTTCAGAGTCTTGGCCAGCCTGAATTAGCAAAATTAGTATCAGAAGTGGGACCCTCCTGAGACTCACCCACAGTTTAGGTTTCCACCCCTGGCAGCCCAACGCAGCACCCTGTTGTGGGTCTGCTCAGGATTTTTTTCTTTCCCTCCTTTCCCTCCCCTCTTTCTTCTTTCTTGTTCACATTTATTCTTGCATGTGTGTTCCTTAGTGGACAGACAGTAAATTAATTTAATGAATTAATTTAGGCCCTTAAAATGACATTTACTTTTGTTTTATATTATTCAGTGGGCTCTTGTCTTTTTTAGATGTTGAGTGAGCTGAGTTATAAAGAGCTTTGTTCACATGTTCTGTATTTCCCCCAGTGCTGTGACCGCGTCTGGGTTATAAAGCATGTCCCTCCTTCTCTATATCACATGCCCTGTAGCAGGGCATGGGAGGTAGTATGTGAATCAGTTTGGAAAGTCTTGAAGACGGTCAAGTTGGTAAAAATGGAGTTGGGTAAAGCTTTTTCGAGTAAAAAAAAAAATTTTTTTTTTTAAAGATTTTATTTATTTGACACAGATAGAGACAGCCAGCGAGAGAGGGAACACAAGCAGGGGGAGTGGGAGAGGAAGAAGCAGGCTCATAGCAGAGGAGCCTGATGTGGGGCTCGATCCCACAACGCCGGGATCACGCCCTGAGCCGAAGGCAGACGCTTAACCGCTGTGCCACCCAGGCGCCCCTCGAGTAAAAAAAAATTTTTTTTAAAGATTTATATATTTATTTGAGAGAGAGGTGGGGGGAACCGAGTGAGCGGGGAGATGGGGAGAGAGAGGGAGAGAAGCTGAGCATGGAGCCTGACGCGGGGCTTGATCCCATGAGCCTGAGATCACAACCTGAGCTAAAACCAAGAGTTGAATGCTTAACCCACTGAGCCACCCAGGTGCCCCTCGAGTCAAAATTTTGTGTAAAACATTGCACTCCACTGATACTCAGTGTGCATAATGTAACTGCCAATATTTACCTAAATTTGTTTAGGGAGCAAGAAATCGCAGCAAATTAGTAATTCTCACAAGGGCTTCAGGGAAATATCTGCGTGGCCTGGTCCAAGGGAGCAGGCTGATGGGAAGGCTAGTCTAGGTTAGTGTCAGACTTCGACTGGGCCTTCCCCTGCCCCCAAGCCAGCAGGGCTGGCTCCCAGCACCACCTTAGTACTCTGGGTTTGGGCTTCTGTTCCCTGGTGGCTTTAATCATCTACTTTGTTCGGTCATCTCCATGCATCCTTCTCAGTGCCTGCTCTGGTGCCTTAATCATGGAGAGTAGAAGATACTTATTCTTGTTATATGGCCTGCGACATGTGTTTGCCTTATCTGTTTACATGTAAATGACAACATGTTTACAAGAAAAAAATCCTGATTATCCAGTACTATCATTTTACTAACAGGGGAAAATGAGGCTTAAAGATGTTAGATAGTCTGCCCGAAGCTCACATAGCTGGTTCAGTGACAGACCTGAGGCTTGAACCCTGCGTGTTTTGACTGCAGAGCTTATACCACGACTCTGCATTATGTAAAGGTGAGCCAGTCCCACTCAGATCATGTTACATCCTGCCCCGGTTGTGAACTTCCTGGTGTGTCTGCTAGACCGTAGATGCCCACATGCTGACTTACCAACTAATTGCTTGCCCTAAGTTGAATCTTAGTGTGAGGGACGGAGATGGGCATTCTGGAGAGTTTGAAATTTCTTCTGTCAAGTAAATTGACACAGTGTGCTTTGTCCATGAATTAGAATTTTCTGGTCTGATCTCTTTTGGCAGTTTACAACTTAAATAGCGGAATAACTAGGGGGCGCCTGGCTGGCTCAGTCGGCAGAGCATGCGACCCTTGATCTTGTGGTTGTGAGTTCTGGCCCCACGTTGGGGGTAGAGTTTACTTAAAAAAAAAAAAAAAAAAGGTGGAATAACTATGTCCAGGGTGGTTCCTTGTTGTAATAGAAAGCAACTGAGCAGAACAGGAATGCCCCCAACCTCAATCCATAAGGAAAAAAGTCAGAAATTGTTGGGGCGCCTGGGTGGCACAGCGGTTAAGCATCTGCCTTCAGCTCAGGGCGTGATCCCGGCATTCCTCTATGGGCCTGCTTCTTCCTCTCCCACTCCCCCTGCTTGTGTTCCCTCTCTCGCTGGCTGTCTCTATCTCTGTTGAATAAAGAAATTTAAAAAAAAAAATTGTTATAAGCATATAATTTGCATATCAGAAACCTCTGTAGGTCACAGGAAAATGATGCTTTCTCATTTATTGCCATCCATCCTGATATGGCAACTGTGTGAGGAAACCTGCTGTTACTTCAGGTTGTCTGACTGACTGCTTTCTGTCACAGCCTTTCTACCAGGTTTGGCACTGTAGCTGTTCCTAACATCTTATTATTTCAAGGAGCTAAACCAATGGCTAGATTTAATCATACAGACCGAACACTGGAAACACTGAAAGTCTTCATTTTTAACCAGACAGGTATGTACAAATCATATGCTGTAAGAAGGGGTTTTATTGCTGGAGGTATATGCCTTCTGTGGGTTCCTGTCTGCTCTCCTTAAGTGAAGGGGTCAAGACTGGCGTTCAGATGTAAACCTTCTTTTCTGGTGAACTACTTGTGGTTCTGTTAAAAGTCTCTCAGTCAGTGGCAAGCTTAACACAAATAAGGATTATCGATACCTATAAAAAGCCAGCTTTATTATTCTAGAATTCACATGCCATACACCTGTTAACTTTTTACATCCATTTTTCACTAAAGTGTGGTAGTTACACAAACGTGTGTATTATAGTGGTGTGCTGGGTGATGAATTTTCACAAAATGAGCGCCTTGGGTCATCAGGACTCCGACCCAGAGACAATGTTACCAGCCCATCCCCTCAGCACTGTTACTGCGGCCTGCAAGGGTAACTACCACCTTGACTCCTGACACCATGGACTAGTGTTACGTGTTTTTGAACTTTATATTAATGGAGACATACATAATGGATTCCCTTGTATCTGGCTTATTTCAGTGACTGTTGTTTGTGGGATTCACCTGTGTTGGTGCATATGGTTGCTTTTATTTTCTTCCTTTTTGTTGCTGTGTGGTATTCCATTTATTCATCCATATGCAGATGCTATTTTAATTCCTTAATATTTGCCCAAACAAGCGGTCTTACTTTTTATTCTGTAAAAGTTTGAACACTGAATATTGAAGAAGTTCTCTTCTTTGATAAAGTTTGCTCCACAAAAGCTTTAATGCCTTAATTATGAGCACCCCACTTCTTCCTGAAGTATATTCACTAGAAATAAAAATAAGTTATAACATACCTTCCATATATATTAAGTTGCATCTAATTACTTATCTCACAGTAAAGAACAAAGGGCTGAGTTACCTCATAGGAGTGGAAGGGTTGTTCCCAGATAGTTGGCTATTCAAGTCTCACAGTACCAGACTTCCGATTGCCAATCAGGTTGATATGGAGAGAGGGAGCCAATTTGCTCAATACTCAAACAAAACCTAGAACCTAAAAGAAATCAAGAAGTCACAGCATCTTTGGTAATCTCTGATCTCAGTGGTGGTTAGTTCTAACAATTTTTTCAGTAAATTATTTAAAAGCATTTTGAATTTAGTGTTCCTTCACCTGTGAAAACATTCTGTAGACTCCTGAGAGTAGCTTTACCAGTCTCAAAGAGAACAAAAGACAACTCTTATCATGCCTGAAGACTCTTCTGAGGAGTTCACAGAAATTCTAATGTTTAGGCTTTGAACAGCTGCATGGGTTCCTGTTCCTTTGATGTGGTGGGAGAAAGGCGAGTTACAAATTACACTAACAGGCAAGTGAAACCCATCCCAGATATACTAGTGTGGTGTTTATTTTAAGACTGCATATCTTTTTGCATACCATGCAGAACTCTTCAGAAAGATCTTTAGCGGGTGTGTTTTCTATCTGATTTGAACAGCTGATTTCTCTTTCAGGTATAGAAGCCAAGAAAAATGTGGTGGTAACTCAAGCTGACCAAATAGGCCCTCTTCCCAGCACTTTGATAAAAAGTGTGGACTGGCTGCTTGTATTTTCCTTATTCTTTCTGATTAGTTTTATTATGTATGCTACCATTCGAACTGAGAGCATTCGGTGGCTAATTCCAGGACAAGAGCAGGAACATGCGGAATAGTGATGGACTACAAGAAGTCGGAACAAGGAATTTCAGAAATTAATGCTGCACTTTCTACGTTTTCTCCAGTAAAGTGTAGACTTACAGCTTTAGTTACATTAAAAGAGTCATGCATTTGTTGAACTGTTGAATGTGTTAAAAAATTATAAATTGGTGTTTTAATTAGTACCGCAAAAAGCAAATGAAAATATTCAGTAGAACTCACCATTCTTGTTTTTACTAATCCAGTATTTAAGGGAGTAATCCAGTTTCAAATGGGAGCTGTGTTCAGGTGGAATAGTGGGTAGAGTGACAGTTGGCTTCATAGAAGGAAGAAATAGGACTTTTCATGTTTTAGTTTTAGAAGAGTCTTGATTCCGTATATGTCTAAGAAGGTTGGTTTCTGTTCATTTGCCATTTTTCTCTCAGTCTGTAAGCAGGAAAGTGCTCTGTTGTGGAAGAAGTACTAAAATTCGTAAGTGTGACCTTCTGAGTAACTGATGGGAAAATAAAAGAGTCAAGTACTTTGGTGTTTGTGATCTCTAATTTCACCAGAAGGATTTGAAGTGGTTTGAGTCGTTTCTGGATAGGACAGATGTTAGGAGAAAGTAAATATTATCATCAAACTAAAGCTTATTTATGGTCAGTTCTAGGCCAAAGCATAACTCAAGTTTTAGTCAGTTACCTAACCAACATGCACTGATTGAGCCTTAAGATGTTCTCAGCACCATGCTAGCTTCAGTGAGAGCCAGAAGAAATAACGTAACACTGTTCCTGCCCACAAGTTGATTCGTCTAGTTTAGGACACAGGTAGAAAAGAGACAACATGTAATTTATATCAACTTTTTGAAAAGCTGTTTCTAAAAGATCCCTTAAACTCAGATATAAGACATCTGACCACCTAATGAGAAATAACCTTTAGTTAGGGTGTCCAGTGTTTCAGATAGAGTAATTCATTTCATAATGCACCCTAAATTCTATGGAAATAGAACCTTAGTTGAGTCACCTTCTCAGAATGTTATGTTGGGCAGGACTTTACAACTTTATGTTGTGGACAGCTATGGCCGGGGTGGTCACTGGCAGGAAGGGACGGTGGTTCAGAACAGTACTATTATTTTCACTTTACAAATGAGCAAACTGAGGTATGGAGAGAATTTCCCTCGTCTTCCCCCTTTGTTTCCCATAGAGTGGTACATAACATAGCTATCATTTAACACCTTGGTTTTGTTGTTGTTGTTGTTTTGCTTAACAAATGATAAATATTTCACCGTTGCCAATAGATTTCCTAACTGTGACTACATAATAGGTCTTTGAGTAGGTTCCGCATTACTTAACCTTTTTTTTTTAAACTTATGGTTGTATATAGTCTCATTTCCTGGGGGGCACACTCCCAGATGAGAAGTTATCAAAGACTCAGGCATATTCATGCCTTTGATATGTAATGGGGCCCTACTCTAGTGTGGAGGAGGAGGAAAGGCTCCTAGGACGGCCAACAGATCATGGCTTTGCTTCTAATACTACTTAGCTGAGACAAGCTAGCTGGTGTTCCCTAGAGGGGAGGTTCAAGTGTAGAGAGGATCAGTTGGAAAGCACTGGTGCTGAGGGAATGGGAAATAGAAGGAGGCAGGAAGGAAGGTCCAAGAGCAGCTAAACCACCCCAAGCCAAGCAAGGTGTCTGTGCCACAGAACCGTCTGTGCACTGGCACCAACGCCAGGGATGGGGCAGGTGGGGATTCAGCTGCATGGAAGACAGCAAAGATCATCAGAATGCCAGTCATCAGGGACAGAAGTCCAAACACTTCTGCTCGCTCCTGCTTAGTATCAGTTGCCAAGGAAAACACAACACATAACAGTCACGCGGTGGATGGAACAGCATTTGTACTCACAGAAGAGACACAGCAATATCAGCTCCAGGAATGTGTACTGGGCCCTCATGGCTAGTGGATCCTCCCCAGCAGCCAAAGGCCCGAGTGCCCCACTGGTGTCTCAGCACAAGCTCCTCCTGACCCACTGGAGTCTGTACCATGGAAAGGGGAGTGGGGGAAGCATGCCCTGGGGCTTAACGTGCTTAAGCAGAATACAGGAGTACATATCGAGCCTGGATCAGGGAAGGATAGTCCCATATAAGGTGATAAGCCTGGAACAGGCCGTATGGGCTCTTTGTAACTATGGAGTCTTTGTAACTATCCGTAAGAGGTGTTCTAGGCCTAAGGGCCATTCTGACATGGGTGAGCAGGACTTAAATGGGCCTAAGGCCCATTCTTACACTGTGAGCGGGAGACTCCCTTTCCCAAGCGTGTCCACTATGGAGGACTTGCTCAGCAAATCTCTGCTAAGGAACTTAAATCCGACTAACTGGAGACCTACATGTGAAGGCAGAGTATCCAAAGCCCCTCCTGGTGAACATCATTTCTCCTGGGCCCTACTGGCGTGCTACTGCTCCTGCTTTTCTTAACTACAACTGACATGCCAGTTTCCTACAGTGCATTTCAGGAAAGAAAATAGTCTCTTATTACCTCACACGTACCAGTTCATTTTGCAGTTTTCACTTTAGTAAGCAAGTTTGCAGAGTATTCACGGTTGTATACACTTAAGTACTGGAAATGAAATTTTTAATTCCATCTCCAGTCTCTGCCCACTCGAGTCATCAGGCAAAGGAAACTAGAGTGTCTTAGATGGATGCGTGAAGATCAGTGACATTTGATCAGGGTCTGCAGTGAGATTCCTCCCCAGAGTTTTTGTCAAGTGAGCAAAAACTAAGAAAGCGTATTGAGCCATGTCTTAATTTTAGGATATTTTAAGGCAAAAAAGCCTCCCCCCCAACTCCATATGGGAAATAAAATTAACTGCTAGCAACTAAGTTAAATTTAAACGGACTCTCATATTAAAAAAAAAATTCTCGAGCATGTGGCTAAATCCTATGCAAAATTGGTTAATTTGCTTAAACTAGCAAAAAGAGGTACAAGTGAATATACTAAAAACCAGTAAACTGTATACTTTAAAGGGTGAACTTCATAGTATGTGACATTACATTTGAAAAAAAGGCAAGAAAAAAAATACTAGTAAATACATGCATAAAAGAATCCACATCTTCCCCAGAAAACAAAAAAACAAAAATCCTGTGACTCTGTCTACGTGCATCTCCGGAGTGCGCACCGTGCACCACTCCTTAAAGCACGAAGAGCCGGGTATCCAAACTGTCCTGTCTGGGTCAGCACAGATGAACCAGCGTGCTCGGGGTCTCAGCAGCCAGGCAGGCCCAGCAGAGCTTCCATCCGCACCCACGGCCCCATGCCTTACAAGCCCGGATCGGAACCACTGTGGTTCTCTGCCCTCCGCGAGCAGGGAGCGGGGTGGTCCCCACGCACCCACCCGAAGCCCATCTCCTCCCGTCCCCGCCCGCGAAGTCCTGCCTCCAACGCGGGCTCTTAGACCCACCGCCTAGGAGGGAGCCCGGCACGGACAGTCCGCGAGTGTGCGGCGAGCCGGGGCCGGGACAACGAAAATCCAAACCGGGGGTCACGCCTGAGTGCGCTGGCCGGCCTGCTCGCCCATCTCCCGGCACCGGCGGGAAAGCGGCTCGCCACCGACAAGCCGCGGCAGGCTCGGAGCGGGACCTGAGAGCGCCGGGACCTGAGAGCGCGGGGGCCTGCGGAGGCCTGCGGCGACCGCCCACCCGCTCCCGGGACCTTCCGGGACAGGCCGCGCGGGCGCCTGCAGGACTGCTAGGCCTGCGGCTGGGGGCTGCCCGCACCGCCCCCTGCTCACGGCCGGCCCGTTGGNTCCCTGTTGGCGACGCTGCGGGGCGGGGGCCGGAGCTTCTCAGCCACGGTGAGTGCCGGGGCCCGCGGTGCGGGAGGAGGGCGAGGCCCCGCGGCGCTGGCTGGGGGGCGGGGGGAAGGGCCCGGGCCGGCCTCCCACCTCGGACCTCGGAGAGCCGCATGCCGGCGCCGGGCACCTGCCGGACGCCTGGCCTGAGACAAGGGGTCCGCAGCACCATCGTTTCTTCCTGGCTTACACATCCCGTCGTTGTCTACGAAACTGCCCGTCGGGGGGACAAAAACACCGAGGACGAGTTTTGTTTAGAGAAAGCACGAAAAGTAGCTGTGAAGGTATCTGATACTTAGGGTCACTTGACGTGATTAAAGGCGCTGTGTCGCTCGATGGTGCGCTCGCCCGGAGCAGGGAGCGGCTCCCACACGGCGCGCCCGCCCGAAACCCGCTGCCTCAGCGCTGAGTTAACTCACTTGTTTTGGTGCGATGTTTTTGGAGGAATTATTAATAAGTTATCTTTTTTTGGGGGTGACAAATCTATACTTCATTCCTCTTCCGTGGGGCGTTCCGTCCGTGTTCTGGCATTAGAAATTAATATATTGGGATAAATTAACTTGAGGGAAAGTTTTAACACGCAGCACCACCTAGTGGGGAAATGTTGCATTAAACTTCCCATTTCATTTTAAGTTGCTTGCTAGAGCCCCTTGGCAGTTCGAAGTCTTGAACAGGATACATTTAAAATAGCTCGATGATGGAGGAAGGTGAGCACTGTTTCGTGGCCTTTAAGGTGAGAACACGGGTTGAGTGGTTACTGTCACCTGAGCGTGTCCCAAGTCATGCCTGTACCCAAGGAGCTGATGATTAAGTGAAATTACGGGGTTCAGAGGAATGAATAAACAGACATGATTTGAGTGGCTGCCACGTGCCAGGCTCTATGCTGGGTGCCTTCACATTCAAGGTCTCTTTAACTGAACTCTTTCAAAAAAAATCTCGGGGCTCCTGGGTGGTTCAGTCGTTTAAGTGTCTGCCTTCAGCTCAGGTCATGATCTCAGGGTCCTGGGATCCAGCCCCATGCCAGCTCAGCGGGGAGTCTGCTTCTCCCTCACCCTCTGCCACTCCCCCTGCTTCTGCTCTCTTTCTCTCTCAAATAAATATATAAAATCTTAAAAAAAAAAGTCTCAATGGGTAGATGTTGTGATACCCCACCGAAGACATGAGGATACTGGTATTGAGAGAAGCTAAGTGATTGGTTCAGCATCTCCACAGCTGAAAATAATCAAGCGAGGCCTTGGATCAAGTTTGTTCTCTCCAAATCCTATGCTCTTCCCTATCCCTGTCCCCATCTCCTGCAGAAAAATAATTAAGCCCATCATAAAGGGTTCTGCAGTAGGTGTGTCTCCACGGGGACCATTTGTGTTACGTAGATGAAGTGGCTCCATTTCACAGTCCTGGACATGGTCCCTGTTCTTGGGCAGACTCCTGTGGTGAGCGCACACCATCGCCCTAATTGGGGATGCACGTGGCAGAGAGTGTGGAAGGAAACAGCTCAGCAGGCGTGTTCCACTCACTCCGGGTGACTGCTGCATTGCCCACAGCATGGTTCAGAGTTTTCTTGGCAGCTACTCAGAGTGGACATAGGTCATTTAATTTCTTTTCCGTACTTTTCTGAGTTGACTTACCATATTTAAGTGACTAATAAGCATTTTAGATTATTTCCTATAGTGGGTCACTGTAAAAGTAATGACTAGATGTTTTGAATCTTAATAGTTTAAGTGGTTTTTGGTAACAGGTATTCAAATGTTTTTTGTTTAGAGTTTTTTTTTTTCATTATTTTTTTTCTTGTGTTAGTTGTGGGGAAGGGTGGCTGACGTAGCAAGGAAGAGAAACAAGAAAATTGGTGCATAAGCAATCTTTTCTCCTCTTAGAATAAGTTGTCTTTTTTTTTTTTTTTTAAAGATTTTATTTATTAGGGAGTGTGCACGCATGAGGGCGGTTGCGGGGGAGCGGTAAATGGAGAGGGAGAAGAAGACTCCCTGCTTAACCCACAGAGCCAGCCAGGCGCCCCAGAGTAAATTGTCTTAAAGTAATTTTACTTACTGTGCCCTCTTAATTACATTAACATCAGTGATAAACCGTTTCGGGGTTTCTGAAGCGGGAATGAGTTGTAGTTTCGTGGTGGAAGATCCAGCTCAGCCCCCAGTTGCTGTTTGGTGAGGAGCCCCTATAGTGTGTTTTGTCCTTCTGGGTGACAGTCCCTCTCTCATCTGAGCCTTCAGTAGCCCTGCAGATAGGTGGGGTCGGAGGTATTGGTTGGCATTTATGCTGGTATGAGAGCTAAGCTCTTCTGACTGCTACTAGAGTGTCCTCTCCTTTCTCTGGCCATGATGTTTAGAGTTCTTTTTTTTTTTTTTAAAGATTTTATTTATTTACTTGACAGAAAGAGGGAGCGTGTGCACAAGCAGGGGGAGAGGCAGGCAGAGGGAGAGGGAGAACAGGCTCCCCGCTAAGCAGGGAGCCCTATGCAGGGCTCAATCCCAGGACGCTGAGATTATGACCCTGAGCCAAAGGCAGACGCTCAACCGACTGAGCCACCCAGGCGTCCCTAGAATTTTTTCAATTAAAAAACAAATAGCATGGGAAGTGTGGCATGTGTTAGCCAACAGAACTCCGGTTTTGAGGGTTTCATCACCAGCGTGAGTGTGGGAAAAAGGTGGACAGTGCTGGGGAGATTTGTCTTACTGGTGTCCTGGAAAAACTCACTTTACTAAGGCAAGGGCTTTTTTGCCTTTAGTCCAGAGGATCTGTGGACCCCCAGAAGTTATTATCCCTAATCCTGTGTTAAGTGTGCATTTGTGTTTTTCCCCTCTGGAGGTTAGTTTTCATCAGATCTGAAAGGGGATAGCGCACCCAGAGAGTTAAGAGCCATGTGAGTGGGCAGTGAAGGCTACTAACGTGTGTGGGACCCTCCAGAGAGCAGTGGACCAGGAGTACAGAGCCCTGAGTTCTAATTCGGGACCTGACAGCGGACTTGCAGGGTCTCCTTGCATGGGTGTGCTGACCAAGTTTCCCACATGCGGGAATGCTGGCCCTGGGTAATGGTCACTGGTAAGACGACCAGCGGTAATGGCTAGTGGTTGTGTCTGTACTAAACCAGAGATGCAGAATGGTGAAGCGTGAGGCAACAGTAAGGTGTGTGAGATATCGTTAGCATGGAGACAGCCTCTTTTGTATGGAGCTAGCCTTATTTTTGTCTATTTTTTTGATAACAGAGGAGCCCCGAATGGTCACAAATCGTTGTCCTTAAGATATTTTTCTACATCTCTGCATAAGGCAAAGGGCTATGCGTTTGAGTTTAACTGAACCTCTACATCTCAGATACTGCATGTGTTCCTTTCATAGGCGGCAGATGCTCACCGTTTGACAGCAGAGGAGAGGAACCAAGTTATCCTTGACCTGAAAGCAGCAGGATGGTCGGAATTACAGGAGAGAGATGCCATCTACAAAGAGTTTTCCTTCAAAAATTTTAATCAGGTAATTATGACATATTCTTGCTAGTGCCGTGGTCTGTCTGTGTTGCCTTAGGCTGTAGCTCTTTACTACTACTGGTTGTCTGGTCCCATGTGGATCCTAAGAAGTCAGTGACAGCTCCTCGTCCTTGTTGACAGGTGCTCCCATTCAGCGGGGTGATTCTTAGCTGTAGAGGAAGGGAGTGGTTTTGTCATTAGGAAAATCGGATTCTGAGCCTTCTGGTTTCGTGTGGGTTAGGATATTTAGTTTCCTGGGGCGCCTGGGGGGCGCAGTCGTTAAGCGTCTGCCTTTGGCTCAGGGCGTGATCCCGGTGCTCTGGAATCGTCCGCATCTGGCTCCTCCGCTGGGAGCCTGCTTCTTGCTCTCCCGCTCCCCCTGCTGGTGTTCCCTCTCTCGCTGGCTGTCTCTCTCTGTCAAATAAATAAATAAAATCTTTAAAAAAAAAAGAAAGAAAGAAAATTCTTTAAAAAAAAGGATATTTAGTTTCTTTTCAAATTTTAAATAACATTAAAAGGGAGTGTGAGTTTTTTGTGTGTATCAGAAGAGGGCTTGAGTAAAAGCAGTTGAGAAACATACACCTGCTCGACTGATTTCCCCTACTTTTCTTGGATGCTTGTCAAGTTTTCTTTCTCCCTGTACATGTATTTCAGTCTCTAAATCAAGCTTCACTGTCTTCTCTGATTGGCTCGTTTTCCCCCAGCCCAAGAGCCAGCCCTTGTAGCTTTTCGTAAAAGCCAACCTCCCCCCTTGGAGACTCAGCCTTAACAAGGTAACTGTTGCATTAGGGCCCCGCCCTGTTTAGAGAGTCATCTCCCATGACTTACCCTTCAGCTCTTACCCCACTGCATTTATATGAGGTCGGTGCTTTTGACTATTTCATGTTTGTTCAGTGAGTTTGGTAATCCTCCGGACAGATTTATTGTTTTTATTTATATTAGGTGTCAGCATCTAGAAGGCAGAGACCATGTTTGCTTCAATAACTCTCTATTGTACCTAACACAGTTCTGGGTACAAGCAGGCATTTGATAAATGCAGACATTGATTACAGTGTTTGCCAGTTTCTGGAAGGGTGTGGGAAGACCAGATTTCCTCCAAACAAACCTTCGACATGTTTTCCTAGTAAATGCCGTTGGCTCCACTGAGCTGCATGCCCTATTCTGCTCTCCATCCATCTGGCTGCCAGCCTTCTGCTTTGAGTCTCCAGCTCCTGAGGAGACCTAGACCAAGCCGACTCCCTGTCCCTGCTGCCCCATGTGCTCTACAGCTCTTGTCAGGGGCTTAGCACTCCGTGGCTGGTGGCAGGGAATCCCATTGGTACAGTAAGCTTGTGCATAAGCTCTAGGTAGCGTTTTCCAGGCTTATTAAAATTCTTACATGTGTACAGCCTGACTTCTTTAAGCCTGGGCTAATTTATTGGGCTTGAACATGTGGCTTAAAGTACTTGAGTAGTGTTGCCTCAGGCTCTGCCCAAGAGTCCGTCATCCAGCCCACGCTAACCCTGTGCTTGGTGTGACTTCCAGAAATAGGGAGGGAAGGGAAACTGTGCAGGGCATCCTTGATTAATTGTAAGATTATTTTATTAATTTGACTTTTTTTTTTTTTTTAATTTCCTTCACTCAGTTTTTAGGCGAAAGAGGCAGATGACACAAACATCAGCCAGTGTCAGGGAAGGCATTTCAGAGAACCAGCCCTGAGATTATATCTCAGGGTCAGTTTTCCAGCCGGGTCTCTTAGGACTTCTGCATGTCCAGTGGCCTGTAACTGCATCTGGTGTTGTGACACCTGTCAGTGCTCACCCGCCCAGCATCACCAGGAGCACACGTGGCCTTCGTGGGACGTGTTGGGCTGCATTGCTTGTGGCAGGGCAGGAGACTGCACATGGCAGGGAGCTGTGGGCCATCTCAGGAAGATGGTGCTGGAAAGATGGTTTGGTCTAGACTGGATGCTGTCAGAAAGTGGGCAGTTCTATGATTCAGTATTTTAATCATTCTTACCAGTAGGGCGAGTAGACTGAAGTGCGGCCAAAGCTGAAATTGGCAAAGAAGCAACACTCATTAGCTGGGGGGGAGAGGGGGGTGGGGGGTGGTGTTTGGTACTTTGTGGTGTGGACAGTGTTCGTGTTTTGTCTGTGTTCACATAACCTTGCAGCTTGGTCTTGTTTTTCTTTGAATCCATCCTGCTCACGGAGAGGCCTTGTCTGCTGTTGATGTTCGCGTGTAACCCCAGGGCCTCGGTGTGCATGCCAGGCCAGCTGCCGGCTGTCAGTTTCTCTTTTTCACAACCAGTGTTTAGAGTCGTGACCCTCTCTCAGTGATAGATCCTCACTAACCTTTAATTTAGGACAGAAAAGATCCTGGTTTTTATTATAGGACAATAAGAGGAAATGCTAAAATAGGATGTTGTAAATTAAGAAAAATTCCCATTGCAACTTCTTTCATCTAGTGTTTATTCTTTTCTGGTCTTTCTCCTCTAATAGAGTTTATTCACAGTGTAGCAATTGTTCATGCAGTTGGTTTTAAAAATCAGCTTGAGTTTTTTTGTAAAAGTAGTATTTATTAACTCACCAAATATTTTTTAAGGATCTTCACTGTTCTAGGCACAATTCTAAGCTCAGGTAGCCCGTTCTAATGGAGAAGATAGACAAGAAGTGAATGAGTAGATAACGTAATTTCAGGTAGAGTTAAGTGCCACAGAGAAAAGTAGGATATTGGAATGGAGACTGTTTAAGATGGGGTGGTCTCGCAGGCCCTCTTTAGGGAGGGACATCCGAGGCCTGAATCATGTGAAGGAGCTCAGCATGTGAAGACCCAAAGGAAGAACATTCCCAAAGGAGAGAAAAGCAGGTACGGAATTCCTGAAGCAGGAATGATCTTGGCCTGACTGAGCAAGAGCCAAAAGGCCAGTGTTCTGGAGTGAGCAGACAGGAGAGACTCATTAGCGATGGGGCTGAGGAAAGGGAGAGCCCAGGGCCCTAGAGCCTTGTCTGTCTGGTGAGGAGTTTAGATTTTATTTTGGGTAGGAAAGCTATGGGGATTTCAAGCACAGAAGTGCCATGATTTGGCTATGTTCTAGAAAGACTGCCCTGGCTGATGTGCTGTGAATAGACAGCAAGAGGGCCAGACTGGAACCAGGCATACTAGCTAAGATGCCTTTGTGGCAGGCTACATAAGAGATGATGGGGGATTATGGAGCTGGCAGTGGAGTGGAGGGAAATGTAGGATTCCTCATGTATTTAGAAAAGAAAACAAACAAGACTTGCTCTTAGATTGGATATAGGGGAAGGGGAGGGTCAAGGATGATCTCAAGGTTTTGGTTCAAGCTGGAGGGTAAAGGGCGGGACTGTTGGTGTCACTTCCTGAGTTGAGGAAGATGGGGTGGGATAGGGAGTTGAGAACACTGTTTTGGATGTGGCAGGTATGAGATACTTATTAGTTACCCAGGTGCTGTTATCAGATCAGCACTTGGCCATGTGAGGTCGGAGTTCAGGATGGAAATACTGGTTTGAGGATTGTCAGAGGTTAATTGTGAGAGCACAGGCCTGGTTGGCAAGAGAGCACAGGATGGAATGGGCAGGTCGAGGCACAGGGCACCTGGTGTGTCCACTGTCCGAGGACTGAAGACAGGATTTATAAATGTAGATGAAGGTCAGTTGTTACCTTGCTCCTGAGAAGTAGAGGTAATTCTCTTTGATGGTTTCTATTTTTTTAGTGAGGTTATCAATTGAGAATGAGCAGAAGTGGGAGGGAGGAATGTTGGAGATCTAGGAAGATCAGAAAGAGTGGAATAGCCCTCTCGGAGGCTAAGACAGTCCACTGATCAGGGGATTGTGGTCAGTTTCTGGGCAGTTTTCAATGTCACTGGAGATCTCTGGTCATACGTGGGAAATGAAGGTTTTGTGTGTTTTGTCTAGCCACGTTCAGCTGTTTGGTCACAGTAGGTACAGAGTTGGCTTAATAAAGGTTGTACTCTTGCTAAATGAGTCCAGTGGAGGAACTGAGGGGCAAGGGAAGTAAGGGCGTGTGCAAGGCAGGAATTAAAACATCAGAGCTTGGAATCTAGCTGGTAAGGAGGGAGGTGCGGCTGTGATGTTGGAGACTGTGAGGGAAGAGGTGGGGGTGTCCATTGGTATAACCTTCTTAGAGAGCAGTTGGGGAGTGTGTATTAGCTTCTAAAATGGACATACCCATTGTTCTTATCTAGAAATTTATCTTCTAGATACTATCCTGCGTGTGTGCAAAATGGATATGTGAGGACGTTGGCCCAGAATTTTCTGTCGTGAGGAGGCGTTTCCATGTGCCTAGGCACAGCTCCATGACGTGAGGTCTCCCTTGCTGGAGCCCTGCCCTTAGCAAGAGTTCGGGAGGCCCGGTGTGCCCCACGTTCTCCTGGCAGTGGCAGCACCTCTCCTGGCCTCAGCTCTGGAAGCTGGTGGGAGCCACTGTCTGAACTGGTCCCCTCTCTCCCTTAGCAGAGTTCAACCCACACTGGATGTTAGCATATGTTTTGAAAAGTCTCAGCTGAACATACAGGTAAAAATTATATTCTTTTTTTAGCTTCTTAATAGGTTGTGAACATTTTTCAGTTCTCTACATAGTCTTTTTACTTATAATAAATCTTCAGGAGGAAGGTTACACTTTTTGGGTGTTACAGTTTTTAAGTGGTTTGCTAATGTAGAGTGTGTGAGTCACAAGTTTGCTTTAGAATTCATTTCTCTTATTACTATAGAAAATGAACCATACCTTTTAGAAACATTTTTAGTGGGCGTGTGGATGGCTCAGTTGGTTAAGCGTCTGCCTTCAGCTCAGGTCATGATCCCAGGGTTCTGGGATCAAGTTCCGCTTCAGGCTCCTTGCTCAATGGGGAGCCTGTTTCTTCCTCTCCCTCTCCTCCTCCCCTCCCCCTGTTCATGCTCTCTGTCTCTCCCCCCCCAAATAAAACCTTTAAAAAAAAAAAAAAAGAAACATTTTTAGTGACCCTGGGTGAAAAGCCTACCTCTCAAAGCTTTGGGTTATTCTAGATTTTACTATAATAAGAAGCCAGCAAAATATGTTGGAACTTTTTCTTTCTTAGTGGTTTTATTCCAGGATATGGTTAGTTCCAGATAGTCCACATTCATTTGATACCTCAGATGGGTGCAAATATTTAGAGACTATAAGAGCAGAATTCCCAAGGGGTTCTAATGGTGTTGGTGCCTCCTGGGCCAGAGGTTTCTGTGGCCGGGAGCCACTGAGTCTCCTTGGGGGAGGGCTGCTCTGAGCCGCAGCGTGTTGAGGGTTGTGGGGCTGTGTGACAGGCATGGCGAGCCTCCTTGAGCTGGCAGACCATAGCGCTGCCAGGACTTGAAGCCGCAAGGATCTGTGCTCGCAGCGCTTGGACTCACAAACGCTTGGCGTTTGTAAGAGTTTTGCTTTTCTTCTGTTCCTGGAGACTTAAGGAGGGAGGGGTCTCTCAGTGACAGACAAACTGATGCTTAGGTGTTTGGCAACTGCAGGGCACCTGCGTTGAAAGAACAAGATGTTGGTGTGAAACGTGGTTGTGAGTGTCCCATAAAGGTAAATTTTGTTAGGTATTGTCACGGCTGGGGCGAGTGGGAAGCTTACAAAATCAGATGTGGTTTGAAGCTTTGGAAGTAGGTGCAGAAGGTGAGGCTTTGGAACCCAGGAAACAGCTTTTCCAGATGCCAGCAGGTGGAGCCCTGCAGGGCAGGAGCCCCGACTGGCTGGGCAGCGGCACAGCCCCCCGGGAGGGCTCCCCCATCCTCTCCCTAGGGGATGCTGGCACCTCCCTTGTTCAGCATGGAGAGAAGTGAGTATCAGGAATAGGTCAGCAGCGGCACCCAGACACCGCACCTGGGTTTGGTATCTTCTGGGTGAATGAAGAATTCCAGGAGGAGGGTTCCAGGAGTTTCCAGTTGGTAATGGAGAACACTTTTGACTCAGGAGAAAGGACACAGCTTTGTGAGAAAGACCTGGGATTCCCTGCTTTCCCGGAGGAGCTCCTGTACCCGGTCTGTGCTGCCTCCAGTGGACCCGCCCGCAAGGCATTCGATGTCGTTAGAGTGAATCATATGACCTGGCTGACACTCAGCCCGTTTTGACCTACAAGATGGCCCTTCTCAGCTGAACAGCGAGTCACGGGTAGAGCTTGCAGGCGAGGTCCAAGTTTCCTCTGTTTGGCATCTTGTTCATCGCATTGTGGTTGTTGGGGAGTGGGGAGGGGCCTTCTGAGTGACTCTGGGGCCATGGTGGGGGCTGCCGAGGAACCCCATTTCGTGCATCCAGCAGCAGTAGCACCATATGTGAGTTTGGGGTTTGTAAAATATTTCCCTTCCTGTGTGCCGGAGCTCCTGCTGTAGAGCCGTTGAAAGTTAACTGCTGCTGACTTACTTTATAAAAATGTTTTATTGAGGAATTTGGTAATAGGCTCCCGGTTCACATTTTGAAACACTTAGTGAAGTCAAAATCTTGATGATACCAGAAGAAAGACAACTGTTAATGAAAATCTTAACAGTCCTCAGTGGGACACGGCTCTCAGCAGTTCTCGTTGTGAAAGAATTAATTCGGGTTTCATCGTTGTAAGCCAAAGCTCGGTGCACGTCAGAGTTATGAGTCAGTAATGCAGTAATAGAAATGTCCCATCTGAGCACTCTTGAAAGTGGAAGCGGACTCTGCTTGCGGAAGGTAGGGGGACACTCCCAGGAGGATGTTCCCAAGGCTGATTCATCATGTAGCTTAGAGAGTGCCCTTTGCTGTTACCGCATAGGCTCCTGTCTGTGTGTCTGGGAAGCAGGTCAAGTGGAAACCTGTCTGCTTATCTCATACGGCGGCTTCAGCTTCACCTGTGCCCGCGGTTGGGCTCTGTAGCTACCGCTGACTCCAAACCTGAGAACGCGTCCTTCACTGTCACTGGGATGGACAGCGACGCATCTGAGCAAACTTGACCTCACATTTGAGGAGCTAATTAAAATATGCTTGCGGCGGGGCGCCTGGGTGGCTCGGTGAAGCGTCTGCCTTCGGCCCAGGTAGTGATCCCGGGGTCCTGGGATCGAGTCCTGTGTCATCGGGTTCCCTGCTCGGGGGGGGGGGGGCTGCTTCTCCCTCTCCCTCTGCCGCATCCCACTCCCCTGGCTGGTGCTCTCTAGTTCTCTTTCTCTCTCTCTCAAATAAATAAAATCTTAAAAAAAATATCTGTGTGGTGTATTCATGCCGGTGCTCGCTTTGGAGTTTTTCCTGGGGCTCTAAGGAGTCTTGGGCAGATGGTGCTGGTGTCGTCAGGCCGTGGCCGGCACAGCAGGGGTGGTGTCCTGCGGGCCAGGGAAACTAGAGACCAGAATGGTACCGTTCGGCGTCTTGCTTCTGCCGTTTATCTCATAAAATGGGTTTAGAACTGATGTGTATTTGTGAAAACACATGTAATGGACAGACAAGGGGAAATGTAAAACAGGTGTCGAAAATGCAAATACGACGCCACGGCGCAGTGTGAAAATGTTGTGGCCGTTGCCCCGGCCTTTCATAAAAACGGACTTTTAACTGCATCGCTTTTTCTTAGTCGTATAGTAAATCTTCTGTTTACAGAACTTAGCCTGAGTATTTTGTGAAAGTCAAACAGCCAAGAAATATAATTTCCTCAGCAGTCTTTGTCTTGCCCTTTTACAGATGGCATAAAATCAGGTGTGTAAAAAATAAAAAGCAGTTTGAGCTGACGTGAAAGGTATTTCAGATTTATGCTTTGCAGATGATATTGGTATGATTAATGCATTCATTGCTTTTTTTTATTGCTTTTCACAGATAATGTACGTGATGCATGGAAAATGTTGTGGGTTTAAATCTTTGCCAGCTTTAGACTGTGAATATCAACAGATGTTATCATATAAGTACTATAGTTATTATAAAATAAAAAATTTTTCATGAAATGCATTGACATAAATTTCATTTATGTAAATTGCTTTCATTAGTACAAAACCTTAGCGTAGCCATTAGGGTTTGTGAAGCACTTTAGATGAGATTAACTTGGTATAATGTGGTCAGAAATGGGTTGCTTTAAATTTAACTGACAAGAAAATAACACTCAAAAGTTAGGAAATTACCGAGGCATTTGTTTTCCGCCTGCATTGCTGGGACCGCTTAAATAGGTTGAATATGAATTAATAACAATGGACTGCCGGCTCAGTAATTACAGAAAATAATTTAAAGGAGACCTCAAATAATAACTTCGATGTATTTTGGTCTTGCTCTTTTCTGTTCTGTTTTTCTTGAGCGTACCAGCCCCTTGCTTCAATGCAGCCTTTGAAAACAACGTTCAGGTTTGCAAAGCAAGAGTTTGGTCAGTAGAGTTTTGGTGCATTAGGGCTGTGACATAGAAACTTATATTCAGCTCTTTCAGAATACGGATGTTGGGTACAAATGTGTGACCTCAATAGCTGCTCATCTCTCCTTAGCAGCAAATAGAGTGGTGCACTGCTGTTACTGTGACCGGGGGTGGGGGCGCATTGACCGGGTGCCCTCTGTGTCCAGGAGGGATTCAGCCCACCCGTGTGGACAGGTGAGGGAGGGGCTTCCTCTGTGGCTTGGATCTCTTTGTGTTCTGCTCTTTGCCCTACATATTTCTAAACAAAACAGAACAGTACATCGTCTCCCCCATTTTGCAGATAATTTACCATCGTATTGCCCTTCTGATTGGCCTGGAATGGGCCATTTTAACCAATTCACTAAATTTCACAGAAGGACCCTGAGTCAGACCGAGACCGTGGGATTGTTTGTGGTCACGCTGGGTCATGTCACAGTGGGTGTCACACTCACAGCTCTGATTCCTACAGCAACATGTTTAGGTACTACTGTGACACAGAAAGTTGTTTTTGTTTTTACATGTTTTTTTTCTAGGAGATATCTTTTTTCCAAGGACTACCTGTTGTATTACTTTCCCCCTTAAATGGGTTTGACAGCACTTCCCTGAGAAAGGCACTATTCAGCAGCTAAAACAAACAAAGCTGTACTTGTTCAAGAGTAACCCAGGTATCACTGTTGAGCAATCAGAGGTCATTTAATTGTATCGTTAAAATCAATCCTATCAAAACAGCCAGCACCATTAATGAATCTGTTTGCTCCTGTGCTCTCAACCAGCAAGGCAGGATTGTGGCCTTCTACCATATCATTCATCAAACTGATTTCAAATGCCCTGTCCTCACCATTGCAAGCCTGGCTGTGGACACGTACCAGGTACCTGGAGCAGATCCAGTCAGGGCTGGGCAGGGAGCTACACGTCTTCCCTCTGAGAGCCACAGAGCCTACCTCTGGTGGGTTCAGGGAACGTAGTGAGGTCTTTGAGCTGGCCGGCACGGAGGGACTAGCTCCACTCTGAGCATGGAAGGAGGACAATGTAAAGTACATGATCCCATTTCTGTTCAGAAGACTAAACGAGTTTTACTAATTTTTGAAAGATTACTTACTTATTTTAGAGAGCGCAGAGGGGAGGGGCAGAAGGAAAGGGAGGGAGAGTCTTAAGCAGACTCTGCACTCCGTGCAGAGCCCCATGCGGGGCTCAGTCTCGGGACCCTGAGATCACAACCTGAGGTGAAACCAAAAGTCAGATGCTGAACTGACTGTGCCACCCACCACCCAGGTGCCCCAGATTTTATTTTTAAGTACTCTGTACACTCAACGTGGGGCTCAAACTCACAACCCTGAGATCACGAGTCACATGCTCTACTGGCTGAGCCAGCCAGGCGCCCCAGGACCTTCCAGTTTTATTGGGGAGGTGGCACATCTGAATTGTGCAAGATAGTTGATTTTTAGAATTGTCATGCTGATGAGGCACTAAAATGAGAAGTACTAATAAACTGAAGAAGGCGTACTCTAGCATGGCTGCCTGGAGAAGGGGAATTTCGAGTTGGTCCTTAAAGGTCTGACAGGTTGGTGTAGCCACTTTAGAAAACAGTATGGAGGATCCTCAAAAAATTAAAAATAAAACTACCATACGTTCTAATAACACATATATTGTGGGAATATATCCAAAGGAAATGAAAATAGTAACTCAAAAAGATATCTGCACTCGTATGTTCAAGCACCATTATTTACAATAACTAAGACATGGAAGCAACCTAAGTGTCCCTTGAGGGAATGGGTACAGAAGTTGTGGCCTATATTATATATAGGAAACCCTAAAAATTCCACCAAAAAACTACTAAAACTGATAAATGAATTAGTAATGTCACGGGATACAAAATCAATGTACATACAGAAATTTGTTCCATTTCTGTACACTGTAATGAAGCAGCAGAGAGATTGAGAAGGCAGTCCTATGTGCATTTACACCAGAAATAATAAATATCTAGGAATGAACTTAGCCAAAGAGATGAAAGACCTGTAGTCTATAAACTATAAAACACTGATGAAAGAAATTGAAGATGACACCCACAAATGGGAAGATATTCCATGCTCATAGGTTGGGAGAACAAGTATTGTTAAAATGTCCATACTACCCAAAGCAATCTATAGATTTAATGCAATCCCTGTCAAAAGACCAACAGCATTAGGGGCACCTGGCTGGCCCAGATGTGACTCTTGATCTCAGGGTTGTGAGTTTAAGCCCCACGTTGGGTAGAGCTTACTTAAAAAACAACAACAGCAGCAGCAGCATTTTTCAGAGACTAGAACAAATATTCCTAAAATTTGTATGGAACCACAAAAGACCCTGAACAATCAAAACAGTCTGGAAAAAGAGAAGGCTGGAAGTCTCACGATTCCAGATTTCAAGTTATACTACAAAACTGTAGTAATCAAAACAGTATGGCACTGGCACAGAAGTAGACGCATAGATCAGTGGAACGGGATAGAAACCCCAGAAACAAACCCATGATTATATGGTCAATTAATCTTTGACAAAAGAGGCAAGAATACACAATAGGAGAAAGTCTCTTCAACAAATGGTGTTGGGAAAACTGGACCACTTTCTTCTACCATATACAAAAATTACTCAAAACGGATTAAAGACTTAAGTGTGAGACCTGAAACAATTAAAATTCTAGAAGAGAGCACCAGCAGTAATTTCTCTGACATCAGCCAAAGCAACATTTTTCTAGAAGTGTCTCCTGAGGCAAGGCATATAAAAGCAAAAATAAACTCTTGGGACTACATGAAAATAAAAGGCTTTTACAGAGTGAAGGAAGCAGTCAACAAAACTGAAAGACAGCCTACTGAATGGGAGAAGATACTTGCAAATGACATGCCCTACAAAAGATTAATATCCAGAATACATGAAGACCTTATAAAACTCAACACCCCAAAACAATCCAATTAAAAAATGGGCAGAAGACATGAACATACATTTCTTCAAAGAAAACATCCAGATGGCCCACAGACACATGAAAAGACGCTCAACGTCACTCATCAGCAGGGAAATGCAAATCAAAACTACAAGGAGATATCACCTCACACCTGTCAGAATGGCTAAAATCAACAACACAAGAAATAGCAGGTGTTGGCGAGGATGTGGAGAAAAAGGGGAACCCTCCTACACTTGTTGGTGGGAATGCAAACTGGTGCAGCCACTCTGTAAGCAGTATGGAGTCTCCTCAAAAAATTAAAAATAGAACTACCTTATGATCCAGTAATTGCCTTACTGGGTATTTCTCCAAAGAAAACAAAACACTAATTTGAAAGGGTATCTGCACCCTTATGTTTATTGCAGTATTATTTAAAATAGCAAAGTTATGGAAGCAGCCTAAGTTCCATTGATAGATGAATGGATAAAGAAAATGTAGTGTGTGTACGTATGTGTATGTGTGTGTGTATATATGTATGTATATATAAATATTTGTTTATAAAATATATGTATACACACACACACACGGATCTTATTCACCCATAATCCTGCCATTTGCAACAACATGGATGGCACTAGGGAGTATAACACTAAGTGGAGTAAGTCAGTCGGAGAAAGACAAATACCATATGATTTCACTCATATGTGGAATTTAAGAAACAAAACGAACAAAGGAAAGAAAGAGAAAGACAAACCGAAAAACAGACTCTTAACTCTAGAGAAAAAACAGATGGTTACCAGAGGGGAGGTGGGTGGGGGAGTGGGTGGAATAGGTGAAGGGAATTAAGAGTACACTTACTGTGATGAGCACTGAGTGATGTATAGAATTTTTAAAAAATATTTTGTTTATTGATTATTTTAGGGAGAGAGAGCATGCATGCGAGCAGGGGAGGGGCAGAGGAAGAGGGAGAGACTTTTTTTTTTAAACAGAAACAGCTCTTATTTTTTATTATTTTTTTAAAGATATCATGTATTCATTTGAGAGACAGAGCACAAGCAGGGGGAGAGGCAGAGGGAGAGGGAGAAGCAGATTCCCCGCTGAGCTGGGAGCCCGATGTGGGGCTTGATCTCAGGACCTGTCGATCATGACCTGAGCTGAAGGCAGATGCTTAACCATCTGAACCACCCAGGTGCCCTGAGAGGGAGAGACTCTTAAGCATACTCCTTGCCAATGTGGAGCCCGACATAGGACTCCATCTCACAACCCTGAGATCATGACCTGAGGGAAACCAAGAGTTGGTCACTTAACCGACTGAGCCACCCAGGCGCCCCTAGAATTGTTGAATGACTGTATTGTAAATCTGAAACTAACATAGCACCATATGTTAACTATACTGGAATTAAAATAACATTTTAAAAAAGATGTGGTATATATTACAATGGAATATTATTCAGTCTTAAAAATTGAGGAAATCCTACCACTTGAAGATATTATGCTAAGTGAAATAAGTCAGAGAAAGACAAATACTGTATGATCTCACTTATATGTGGAATCTGAAAAATGAGAGGACTTACAGAGAAAGATCAAACTTGTGGTTACCAGAGATGGAGTTTGGGGGAAGAGGGAATTGGAGAAAGGTGGTCAATAGGTACCAAAAAAAAGTCTGATAGGTTTTTTGAGTGAAGGAGCTAAGGAAGGACATAGGTCAAGAATAGGGGTGGGGGCACAGCTTGTTTATTTGTGATGTGTTGGGGAAATGAGGGCCCTAAGTGTGGTTCAACGAGATGGACTACAGATTGTAAAGATGGGTCCTTGTGCTGGCTCTCCTGGGTTTAGCGTCTCAGGTTTAGAGTATCTGAAAGCAGACTTACCTTTCTTTCCTCCAACTTGCTTGCGGTACCACCATTCTCTTGAGCACCTAGATCTAAAACTGAAGAATTATCTTGGTTATCAATTACTAAGAACTCAGTCTTTCCCCAAGACTGTGCTCTAGTCTGGATTCGCCTTGTCTCCCCCTTGAGTTCCTGTGTAAGCTTTCTTACAGCCTTTTACCTCCCTGCGTGCATTGGTCTCCATGCTGCTTTGTTTTTTTTTTTTTTTAAAGATTTTATTTATTTATTTGACAGAGAGAGAGACAGCCAGCGAGAAAGGGAACACAAGCAGGGGGAGTGGGAGAGGAAGAAGCAGGTCTTTCTCTTTCTTTCTCTTTCTCCTCTCCTTTCCTCTCCTCTCCCCTCCCCTCCCCTCCTCTCCTCTCCTTGTGTTCTTTCCCTTCCCTTCTCTTTTTCTTTTTCTTTTTCTTTTTCTTTTTCTTTTTCTTTTTCTTTTTCTTTTTCTTTTTCTTTTTCTTTTTCTTTTTCTTTTTCTTTTTCTTTTTCTTTTTCTTTTTCTTTTTCTTTTTCTTTTTCTTTTTCTTTTTCTTTTTCTTTTTCTTTTTCTTTTTCTTTTTCTTTTTCTTTTTCTTTTTCTTTTTCTTTTTCTTTTTCTTTTTCTTTTTCTTTTTCTTTTTCTTTTTCTTTTTCTTTTTCTTTTTCTTTTTCTTTTTCTTTTTCTTTTTCTTTTTCTTTTTCTTTTTCTTTTTCTTTTTCTTTTTCTTTTTCTTTTTCTTTTTCTTTTTCTTTTTCTTTTTCTTTTTCTTTTTCTTTTTCTTTTTCTTTTTCTTTTTCTTTTTCTTTTTCTTTTTCTTTTTCTTTTTCTTTTTCTTTTTCTTTTTCTTTTTCTTTTTCTTTTTCTTTTTCTTTTTCTTTTTCTTTTTCTTTTTCTTTTTCTTTTTCTTTTTCTTTTTCTTTTTCTTTTTCTTTTTCTTTTTCTTTTTCTTTTTCTTTTTCTTTTTCTTTTTCTTTTTCTTTTTCTTTTTCTTTTTCTTTTTCTTTTTCTTTTTCTTTTTCTTTTTCTTTTTCTTTTTCTTTTTCTTTTTCTTTTTCTTTTTCTTTTTCTTTTTCTTTTTCTTTTTCTTTTTCTTTTTCTTTTTCTTTTTCTTTTTCTTTTTCTTTTTCTTTTTCTTTTTCTTTTTCTTTTTCTTTTTCTTTTTCTTTTTCTTTTTCTTTTTTCTTTTTCTTTTTCTTTTTCTTTTTCTTTTTCTTTTTCTTTCTTTTTCTTTTTTTCTTGCCAGTAGGCTACACACCCAGCGTGGATCCCAGCAGTGGGCTTGGACTCAGGACCCTGAGATCCAGACCTGAGCTGAGATCAAGAGTTGGAGGCTTAATTGACTGAGCCACTCAGGAGCTTCTCTTCAGCCATTTTTGATCTTTGAGTTGCACTTCAGATCTAGGGCTGATCACTCGTCACCGATTTGACCTGCCCCTGAGGTTCACAATTTTCTGATTGACACCGTTATCCGTGACCTCAAATTCACCAACATAACTTGCTTCATCTTCACAGTCAGAAACCTGGCAATGACTTTGGAGCACAGTCTAAGAAAGTGGCATTTGCCTCTCTTTTTGGCATTGTTGACACTCTTGAAAGCATCTATGAGGACATGCACAGACACCATGATAGGGGCAAGCAAAGATGGTGGGAAGACGATTAGAGGGGCGAGTGCAAGGTATAATGGGGAGGGGGAGGGCTGTCCTGAGACTTTCAAAGGGTTGGAGGGGGAAGGACTATGTAGTGGAAGTAGGTGGGGGAGGGTGAAGGACTGATGCCTTTTCTTAACAAGACCAGTTGGAGGACTTAGACAATGGAGTGGAAGGGGGAGGAGAGCAGAGGCCACATAGGGAGAATAGTGAGGAGCTTGTGCTTTCATTCAGGTGAGACCTATCATTAGGGTGGACTCAGCAGTGGATTGTGGACTGTGGCAGTGACAGAGGGAAGCGGAGAGCTAGAGTGGTTGGAGCTGTATTTCGGAGCCTATGTGAGCAGGGACCATTGGTGCCACACATAACTTTTATAAAGGGAACACCTAAGATTCTCTGACTAGGGAGGAGTGGTGATGGGTGATGAGGAAGAAGAGCAGGGGGTATTGAAAATGACTTCCAGAGGAACTGGGTGGTCAGAAGTGGCATTTATTAGGCTGGGGAAGTATGGGAGAGGAACATGATGGGGGTGCTGGGATTAAGATTTCTGGTTTGAACATTGTTAAGTGTGAGTTGCTGGGAGATATCCAAATGTCAACTTCAAGAAGATAGTTTTATGTCTGAGTTAGGGACTTAGAGTAGAGGTCTGGGTTGTGGGTAACTGGGGAGTCTTAGGTATGTGTGGAAAAAAGCCAAGGTAATGGAAGAGACCGCTCAGGCAGAAAGTGTAATGTGAGGAGAGAAGAGTGCTCAGGATTCAGTCCCATTTAGGGGTTGGAAGGAAGAGGAGGAGCTGGCAGAAGACTGAAAAAGACTTACTAGTGAAATAGGAAGACAGGCCCGTGTCGTATCACAGAAGAGAAATCAGTTCTGCTGAGACCCCAAATAATACCAAAGGATGAGCACTGTGTTAAGTGCCATGAGTGTCATTGGTGACCATGGTGTGGATGGCTTGGATGATGTGGTGGTGCAGGCCAGCGTGGACAGGAAGTGGAGCTCATATGCCCTATAGGGACATTTGTAGCCACAGACGTTAGTCTTGTTTGTTCCTCCATTTTGAATCCAGCCCCTGGGTTATCTTGTTTGTGGTGTTCCTTCAGCCTTGTTTTGATGTTGGATCGATGCACATTGGAGCTAGAAGGGATGAGGCAACCAAGGCCTAGGGGTGAAGTGGTTCGCCCACATTAATGATGATCCGATGGCAGAATTAGGATGTGACTAAATTCAGATTAGGTTGTGCAACAGGGAGATGTAGCTGCTCACCTTTGTCTCTCCGCACCTAAGATACGAGCGCCTTGAGGGCAGAGACTCGGGTTGTGCATGGGTACGTCTCTCCCAGTACCCAGCCCACTGTTAGCTGGGCATTTTGTTTGTTTGTTTGTGTGTTTTAATTTACATAGACATACTTGTATTTTGAACACATGAGGTCCCTTGATTGGGTTCGCCATAGGTGATCCTAGCCTGTGCCCTTAGCCCCAGGGAGTTGTATTTTTCATTTCTTTGTCTCCTACAGGTTATTACCTAAAATCCTTTCTCACCAGGGACTTTTCCCCTCCCTCGTTTCCTTACTCTTGGACACAGATGGTTCCTGATGGTGACTGGTGTTTTGGAGGCTAGGTAGTTGTGCGCGATGGGAGATCTGGAATGCCATGGTGCACTTCCCAGAAGAACAACACTGATGGTGTCTTTGTTCAGCCTGCAGTTTTCAAGTATCAGAGAAGGAAATGGGCCACTTCTAGACGGGCGTGCCCACAAATGGGTATCTGTAGCAAATTGCCTCCAATAATTAAAGCCTGAGGTCAGCGCTTGGAATTTGGCTCACCGCTTCAGCCACCCACAGCTTTCGTCTTTGGTGAATTTCTGTGTCCTGAGAGTCCATGGCCGATTCTTCAAAGCTCCCACGAAGTGTCGTGCTGGCAGACTGCCACAGGCATGTTTGCCAATTCCAATTAGACACTCATTTCTGTTTCAAGACAATTCTTTTAATCCCAGATCCTTTTTTTTTTTTGTTTTTCTTTTTCTGTGTCCACTGGTCTAGCACTCTTGGCTGACTTTTAAAAGTAAATCATAACTTCCTGGTGTTCTAGGTAGAAAAGTTTATAACTTCATTGGGTACATTTTTCTGGAATGATTTTTACAAATTTTGATTAAGTGAAAAATGTTGCTTTAAGGTCATTCTGTATACAGATAACTTTTTTTTTTTTTTAAGATGTTATTTATTTACTTGGAAGAGAGGGGGAGAGAGAGAGAGAGAGCACGAGCAGGGGGAGAGGCAGAGGGAGAGGAAGAAGCAGACTCCTCCCCACTGAGTGCGGAGCCAGAGACTCCTGACGCGGGGCTCAGTCTGACGACCCTGAGATCATGACCTGAACGGAAGTCAGACGCTTAACTGTATATAGGTAACCCTGTATATTGGTAACTCTCAATGTTGTGTTATTTACCTGAAAAGCAGCCAAATCAGGTCTTCGTGAGTTTGGAGAGTCACAAAAATTTTTATGACCTAAGGAGTGTTTGAGCATCTAGTAGGTGATAGTGGCTCTCTGTTAGGGACCTGGAAGATAATGTAGCTTGTTTCTTTCTTCTTCTTTTCTTCTTCTTCTGTTTTTTTCTTTTAATGTAGCTTGTTTCATTGAAGCTTCCCAGCATTCTTACGGGGTTAGATGTTGTAACCCAGTTTGGTCATGGGGGAAACAGGAAAGTTAAAGACCCTGCTCGTACTTAACAGAGGAAGGAGGCAACGGTCTCCCTCCCAGGCCAGGCTTCCTGCCCTAAGGCCAAAGCTCTTGTCCAATGGGAATCTGTATTTTGAAGGCTTGTGGGGTAACTCAGGATGTGGATTGCCTTACTGTTTCGGAATGTCTTAGACCTTTGAGTGACCAACTCTGCTGTTGAGTTCAAAGTTGAATCTGTTTCTTTGTTTAGGATAAAATGTCTATTTTGGAGGGCCTGAAGCAGGCTATGTGTTCTTTGTGTATTTTGAAGAAAAGAGAACCCAGGTATGGTTTGGATTTTGACCTGTAAATTGCTCTGTGGTTCCCCATGCCTTGCCCATTTATAATACTTGATCATTCAGTTATTGGCCCTAAGTCAACTACAGATAGGAAGTCAACTTCTACCTGGAGAGGGAAGTCACTTCCAGAGAGAAGGTCTGCAGAGAGCAGCTAAAAACTTGGCAAATTAGAACTCTACGTAGGGAGGATAAACTTGTCCTGCCCTGAGAGACGCCCGCTTTCTGAGCCACTGACCATATAGCCATGGATATGGAAGAGAGGGCCACTGTAATTCTGACTGTCTTAAAGTGGGATTCTGCTATGTAAGCTTGAGAACAAGTTTCTTCCATCTTCCTATTTATTTAAAACTGCAGGGTTTCTCTTGAAGGGTTTAACATGTATGCATGACTTGTGTACCTGACAGACATCAGCCAGGCCTCTCTCACTCTCCTGGGAATGATGGCTCCCTGTTACATCCATGTGGTACGTTTAGCTTAATAAAATGCCACTTTTTTTTTTTTCCTGATGGCACAGTGTGTTTTATAATATGGAAAGCAAAAAAAGTACAAAGAAGCAAAATGTACCTGTAATCCTTCTGTCTGCTTAAAAGGCAGTATGTGAGTCTGTATTTTGTGAGTGTGTACATATGTATGTATGCATATATATTTGGGGTCATATTGTAGATATATTTTGCTCAATTGCTTTTTTCCCTTCATGTGTAGTGAACATTTTTCTCTGTCAGTAAAATATTTTACTTCATGACTTTTAACGGTGGGATATTTATATAGTATTTCATTGCATAGAAAGGCCATATTTAGTTTAACCAGTACCTTTCTGCTGTAACTAACCATCTCACAGATGAGGCTTTGTGAGCCTACCTTTTCTAAATGATCCATATTCCTGCTGCCAGTCGGTCACAGAAGTAACAGGGAGTCATACCGGGTTCTTCTTGTTAAAGATACTCAGGGCCTCGATGCCCTTGCAGATCAGGCTTAGATCCAGTTACTTGTTAAAAAAAAAGAAAAGAAAATAGAAATCATCACCTAGATTGAATTGATCTCCTGAAGCTAAAAAATCAAGCCCTTTCAAGTTACTTGAGAAGGTCAGAAGGAAAATGTTATGTTATAGGGCTTTGTAGCCACCGTTCTCACAGCTTAGTGCAATGATGTAGGGAATATTTTCATAGAAATGTTTCTCTTTTAGAGATTTTTTCAGATAAAGAAGGCTTGTTTAATTCAGGAAGAGTTATTTCATAGGAAATTAAATCTTTGTAAATCCTCTATCACATTTCCACACTTGCCAGTTCTCTGGCAAATGATGGCTTTCAAATGGTTCAGGGAGGGTTTCTTAAAAGGAAACAATTCCATGTTTTATACATATTCATCTTTTAATTTTGGAGCTGGATAGGTAAGAGAAAGTTGCATTTTCTCCCTGTATTTGTCCATGGGTGATATTGGCAAGTTTTGAACTCAGAATGGTGATTACTTGAAGTGATTTTTAAAAAATTTCACCTGATGAGAATGTTTTCTTGGGCATGATGAATGACTCCAAAGGAGTTTAAAAACACAGCCAGTGATGCTGGCCAGGCGCTGGAGAGTTGCTGCTGCGTAGAGATCAGTAATCGTTACATCTTGGTTTGGTGTGCTTGGTGGCGTCTAATCGTGTCGTGTTCTTGGGAACCATGAAAGAATTTTCTTTTCAAGTCTTTGTGCATCATTTTTCTGACACTGATCAAAGGTTGGGAAACCAGTATTCTTTATGTAGCCAGGGCATTCATAACTGTCTTACATTCTTAATCTTTTGGCTATTTGGCTGAAATATATCTATGCCTCTTAAATATTGAAAGCGTAATATCCTTTAACCTATAACTGCAGAGTTAAAATGAATTTTATGTGAAATATTTAGTTGTGGACCACATCTTCAGCTTTTTATATGCCACAGTGGTCTTGTTTTTTTCCCTTCCATTGTCTGATAGTGAGGTCATTTTCAGTCCTCTGAGAAATTCTATTCCCAGCCAGATGCGGCTCATATATTAAAAGTAGCACCTGTGGCTAATATCACAGCAGCTTACCATAAATTTACATGGTAACTAGGATTATATCTGTCAAGACTGTTAAAAAACATCTAGATTTAATTTGATTTCCAGTATTGTAGAAGCTCTCCAACATTTTGCTTCATAACTATATTTTAAAAGTTAAAAATCACTCCATTGTTAAGTTTTATAGCACTCCTAGTGCCCATTAAGTTGATTTGTTCAATGGAGGTCAGAGTAAAGCAACTTGGCTACATTAAGATCGGAAACCAACCCATTTGTGACAAATTTAGTCCTTTCGTGTGAATCTTCTCAACGTCTCTGCCTTGATTGGATTCAGGTGTAGCTTATGTCAGTAGCATTTAACCTCAAAAGAGTGAGCAACGTGATTGGGTTGTTGTAAATTATGGAGCATTTTGCCTTCACTTGTTTGAACGTAGCTGTTGACTCTGCCGCCCATGCCTGACTCTTCCACGGCATCTGCCTGTAAAGGAGTAGTTTGGTTTTACAGACATCTTGGAAAATTGGGGTGCATGCCCTCACCCCTTTCCCTCCTTCATGTGACCCTTCCTAAACTGCTTTATTCCCCATTATCCTTTGAGTCATCTCCCACATGTTATGATTTGCGCACCTGCGGTTCTAAAATTATTTTGGGGTGTCATTATATCATGTTGTTCACCAACTTTCCAGCATTTATGGATACAATAATGATTTGCTGTAAATCAAAATAATTTACAAGTTACAGAGAATCTGTTCCTACAAATAGGAATTGAATGATTAATTTCTTTGGTATCCTCCCGTTTGAACGTGGGTCCTTAAAAAGAAACCAGTAACATATTTCTTTGTATTTGTGAAAACTAACTCATAGTCCAGAACTGAATTATTATTATTATTTCTTAAGGTTTTTGTCAGAGACAGAGAGAGAGAACACAAGCAGGGGGAGCAGCAGGCAGAGGGAGAAGCAGGCTCCCTGCTGAGCAAGGAGCCCAACAGTGGGACTTGATCCCAGGACCCTGCGATCATGACCTGAGTCGAAGGCAGATGCTTAACCAACTGAGCCACACGGGCGTCCCTCCAGAACTGAATTAAAATATAAGTTCAGGGGCGCCTGGGTGGCACAGCGGTTAAGCGTCTGCCTTCGGCTCAGGGCGTGATCCCGGCGTTATGGGCGAGCCCCACATCAGGCTCTTTCACTATGAGCCTGCTTCTTCCTCTCCCACTCCCCCTGCTTGTGTTCCCTCTCTCGCTGGCTGTTTCTATCTCTGTCAAATAAATAAATAAAATCTTTATTTTTTTATTTATTTTTTTTTTTAAAGATTTTATTTATTTATTTGACA
>NC_048220.1:23781145-23824287 GCF_002007445.2 Ailuropoda melanoleuca
CGAGCCCCACATCAGGCTCTTTCACTATGAGCCTGCTTCTTCCTCTCCCACTCCCCCTGCTTGTGTTCCCTCTCTCGCTGGCTGTTTCTATCTCTGTCAAATAAATAAATAAAATCTTTAAAAAAAAAATAAAATAAAATATAAGTTCACCTTTCTGGTCATTTAGTTTTTTTTTTTTTAAGATTTTATTTATTTATTTGACAGAGAGAGAGACAGCCAGCGAGAGAGGGAACACAACCAGGGGGGAGTGGGAGAGGAAGAAGCAGGCTCCCAGCGGAGGAGCCTGATGTGGGGCTTGATCCCAGGACCCCGGGATCATGCCCTGAGCCGAAGGCAGACACCTAACGACTGAGCCACCCAGGCGCCCCTGGTCATTTAGTATTTTGACGTGTAAACCAATTACGTGACCTTAAACCAAAATATAAGCCAATTAAGAAATAAGCAACATTTCTGAGCAGTCATCTTGCTCCTGGGAGAGAGGGAGAGTCCTACGTGTTGACCCTGTGGGCAGGGCAGCATGCACACCTCAGCACGGGGTTCATGACCCTGAGTGGGCCTGCCCTTGTTAGGTTGGAACTCAGTGTGGAGGCATTTCTGCTTTGTTGATCATCTTTCAGGAGGGACCTTTGTAAGCTTCTTTGAGCCTGAGCCTCACCAACGAAGAGGAAGGGTAGCCAAGAATAATTAAGCTGAAAAGGTTGTGGCAAGTGGAAGAAATGCTCCTGAGTGAGGGTAAAAGTAAACATTGAGTGTGTTACCTGGTGTAGTCAGTCGCTTAACAGTATAAAAAAATACCATAACAGGGGCGCCTGGGTGGCACAGCGGTTAAGCGTCTGCCTTCGGCTCAGGGCGTGATCCTGGCGTTCTGGGATCGAGCCCCACATCAGGCTACTCTGCTATGAACCTGCTTCTTCCTCTCCCACTCTCTCTGCTTGTGTTCCCTCTCTCTCTGGCTGTCTCTATCTCTGTCGAATAAATAAATAAAATCTTTAAAAAAAAATACCATAACAACCAGTTTGGAGCCTTGTAAGATATTTTTTTGGTGAATCATGACATCTCTTTCCTATGTGTATACCTATGATAAATTCAGCTCCTAGGGTAACTTGGGCACCCCCCCCGCCCTTGTGAATCTGGATTGTCAGTGCAGTGTCTACTCAGATGTCTGTGGAAAAGGGGGTGAAGATGGGAGATGGGTGTGCCCAGCGCCAGTCTCTCTCACAGCCTTTCTTGGTTGCTTACTCCTCTACCTCCTTTCCTTACCACGTCTTCACGGTTGGCCTTTCTGGCCTCTCCCACCACACTGTAGGCTCCTGGGGGGCAGGGACAGCATCACAGGCCTTGAGTCCAGGGAGGTGCTGGGGACAGGACAGTGGATTGGTATATGCGAATATCCAGTACTTTCAGGGGCAGACTGGTTAGGAGATGCCGAATCTTCCCGATATGTTAAAGGTTTCAGATGCTGTATGGAAAGTGGAAACATGAGAAATTTTGCTGGCCACAATTAGTTTTTCTCCTCCATCTTCCATTGCCTTTAGAAGCATGTGTGTGGTTTTGTTTTTACACACATCAGTTGATGTTCTGAAGGGGATAGGAATCATGAGAGTGCTGGCCACACGGCCACCTTGCCACAGGCCCTGAATTTAGCCTCCAGACGGCCCAGTAGCTGCATCTGTCCAGCGGCCAAAGACGCAACCTTAGAAGGCTGATTTTGAACAGAAGCAAAGCTTATTTTAGAAGACCTTATTTTCAAAGATAAGTATTATTTCCCCTCAACTCAGAAATGAGTTAAATCCTAAAATAATCACTGAATGGAAGCGTACAGTGCCAGCTTTTATCCCTCATTAATGCTGTGTTACTGTAAATGGTTTGGTTATGGGAGAAATGGTAAATTTAAAGTCAAATGGGCCAGCTTTATAGCTCAAAATGTATAAAGTACTTTTGCATGCATTGGCTTATAAGGCACATTTAGCTTGGTACTTTCATAAGTAACATCTCATGTTGAGAAATGAAAACTGTGGTATGAACTGCATTTTTATTTAGAATTTTATGTGAAGCCATGCAAAACAGCATTATATAATTGTTTTCTCAGACAATAGTATATGACTAAAGTTTAGATTTTTAGTAATGAAATGCTCACTTGGCAAATTTTGGCTGTTACAGTTGCTATTGGATGAACAAAAAGATTTTTAAATGAAACATTTTTTTGTTCATTGTATCAGCAAACCTTTATTTTTTTTAGCTACATGCAACTTTTCCTTCACCAAAATATTAAAAAATAAGTTTAACTTTAAAAATATGAACGTTGGTTATAACAAGCCCACATCATGCATCTAATATTGTAATACCCTGGGTCTGTAATTAAGAATGGGCTCTGCTGACCAGTGTTGGGAAGAGGCACAGAAGAAAGTTACAATACATTGCCTATTTACAAATTAACCATTACCTGCCAAAAGCACATCAGACCCACACAGCGGACATCCGCTAATCCAGTGGTTAGCCGTTCCGGGCTCTAATGCACACTGTTTTACACGTTAACGGTTTTGAAGTTCCAGGCCAGAGCTGACCTTTCACATGTGCTCCGTTCACAGTAGGAATCTCCACTCACTGCTTCCTGTCAGAGTGGATTATGGTGACACAGCCCAGGGCTCACTTTGGCTGCAATTAAGTTTTTGATCAGAATTATTTCGTTCACAAACAATCACATTTGTTAAAATGTTACATCTGCCCTGAAAACCACTGGCAGTCTCTCAGTTTATCAGTGTGATGTGACTGTAATTCTTCATTTGTTTTTCATAAAATGGCAAAACATCTTATATATGTTACTATTATTTTTTTTTTCTTTTGCTGGTTTCTGCCTTTCATTTCTTTGGGCTTGGAAGGAAACTATGTCTTGAAATTAGTACAGATCTACTGTAGACTTTGGGAATTTGAATGGAACTGTCTTTGGTGCAGAACAAAATTATCCAATTGAGCCAAGACTCAAACATTATTTCCGAAAATTGTTAGTGGTGGTTCTGTTTCTCACACGAGGAAACGTTTTAGCTTTGTGAGAGTGGGGGCTCGAGCTTTTGCTCCTTGGTCTGCAGTTCTGTGCCTACCATGTTGCTGCCCTGCAGTGTTTATCATCACACACATCTCAGGCTCTGGCCCTGTCGCCACTGACCTTGGGTACCAGACGGGAACCCCGGCCGGGGCTCTGTGGGTCTCCCCTCTCATGGTGCTTTGACTAGCTCTTAAAAACGATTTTCTCACTGAGAAGTGGCAGCAGAGATACTCTGAGGTAGCTTTTTCACTGACTAGCCACTTTGCTTCTGTAATATGGTGTGGTTCTCAGTGGCATCGTGAGTTTTTCCGCGGATTCTCCCTGTCGAGTGCGACCCCCCCCACCCCTGCCTTTGGAGCAGAGATGGTCACGTGGTTGTTTTATGTGTTGGGTGGGGCAGTTGGGGAGCTCAGGGCTGGAGTTTGGATTGAAGTTTGGCTAATGGAAATGAACCTCTGACTTCATTTTGTGCGAGGAGAGGCTGGGAGCTGGTGCTGAGGTGGTGCTGGGCAGGGGGAAGGGATACAGTTAGCAGATTGTGAGGTTAGGAGTGCTTGAATGCTGACTGAAATTCAAGCATTAGGTTTAGAAAGTTTAATTACTTTTAATATGTATATTTAGAATGCTATTAAAGGAATTTATTACCAGGTTTTAAATTATTGCGTTAAAACCCAAACCATTTCCCATTTGCTTTGAGGGAAACAAACTTACATATTACTAACTCATAAACTTACAAGTGGCAACAGAAAGGTGTTGCATCAAAAAAATCTTGTTTACCTCAAATTTTTTAAGCTTTTCAGTGTGGTAGGGCCTACTTGTACCTGTAAGAGCCAAGCTTTTCAATGAGGTAGGGCCTACTTGTGCCTGTAAAAGCCAAATATAACTAGTATACTTATATTAATGTAACCTTTATCTTCTCTTGTCAGTTGTGAGCAGATTTTTCTCTGTGAAATCCGTTTTTTTGGTGTGTGTGTGTTTTTTTTTTTAATAGAGTGAGTGGGGAGGGAAGAGGGAGAGAGAGGGAGACTCTTAAGCAAGCTCAATGCCCAATGTGGAGCCCGACCCGGGGCTCGATCTCACACCCTGAGATCATGACCTGAACCGAAATCAAGAGTCGAACGTTCAACCAACTGAGCCTCCCAGGCGCCTCAAGTTAAATCCATTCTTAAAGTGTTCTTAGTCTTTAAAAAAAACACCGTATTTGAAATGTACCTGACTGTATTTACTGCTTAAAAGATACATATTTAAAGAAAGTACTGATTAGTACTGAGTTTCAAGAGAAAACACCAACCTAGAACCTTCTCTGTTATTGGTCAGTATTGCTCTGCCTTCTTAGAAAGTGGTGTACAAAGAGACAGTGGCCAGACAGGGTTTCTAATTTTATTACAAGCTTATGTCAATATAGTCATTGATTTTCTTCTCTTCAATTTTTTTTTTTTTTCTGAGACTGTGGAATTTTCAGAACTTTATATCCCTGACCTGCTCTGCCCAGGTAATGTGTGTGGGTCATCTGCTGAGTCATAGGAACCTTCCTCGTCTTTGAGGGGGGTTTTAGCTGAAATCTGAGGCTGTGGGGAGAAAGAGTAATGCGGAGGTGCTCACCTCAACCTGTGCCCAAAAGCAGAGACGGCTAAATTCCCGTGCTGCAACCACCACATGTAGACATGATCTCCAGGCCCAGAACCTTCACTGCACATGAGGAAGGCAAAAGATGAAACACGTAAGAAGCCTCATGAGTGCTCTTTCTGGAAAGGCTGGGACAGATAATTGTGACTTGGGGTCTACTCTCCCAATACATGAAACTGAAAGATAAATTGTATACTTAACTATTAAAGTTTTACTAGATCTTGTAAAACACTTCTGAGTTCCCAAATAGGTCATTTATGTCAGACAAAGAACTCTAGATTCTTCCCTAAGTAACATGAAAAAGCAAACCCTCACTTCCTAAATAGTATGATTGCTGGCTTAGGGAGACCCCAAGTCTATGCTCTGAGAAGAATCTTTTTTTTTTTTTTTTTTAAATCATCATAAAACGCAGCACTTACCTCTGTATTCTGGTCATCACATCACCCAGTGGGAGGAACCCTGCCATCCTTGGTCTGGTCCCTTCCTGCTATGGGGCAGCCAAGACTGGGAAGGAAGAGTAAGTATCCAAGGTGGGAGTGCTAGGCCTGTGCCTCAAGTACACGTTTCCCCTCTCAGTTTCTGGACTTTCTGTTTCACAGGACAATTCAGGCACTTTTCCATGACATTCTGCATGGGCTCAGAAGGATTTAAATTTAAAGCAGAGCATCTCTTTTGTAAAGAAAATGAATCCAAACCAAAAATTGCAAGGCATGCTTTTCTGAGCCTTGGGGATTTGGGCCAGGTAACGGCTGCAGTCCCTGCCAGCCCCAACCCTGCTGGCCTCATGAAACATGGCTCTCTGGATGGTACACGTCTTTCAGAACCACCCCGAATTTACTTGTGACGTCATGCCCACTCTCCATATTCACAGCTCAGCTTGGTTTTTTTTGTGTTTGGATTTGTAACTGCTCATAATTCTCAAGGTTTCAATAAAGAATTCATCTCAGAACACCAGGGCAGGCATGTCCCCCAAGTTTGCGCTTGGTGCCCGAGGAACGTTAGGCAGACCCAGAGGGTAATGGAGACTTTGACCTCAGTATGATAATCTACCAGTGTCATAATTTTGAAAGCCGAAGACACAGATCATTTGAGATCTGTACTCTTTTCTCAAGCACTAAAGATGGAAATACATAACAGCAGTTACGCATCCTGACCCCTCCGCATTTCCACAGCCCATCAGTGAGTGGTCCTCTCCTGAACAAATAGGGGAGCTGAGCATGAAGGTTGGGTGGCACGTCCCAGTCACGAGTGTGGCTGGAAGAAATATTTGAGGATAAGAACTTGGGTCCCAGGGAAGTTCTGGGGATCTTTCCACAGTGCACACTCCCTGCATGTTGGAGGATTGTCATCAAATCCTGTCGTTTCAAGTCTGGTGGGTGGAGTGTTTGTTTTTACAGGTTCAATTGTCATGGTTTTGGCACAGTACCCGAGCTAATTGGTTGCTTTAATAGGTGCTCAGCTAAAGAGGACTTTATCATGTTGTCACTGGGTGTTGATAAAAAGGATTTAAAGAAAGACTTCTCATTCATTCCGTAGACCCCAAATTATACAGTTGCTCTTCTAGTTTTGCCCCTAAAATTCCGCCATGTATTGGTAGAGAATTCAGAGAGTCATAATGTTCAGAAGGCCTGGCTTTTTTAAAAAAGATCTACTTGCTATCCACGTCTCTCTCCTACATGCTTGAACCAGGTACCTGAAATAGTTTCTCAAAGAGAAGATTACCCATTCTTTCTGAGATCGTGTGGCTTTTAAAAAGAAGTAAAGAAGACCATGGAGGTAACTGAAAAATGAGTAGGCTGTTTTATGTTATAAGAAAGTTCAGGGTACACAGTATCATGACAATTAAGGGGGAAAAGGCACAGGAAAAAAAATTTAAATAGCTTTTCCTTTTTCTAAAGTTTTTGTTATGTTTAATTTTTCTCTTGTAGTTAAACTTTGAAAATAAAAAGTACAGGAAACTTATTTTTTTTTTTTTTTTAAAGATTTTATTTATTTATTCGACAGAGATAGAGACAGCCAGCGAGAGAGGGAGCACAAGCAGGGAGTGGGAGAGGAAGAAGCAGGCTCATAGCAGAAGAGCCTGATGTGGGGCTCCGATCCCATAATGCCGGGATCACGCCCTGAGCCGAAGGCAGACGCTTAACCGCTGTGCCACCCAGGCGCCCCAGGAAACTTATTTTTGCTACACCTAGCTTTTAGGTAAAGGAGAGAAACGGAAAAAGTATAACCTGACATCAGGGATTTGTCCTAAACATACACGTGGAGGCTTTGGAGTTGGACGTACTTGGATTCGAATCCCAACCTCACCTTTTACGAGATGTGTGACTCTGGGCACTTGACTTCTCCTCTTGTAGCCTCATTTCTCTCCTCTGTAAAATAGGAACGATCAACCTGCTGTAATTATTAGCTGCTTTTTACCTCAGGCTTACTGTGTGTGTGAAGGCCCTGTGCTGTGTGATTGGTACACATCACCTCCTGTGTCCAAATGGAGTCTTAACCCAGCCAGGTCATGTAGCTTGCTCAAGGTTTGGGTACAGAGCCCAGGTTTTGGATTCCGACAAATACTCTTTCCATCATTGCACTGCTTCTCATATAGTAGATTGTTTTTACTTTATTTTTATTTTTTAAAAAGATTTTATTTATTTATTTGTCAGAGAGAGAGAGACCACAAACAGGGGGAGTTGCAGGCAGAGGGAGAAGCAGGCTCCTGGCTGAGCACGGAGCCTGACGTGGGACTTGATCCTAGGACCCAGGGATCACAACCTGAGCTGAGGGCAGATGCTTAACCGACTGAGCCACCCAGGCATCCCTAGTAGATTGTTTTTAAATCTTCTACTCCTCTGAAAATGAAATAAAATTGTGAATAAATTAACCAAGTTTATCCATTCCCCTATTGATGGACATTTAGATTCTTGGCACTGCTCATTATTACTGTCAGTTCTGTAACAAGCATCCTTGTGTCTCCTTGTGTACAGATGTGAGAATTTCCTTAGAGTAGAGACCTAAAATGTAATTGCTGGGATAACTCCCTGGTATACAGATTAATAAAAAAATGAAGGTACAGGATTGTGAGAAGTCGGGGCTTGGGGACAGTCACGTTGTAGCTCATCGACAAGGCTCTTCGTCATCAGAGAACCCCATCTGTGCATGAGGCTAGAGAAACCCATAGTGACCTAAGTTCTCATGACTTCAGAGCAATGTGAGCTGATTTGAAGTGGTTCAGGAAGTGTGGGGGAAATGTACATACAGTGCAAACAGAATGAAAACAAGAATTAGCAAGTGGGTCTCAGTCCACGGCATGCGTGCTTTAGGGCAAAAGACCCACTTTTTACAGAACTCACTGTTGATAGTGCTTATAATGTCACCAGTAACATTGCAGGTTTATAATCTGTACCTTAAATTTTTACAAATATGCACAGTGTTAAATTCAAACCCAAGTTACTGAAAGTCTGTTGTCTGAAAAAGGACACTTTCTGTTTGATATCGCGAAGTATATTTTCCATTTAATTTCACAAGTCAAGGGGCTCCAGGTTGTGACACAAATGTATCTACTTGCTGTGTCCATTCCCAAACAGATCTCCGTGGAAGACAGTGCCGGTCAGGTAGGCCCACGTTCTGTGCGTTCTGGGGCTGGTGAAACCGGGCTACGGTGTTGCGGTGTCCGCTGCAGTGGAGCTGGGGTGGGGATGCACGTGCCTCAGGTCTGCTAACCCGTCTCATCCCGTTGTATTTTAATCATCTCCCTGCTTTCAGCCGAGGAATCCTATTGTACACGGGTCTTGATAGGCAGAGATAATTGTATATATTTGCCTGGGTAAGCAAATTGATAAACTTGCAATAAAGTGTATCAGACCATTTCTTTGGCAGGACCGACCAGAACAGCTTGTGAAGCAGAGCTGTTTCCAATGGAGCGTGAAAAGCTTTGAAAATTCTCAGTAATAGCAGAGAGCAGTATTTGAAACCATCCTTAAACAATTGTTTGTTTTCGTCTTCCCCAACCAAGTTTATAAAAATTTGGTCAGACAGGCGTTTTGTTTTGTTTTAAAATATTTTCAGTGAATTGTTATCTGCTGAATGCACATGTGTTCCTGCCCTTTTTCTTCCACGATTGAAACTTTAAACCCTTCCTTAAGTCCCCCTGAAAACCTCTCTCTGCCCAGTAAGGTTTGCATATGAGAAGGGTTGAAGGGATTTGGACCCCGGAGAAACCTCACAATTTGAAATCTGCCTGGGTCGTTATGCACCAGAAATGGCTGTGGTCAGTGCCGTGGGGGCTCTTTGTCTTTCTCTCCCACCCAGATTCCTCACCCCAAAAAGGCATTGGTTAATTTGGGCGTTTCAGTTTAGTTAATCAGATCATGAGTGCCTGTGAACACAGCGAGACGCATGATTGAAGCATTTATAAAAATTTGGCTCATAGTAAGCCCCATAATTTGTTTGAAAGAATTACCTCTTCAGTGACATTAAAAAAAAAAAAACCCAAAGATTGTGGTTTATAACACCGCACCTGGTCCAGATTGTACTGGATGAATCCATATTTGCTTCGCTGTAAATGATTTTGAGGGTGGAATTCCTGGGTTGTTTTCTGTCTTGTAAGCCCTTGACATTGTACTGGTACCTGTGTGCACACAAACCTCCCGACATGGGAAAGGCCAGTTCAGCCTCCCACTGAAATGCAGGTTGGCTGCATTTATTCTGCGTGTTCCTAGAATGAGGAAATGATATGACAATAAACAGAAATGCCCTTGCTGAAGAGAGAAGGGAAGCTGGTGTTTATCTGGTCAGGTGGTTTAGATTAGCCATGATGCGGCTCTGTATTATGTTACTTTAAATCATTGTGTCCCAACAGGACATAAATTATGAAGATTGTTACAGTATGTTTCATCCTATGTAAGATCAACAAATTGGAATAATTTTTTTATAGGAAAATCACAGTGCTTTTGGCAAGGCTATTGAAGCCTTTAATTTGACTTGAGTATTTCTAAAATATTATTGCCTAATATATAAAGTATGATTTGCATAAGGTATGAAATAATAAACTTTTAAAAATAAAAGGGAAGCATTTCTCTTTAGGAACTGCATCAGATGGCAGAGCACCCCCACTCCATCAGGATCTTTCTATTCTCTTTGTCTCCCAGGGTTTTAGAACCAGTTGCGTTCTTTTCTGCTGGTGGGACTGCAAGCGAGCTGTGTGGGTCTTGGTGCAGAGATGGAGCCCGGCTGTGTACTGCTTGCCATTCAGGCCTCACGTGCACACAGAAGGCAGCCGCTCTGTGCTGGCACTGAATGGGAGCTTGCTCTAAAGAGGGAAAACAAAACTTGCCCATTTATTTGCATCCAGGGAAACAAACCTTTTTTTCTCTCAGGATATTATGAATGATTAAAAAAAAAAAATACCCCAAACCCAAAAAACCCAACTTGATCAACAGCTGAAGCTAAGGGAATTTATATAGGAGTACTGCAGAAAGAGGTGACCTAAGTAAGCATTTGTTCTTTTAAATGTTTTTCTTCTGTTCATTACTGTTTCCTGAATTATTAGCCTTACTCGTGGATTTTTATCACAGAGACTTCAATTTTTTCATTTGTATCCAGGATGCAACGAAGTCCATTTGGCCACACGGAGCAAATTTTCTAGATTTAAAAAAAAATGGCATAACATTACTTGGTGTAGGATTCAAGCAGATTGGAACCTTTTCAGTGTCGCACAGTAGTGTGTTTTCTGCGCAAAGCACCCTGCGTGTTTTTATGAGATCTCCTCGCACAGTGAAGTTAAGTAGTAGAGCCTCTGATTTACAGGGACTAGGAGAGGTGAGCGAGGTGTAGGATTTGCTGAAGGCCATAGAATGAGACAGAGCTGGGATTAGAACTTTTCCGGAGGAGATGACACCATCCACCAGACCTTCTGAGTTTTTTGATACCAAAAGCAGGGTAAGTGCCAAGTCTGTTTTACTCTCTCTGTGTCTCCAGCCCGGAAATTTTCCTTTAGGAATAGTGTTTAAAACACAGAAACGAAAAAGTCCCTAGTTTCAGTCTGTTAACTGTAGGAAGGTCTCTCCTTAAGCCTCATCATAACAGGTTGAGGATAAATTCTAAATATATTTGTGGTTTGTTTTAGCTCAGTGTCTGAAGACTCTGACAGGTTCAGGGACCTTTACAAGTTCACAACCTATGTGTGCACTTTGAAACAAATAAATACAGACGACTTACGAGATGGTCTCTTTCCTCACCGGTCTGCTTCTGCATTGGCACTGTTCTCTGGGCAGGGGGTCTGGCAGGCTGTTTCTTGCAGTGACACAGTGCAGCCATCTATCACTGGAGGTCCCCTGCTACATTACCAGGATGTCTGATCGGGCTTGAATAATTTCGGGTGATGTATTTTTCTCACAGAAAATATTGACAAATGTTGCCAAAACTGTACTGAAGAACTTTTAAAAGGAGGATTGATCCCATTTAGAAGTAAGCAAAGGAAAGACTAAGTATAAATTTGTTGCTGTTGTGACAGACCTTTTTATCCATTCAGATATTTTGTGATGCGAAGTGAGATGCGACTCTGTTTTATACAATGTGTACTGCTGGTAGAAAATGTATTTTTTTGTCCAATTAAGCCAAATTCGGTATTGCTTTGCTTCTTTAGAGTATTTTTTTGGGTCCCCTCTCTCCCCGCCTCATGCTGGGGGAGTGGGTGTTCTTTCTGCTCTGAGCCCTTGTTCTCATCCTTCAACCCTTTTGATTATTGTTGGAGGATCTTGACTTGCAGTTTAATTTAAAATACTAATTGGAGCAGGAGCTTTTTTACCTTCTGTCTTTTTAAACTTAGGTACGGTAATAGGACAGAACAATTCTATGTCAGATACATCCTGGAATCACATAATGTAAAGGATAGTTGCATCTCTTAAAAGGAGCCAGCTGATTATAGAGAAGAAAAGGTCGGGAGTTAGACTGCCGTTTTGCCTATTATTTGATTTCTAAAAATGTATTTGGCCAGATATTCCATATATCTTAGTGGTTTGGATGCATAAAGTTGAAGCCTAAGGGTATTTTTCTATATAAATGTGAATTTTTATAAATTTTATAATGATGACAATGCCAAGGAGCCTAAATTCTAATTCTCTAACAGTTTAATTCATAAGTTCTAATTTGCTAAAGCAAAACAAAAAACTTTGGGAGTCTTGGCCATACCTCTCACCTCATGAGACTGCTGGAAGCTAACAAATGGGGATTATCAGCTGATGAGGAAAGACATCCTCCAACAGGGCTTGTCCCAAGCAGCTGACTGGCCGTCTTGAACAGCCGCAGGGAACCAGGGAGGCGTCAGAAGCTCCTCAACGTCAGGGAACTCCGAGTAAATGGCTTCTCTGGTGGATTCCTGTTGGGAAGATTTTGAAACCTGTGTTTCACTCAGCTTTAGAGGGAAACAAGGGAGAGGAAACTGGTGAAACCTGATGAATCCAAGAGAACAAAACTAAAGGATCGTGAGAAATTTTAAAAGGAGCTCATCAGACGGAGCTGTTGGTATGCCCCATAGTAGCTGCTGCTGCTATGGGGAAATGTAATTTAAAGTTACGTGCAGAGGAATTTGGAAATGAGCCATGGCTTTTCAGGGAGAAGATATTCTCAGCTTGTGATCATCTTGTCCATAATGCTTCTTGGGCACACATCAGATGTGTGACATCTATCTAGTTAGAGAACTTTCCCTAACAATGGAACAGAAACGATTGGCTCTTAGGTAAAATTGTGGGTAGAGGTGTTGGTGTTGGTTCAACTCTGCTGCCTGGAGAAGAGTAGTCTTCCTAGCCTGGGAATCAGGAGGAATCTACTAATGTGATGATAAGTCCTCGTTCTGCAAAAGAAAACTGTTTTGCACCTTGCTTCATTTAACAGTCTGTGTTGAAGGTAGTACCACGTAATTAGCCAAAAGCTATCTTATTTTTCCATATGGCTGTTTGGGATATTATGGTAATTGCCAAAAATGGTGACTTGAGAACTTTTTTGTAAGGCTCTGGGATGTTACGGCCCTGTGAGCATAGCTTTTGAAGGCAATGTGTAGAAGTGAGCGTGCTGCCTCACAGTAGTGTACTTCCTACTACCAGCAGAAGGGGCGCTATTTTAGCCTAGGGCACAGTGGAACCAGCTAGTTTAGTACCTTGTGGGCATTGTCTCAAGTGCCTCGCAGAAGCCAGTCTTAAGATAGAAGCCTGCTATTCTTGGCTTGAGTTGTTGGAGATTTTGCCCCCTGCAGTGGATCAAGAAGGCAGGGAGATGAGTGGCCTGGGATTGGTGGGGGTTGTGTCTGTCCACAGACACACTTACTGGACTGCCTGGGGCGGCCCTCAGGTAAGGTCTTTAGTCTGGCTCTTCAGGGACGCAGGAGTCACCTGCTTGGTGTAGATGCTCACCGTCAAATTGCCATTTCCACTGGAAGTCTTTCTGTGAGGATACCCACTTAGAGAAACAGTTTTCAGTATGTTTCTGATTTTCTCGTCCTTGCAAGGGTGAATTTCTTTGGTCTTGAATGGTTCTTCTGCTAGGTTTGGAAAGGAATTCTTCCTCTCCAGGCCTCAGACACTATAGAATTAAAGTGTTGGTGATGATAATAATCACTAACATTAACTGAGCTCCTGCTGGAATGCCTGGCACAGACCCCATTTTTACATTTTTACATAATAGGAAGCTCAGGATCATTTCAAATGCTAAGTGATTTCTCTGAGATCAGATAGCTAGTGAATAGCAGCGCTAGGATATTTCAGTCTATGTCTCTAGACTGCAGTTGACCAGTGTGCTCAAAACACGAGTGACACTCTGGAGAAAAAAAGCATGGATCAAATACGTCTTTAGCTGGGTCTGTTCCTCACAGTTCTCATGTTGCTAGCCGAGAGTATTCTGTTGCTGGCAAATTAGTATCCGATGTTCCCTTTGCAGTGGCTAGAACAGTTAACCGTGTTTTCCATGAGAAAGTCATGGTGAGTCATGCAATATTCTGGGCAAAGAACGCCTTTCCTTGGTGCACCAAGCGGTGTTTGTGTGATCGATCAGCCACCAACGCCACGGGAAGGTCCTATCCTGTGACATGTGCGTGCTTGGCAATGATCTTGCTGTGCATTTTGCTTAATAATTTTCATTATTTTTAATTAAAGTTGAAGAAGTGCAGACTCTAGCTGAAATTAAGGTAGGTTGTATTGCCGGAATCTGGTAATTACTTTAATTGATCACAAGATAGTTTCCTTGATCACCAATTAGACTAAATTGCCGATCATGTTTCAAGACGTGAAGAAATGCCCAAACTGATTTATATAATAGTGTTTTCATTTCTAATCAGACGTAAATATCATTTCCTTCCATAGCAATTGTGTTTTATAAAAGAAGAGTTATAGGCCTACAAACATAAAGGTGATTCATAAACAATAGAGTTCTAATTCATTGAATTAGTAAAGGAAGTATTTAGAGGCTTAATGGAGATTGTACTGGGGAAATTACTTTGGAGTTGCTGGTGCTCATTTTCTTAGTGGGAGATGTGTTCTTTTTTAGTACATAATTAAAAGTCTATAATCAAAATATAAAAGGCAGCAGATTTAAAGAAATTCTATCAAAGAGAATTGTTCTGAGTGATGAAAGATTCGTATTGTAAATAAGTGCGAGAAGTTAAGTCTTAGAACTTTAATAAATTGTACATATTTTTCAGACTGAAGCTGCGTTTTACATTCAGGGTGCTGTTAAACATTTCACAGATTGATACAGGGTTTTTGTTTTGGTTTCATGCATCTGATAGTCTTTCATATTTTCATGGAATAAAATGAAACAAAAGGAACTTTAAGAAAAATTAAAGTTCCCTAGGAATACTTGATTTGGGGTTCATGGAAAAATCTTTTAATTGCTGATGGTTTGGAGATTTCCAAACGACAAACTTCATTGGCCCAATTTACCATGATGGTAATGCTTACATTCCTTAACATGGCAGAGTGACTTAAAAAGTCATACTTCATCATGCATTCATTGACTTGTTCATAAAATGTTTGTAATTTGCAATAGGGGAAAGACTGAAACTATTATCAGCCATTATATGTTATTTGTTGGCCACATGTTTGTTTGAAATGGCCGTAGCTCAACAGAACATAGCTCATGGACAAACTATGCTGTCAATTGGCACTGAAAACCCACCTAAACAGGTAGGCATATGTCAGGAAGTTAACATGAGCCAAAATATTTTAATATGAACCAGGCTACATACATTGCAGTATCTCCACTCCCTTTAGAGTGAGATCTTCATTTGCATGGCATCTTCGTTTTTTCCCCCCAAACTAATTTTTAAAAGTAGAACAGATATTTATGTGGCACAAATTCAGAGGCACCAAAGAGTGTACTAATAATAAGCCTTTGTGGTCCCTGATTCTCAGCCGCCCAGTTTCCCCTCTCCACCCGCCGTCATTCACAGTTACTAATCTCTTATGCATGTTTGCAGAGACATTCATGCATATAGTTTCCTGTCCTTTTGTACAATTCACAGACTATTGTTATGCATTTGTTTTTCGTTTAGTAATGTATTTTGGAGGTTTTTCCATGGCAGCAGATAGTTTCTTCATTCTTCTTAATGGCTACATAGTATTCCTGTGTGTAGATGGACCATCCTATATTTAATCAGTTCCTTACTGATGGACCTTTGGCTTTTTCAGATCTGTGGCTCTTACAAGCTGTGCTGCAGTGACATTTTTTTTTTTAATGATTTTTTAATCTTAGAGACCATGAGAGAGAGTGGGAGGGAAGGGCCGAGGGAGAGGGAAAGGCCGAGAGTCCCAGGTAGACTCTGTGCTGAGTGTGGAGCCCCAATGGGAGAGAGAGAGAGCACAAGCAGGGGAGAGGCAGAGGGAGAAGCAGGCTCCCCGAGAGCAGGGAGCCCGATGTGGGGCTTGATTCCAGGACCCCAGGATCATGACCTGAGCCGGAGGCAACGCTTAACCGACTGAGCCACCCAGGTGCCCCTGGCACAGGCATTTTTAATTTTGGTGGATTTTGTCAAATTCTCTTCCAGAATGATGATGCATCAATTAATGTTCACCAGCAATGTATGAGTGCCTTTTCTCCTGCATCCTCATCAACAGAATATTATCAGACTTTTTGATCTTTACCAAAATGATGGATTTAACTGACAGGTTTAGTCCTGTCTGCACCCCCCCCCCCCGGGAGCTTTACTGAGATATAATTGATGTAAAAGGTAGTATTAATTTGTGCTGCTCTTATCATGTATGAGTCTGAGCAGTTTTTATGTTTAAGAGCCATTTGCTTCCATTTGTTACCTGTTATGTCCTTTGCCCATTTAAAAAAACTGGGTGGTGGATCTTTTTCTTATTAATTTGTAGGAGTTCTCTGTATGCCAAGGAAATATGTACTGCAAATGCAGCTTGTTGTTTGTCTTTTCATTTTGTTTGTTGGTTTTTATTGCCATACAGAGAAAAATTTTAATGTGGTAAGATCTACCCATTATTTCGTAGTGGTTTAAAATCTTCTATCTATAGAATTCATACATTTCTCACTAAGTTTACTCCTAGAAAATTTTTGGTGGCACCTTAGATGGCATCTTTTCTTCCAATATATTTTCTAATTAGTAGTTGTTTGTATAAAAGCCTTTTTTTTTTTTTTTGGCTTGTTTTATTCTTGACTTTAATGGGAATCATCTAGTGCTTCCCTTTTAAGAATAGTATTACCTTTTGGACTGAGAATATATTCTATTTAAAGAAGGGTCCAACTTGGGTTCTTCCTAACTTCTGCTTTGATGAACAAACTGATGATTGTCCATGTAGCCAGTTTTGGTATGTACATTTTGATGCTGTGGTTGCAGGCTCCTATATTACTCTCCAAATATAAAGCAATTTTTGTGCTCATTACTTGTTATAAATAAAACAGTTGATAACCACAAAAAAGAGAGGCCCATATATTCTTATTTTATTAAGAGTTTTAATACATAAGAAATATTGAATTTATCAAATATCTTTTCAGAATTTATGGAAGGCATTTATGATTTTTCTCTTGATTTATTGATATGGTAAGTTATATCAGTATATTCCTTATATTGAACATTCCTTCCATTCTTAGAATAAATCCCATTTGCTCATGGTGCTTTGCTCTTCTAGTGTATTGCTAGATTTTGTTTATTAAGATTTTACTTAACATGAAATCAGCCTATACTTTCATTGTTACATGCTATCTCTGTGGGAATTTGGGGATAGTGTTATGGTATTTTAAAAAAATAATTTGGAAATGTCCCTCTTTTTCTGTGCTCTGAAACAGTTTAATTAGTATTAGAGTTAACTCTGCCTTCAAGGTTTTGTAGAATTTCTCTGTGAAATGACTAGGAGCTGTTACTTTTTCGTGTCCCTCGTGTTCATATGTTTTTCTCTTCTGGGGTCAGTTTTGATAATTTTGGGGGTAATTTTTATTAGAGAACTATTTTACCTATATTTTGAAATTTATTTGTATAAATACTTGGATTTGTTTAAAATTTATTGTTTTTTATGTTTTGAAATTTCCTATATCTGTAGTTACTTCTCTATTCTCATTTCCTGTTTTGTTTATCTGTACTTTTTCTCCCTGTCTTTTGTTTGTCTTTAAATGAAGTAACCAGTTTTCTGTTACATAATTGTTTCAGCTTTTGGATTTATCAGTTCTGTCATTTTTTCCTTTCCTGTTCATTTACATCTGCTGTTCTCTTTATTTATATTCATTCTTGTTCTCCTCCCTAAGTTTATTTTTATTTACTTATTTTCCTTCACGTTCTTAAGTACTTACAGTGTTTATTCTGATTATTGCTTTACGTGTGTCCTGTATGTAGTGCATACGTGATTAATTTCTATTCAGTTTCGGTTTTGATTTCTTCTCTGAATCAAGACTTTAAAAGAAGGATTTAAAAATATTTCCAGGTAGTACTTTTTTGCTATTTTTGCCTTCTTGTTTTGTTTTTAATTTTAACCAAGAACGTTGTCAGCACTATTTCTACTTTTTGGAATTGATTGAGATTTTCTTTGTGGGCCAATATGTGTTCAGTTTCTGTGAATGTTGAGTAGACATTTTAAATGATATATTCTCATTGTTTAGAGTTGAAAGTAAATTAATTGGTTCTACCTTTTCAATGATGTGTTTAAGTACATATCCTTGATTTTGTTTGGTTACTGTGCTGCGGGTTAAGAAATGGAAATTGAAGTTTCCATTATGGATGTTTCTGTTTGTCTTGTATTTCCTGCCATTTCTGCCTCATTGATTTTGATGCTGTGTTACTTGTAGTATAGATACTCAAAATTATTCAGTCTTCATTGTGGATATACTTTTCTAAGTTAAAAAGATTTACATTTGCCTGTGCCCTTTTATTTCCAACATTTGAGTTTTGCTTTGTGATCCATGTAAAATTTCCTCTTCTTTCTCTTCTTTTTTTTTTTCTTTAAAATTTTATTTACTTAAATAATTTCGACACGCAACATGGGGCTCAAACTCACAGCACTGAGATCAAGAGTTGCATGCTCTACCGACTGGGCCAGCCGGGCACCCCAAGTTTTCTCTTCTTTTAATTGGTTGGATTATGGCTCTTTACATTTATTGATTGGAAAGATGTTTGGTTTCGTAAAACATGACAGAACCAATATACCCTTTTCCTCCCTTAATTTAAATCACGATATGGATCGTGTTTTCTTTCTTTCTTTTTCTTTCTTTCTTTCTTTCTTTCTTTCTTTCTTTCTTTCTTTCTTTCTTTTTTTCTTTTCTTTTCTTTTCTTTTCTTTTCTTTTCTTTTCTTTTTTCTTTTCTTTCCTCTCCTTTCCTTTCCTTTCCTTTCCTTTCCCTTTCTTTTCTTTTCTTTTTTTTTCTTTTCTTTTCTTTTCTTTTCTTTTCTTTTCTTTTCTTTTCTTTTCTTTTCTTTTCTTTTCTTTTTTTTTTCTTTTCTTTCTAGATTTTTAAAAAGTATTCACTTAGAGTGAGAGAGAGAGAACACGAGCAGGGGGATGGGAGGGGCAGAGGGAGAGGCAGACTTTCTGCTGAGCAGGGAGCCTGATGCAGGGCTCCATCCCAGGACTCTGGGATCATGACCTGAGCTCAAGGCATATGCTTAACTGACTGAGCCACCCAGGTGCCCTGGATTGTGTTTTGTTTGCTTCATTTTAATTGTGCTTTCCTTGACCTAACCGTGAACGTTTCTGGTATTTTTGTTCTTGTGGATACTGTTATACCTGTAATTTTACATAGCAAGCTTGATTGTCTATTTCTGTAGATAGCATTTCTTTAGATAGTGGTCTCCCCACTAAGCAAAATCAAAATTGAACTTCTACTTTCTCTTATTTTCCCTACACCGTGCAGTTTGTTACATTTTATTTTTAGTTCTGGTGCTTATTAGTTTTATACCTTGAAATATGCTTCTGATCTTTCAGCTTTCAGGCTTTTTAAACTTTCATCTACCTTCCCCATTTCTTCTCTTTATCTTCCATATCTTTTAATAGTTATAACATTTGCATTCCATTCTGTGACTTCAGTCCCCACAATTGTTTTAAATATATTGCTAGACCTGAGTGAATTAGTTGCTCACTGCCAATAACTTTAATATTGTTTCTCCATCCGTCTCTAGTTACTTGTATTTCATCCTTTAATTAAAGTTTCCTCAGAAAGGATGAAGGGGAGTTATCCCTGAGTTAATGTCTTTTAATAATTAGGTCTCTTGTATTAATTTTGAACAACAGTTTAGCTGGGTATAAAATTCTTTGCACTTTGATTTCCTAAAGTCTTTATAGGCAATGCTCCTCTGACTTCTTTTGTTCAATGCTGGTATGTGGAAGTTTGAAGTCAGCCAGATTATTTTCATCCTTAGAGGTGAATTGATCTTTTTGACTAGATGCCAAAAGGATTTTTTAATCTTCAAATTCACTAACTGCACTAGGATGTCTAGAAATGGCTGAATTCTTCCAATCTATAGATTTAAAACTTTTATTTCTGGAAAAAATTTTTGAATTACATCTCTCATTTCTTTCTGTGTTTGTTTGTTCTCTTATTCAGAAAAGTTATCTATATGTTAGATCTGCTTTGTGTTCTGTACTTATTTTCTGATTCTTAAAATTCTTGCTGACTTCTACTTCATTTTGTCTGTTTTCTTAGTCCTGTCCTCTCAGCTTCTCACTGTAGTATTAGTGGTGTGCATTCTTTTTTTTTTCTTTTAAAGATTTTATTTATTTATTTTGACACAGAGAGACAGCCAGCGAGAGAGGGAACACAAGCAGGGGAGTGGGAGAGGAAGAAGCAGGCTCCCAATGGAAGAGCCTGATGTGGGGCTCGATCCCAGAACGCCGGGATCACGCCCTGAGCCAAAGGCAGACGCCTAACGACCGTGCCACTCAGGCGCCCTTAGTGGTGTGTATTCTGCCTCAGGCTCTTTGCAGTTTTCATTGATGGAATGGTTTAAGAAAGCCTAGACTTTTAGCTCGCTCAAGGCCTGTAGGTTCCAACTGGCATCCTGGGAACAAGTAGCTAGGGCTATAAAAAAGAAATCTTAGAAAGAAGGGACAGATGCTTTTCACCATCTGCCAGTTTTGCTGTTTAGTCATACTCCTTCTTTATTAATGCCAGATAATCAAAATTCCCTTTTGAGGTTTTGCTTTTTTCCTCTCCTATCCACTCATTTCACTTCTTGCAGAAATCCTTTTACTTTAATTTGAATGTGTATTGTTGTGAATGTTTTTAATTTGTGGATTTAAAAATAAATATTTTGGGGATTATTTGGTTCTGTTATATGGAAGAGGGATTATGAAATTGTCTTCTTACTCCCAGAGCAGGAGCAAGTGTTCTTTCCCTCGGGAAGAATTAGGAGTAGATCCTGCGTAAATGGTTTATCAGGCTTATGATATTTTATTAAGTGCAAACATTAGGTGACAGTTGAAGGGAAATACGTAAAGCTGAGGAATACATAAGTTTGACGGATCTTTGGAAGTGTCTTTTTTTTTTCTTTTTGCATTGTAAGTAGATATGGTAGTAGGTTTTTTTTTTTGTTTTTTTTTTTAAGATTTTATTTGAGAGAGGGGTGCCTGGGTGGCACAGCGGTTAAGCGTCTGCTCGGCTCAGGGCGTGATCCCGGCGTTATGGGATCGAGCCCCACATCAGGCTCCTCCGCTATGAGCCTGCTTCTTCCTCTCCCACTCCCCCTGCTTGTGTTCCCTCTCTCGCTGGCTGTCTCTATCTCTGTCGAATAAATAAATAAAATCTTAAAAAAAAAAGATTTTATTTGAGAGAGAGAGAGTTGAATGCACAAGTAGGTGGTGTGGGAAGCAGAGGGAGAGGAGAGGCAGGCTCCCCACTGAGCAGAGAGCCCAATGTCGGGCTCAATCCCAGGACCCTCGGATCATGACCTGAGCCAAAGGCAGATGCATAACTGATTGAGCCACCCAGGCACCCCAAGGTTTTTCTTTGATCACTGTAACTCTTAGGATGTGGGTATTCTTTCTCTCTCTCTCTCTCTCAGTAGGCTCCACGCCCAGTGTGGAGACCATTGCAGGGCTCGAACTCAGGACCGAGAGATGATACCTGAGCTGAGGTCAAGAGTTAGATGCTTAACTGACTGAGCCACCCAGGCACCCCAAGGAGTGTTCTCTTTTAAGCCGTATCTGTGATAGAGTAGATTTTGCTACCATGCTGATAGCATATTGGAAATCAAAGATTTGAGGAGCACTTCTGACTGTGTTCAGTCATTCCCTTGATCCACTTGATTCTTGGGAATTGGTAAGGGATGCTAAGCATCACTTTGGACCTTTAGGATAGCATAGTTCAAAGAAATTATGGCCACAGGCCTTAAGAACTTGGGTAGTGACTGACTTCGCCCACCTAATATCTTGTCATTAAGCTGTTTTCTCCAGGCAGTGTGCACCAGGGTGTTACCCTATAGTATGTGATCTGTTTGGTGTGTGGCTTTGAGTCTGTATTTATGGCATGCGGAATAGGAAAGCACCATTCTTCTGGGAGACGGCAACTGGAATCTTAGATTCTTAAGGCTGTGGGAGGGCTTTTCACCTATCATTTCATTTTGTGAGGGTTATCATATGCAGTCTGGCCAGAACAGTATATGGTAGCAATATCTGCCATTATTTATCTCTTACCCAGTGCCAAGTGCTGTGCTAAGTGCTTTTATATCCCCCATCTCATTTTTTATTAGGATGACTACATGAGCTTTTTATAAATATCCTCAGTTTACTGATCAGAGAACAGAGGCTTAAATGACGGGTTGTAGCGTTGGAATTTGAATTCAGGCCTCCCTGGCTTGAGAGCCTATGCCATTAATGACTCTATTACTGTTTCTCAGGGATTGTGGTTAACTTTTTTGGAAGTCTTAAAGCTAAACAAGAATAGGGCATTATAGGCAAAGAGACTAAAAAATTCTCATTATACATCGTTTAATGCAGGTTAACTCTGAATAATTAAAAGACTTTCACATTTGACACAACCTAGAGAATCAGATTATGCGATGAGAAGAGGAAGGGGAGTGAATATTGTTTTCCACTGATAATTCCATACATGGTTAAATGGATTTTGCTTGAATGTTCTTCCTTTTCCTGACAGGGAAAAACCTTTAGGCCTTTAATTAAAGACCAAAATGGGAGTCTTTATCCTGAATGAAATCATTCTGATGTAGGAGCCATTATGAATAATATAGAATGGTTTAAAATGGCATCTTCCATACCTCTCACTATTAACTTGGAAATGTGCTCGAATGTCATTTTGGTGATCCAAAAAACATAGCTCAATTACCATCACATCGCTTTTTCTGGATAGGGGTAATGAAGTTAAATATTTATTTATGTGGCTACAATGGGTACTGCCCTGTGAATTCCTCTGTAAATTTGTAGTTAATGTACCATTACCTTAGAGTCTTACCAAGTATTTCTGCCTTCTGGACACATTAAAGACAGACTCTCCTATTGTTTGCAATTACCTTCATAAAAATAGGAAAGCAAGCAAAAGAAAAACAGGACAAGTTTTGCTTCTGGTTAGCAAAATTAGGTTTGCGCTTTCCCTATGGAATGAAAAACTGAGCCCTACAGGTCCGCACTTACGTGTGTGCCTGAGCCCGCCTCCCCCTGCCCTGGGAAGAAGCGCTCTCCGCTCCACAGGGCACTGGTGGGCAATAGCAAGAAGACCCCGAGCAGGCAAGCCAGGCTTCTGTGCTTCAGTCTGGATGTCAAAAAACAGTCTTTTACCCCCTCCTTTCCTGTCTGGGAACGAGGATGGGGCAGTTGTTCAGTAAGATATTTTTCCCATAGTCTTGGCTTCGATGCCTTAGTTAGCAACCCAGCGACCGAACACAAAAGGAGTGGTGATGCAAGAAAAGCAGCCCCTAAGATTTGGGGCCAGGTAGTGAGATCCAGGGCACTTGGTTGAAGGGAAATTACTCCCTTGCTATTTTGGCGAGCCTTGTCTTGAGGACAATTAAACAGTCCAGACAGGTCACTGGGTGAGACCAATTTCCTGGTTTGTTTATTTGAGCCTGATTGTTTTTCACCGTTGAGCAGCAGGTCACGGTCCTGCTACACCGTTACCCAGCTCTGTGCAGAGCAGTCCTATTCATATTTGATTTCTCCAGGTTTCTGTAAGGATCCTAGCCTCGTCTTTATCTGGCTGGCTTGCTCTGGTCTCTCTCCCACAGGCCCAGAGTAGAGGGCAGTGCCGCTAATCAGTTTCCGCTTCATCTTGTGCAGGCATTTGGCTTTATGTCCCGAGTCGCCCTGCAAGCAGAGAAGATGAATCATCACCCGGAATGGTTCAATGTGTACAACAAGGTAACTAAATTGCCTTATTTGGGGATCACCTTAGCTGTGGAGTTTAAGAAACTTCATTCTTCCTTGTTACCCTGTGCAGCTATGTGTCAAGTGTCATTGGGCTTAGGAAAACATTCTCTTATTCTTTCCCCAGAATCCCTGCGTATTATTGGAAATTAGTAACAAATTTTCAGATCTGTTCAAGACAGCAGTGTCAAAACTCTTTCTTTTCGTGCTTGTCTTCTGAAACTAATATGAGCAAGTTGAGCCAAATTAGGCTCCTGAATTAAACTTGAAAATCAGCCATGCAGGTTTAAATTTTAAACCCTCCTAAGTAAATTTTTGAAAGTAATGGTAGCAAATAAGAGATACGGCCGTATTTACCTTACTGAAATAGTTATGCTCTGGAACTGTGCTTTATAAATAACTGTTTATTAAATTCTACATTCTAAGTGGAAACTGGCCTTCTTAAGACAAAGAGCAGGCTAAAAAGATTTTAAGTCATTTTTAAGGGGGCTCAGTAAGAAGAATCATGGTCCTCCCCCCAAATGTCCTTGCCTTTATGGTCATGCTATTTGAAATGTCTTATCATCTAGATTTCTATGTGGTTCTGTTTTCTCTATAAAAATTCTCTTTGGAAAAGAGAACATTTCCTGATGCACTTGTGATTTATTGGAATAATTCAAAACACACAGGTACCATGACAAACCTTTCCTTCCTACTTGCCTCTCTTTGTCCATTATTTTGCTTGTGATTTTTAATTGCTTTTTCAAGAAGCCACAGTCTGTTCCTCCCCCTCACCTCCATCCCACCTCCCTAATTTGGAAAATGGGCTTTTCTGACCGTCGTTACTAAGATACTACATTTGATAGCTTGGTCTTTCTCAGTGGCCTGAAAATAGTCATGTAATTAAAGTAATGGGAGTTAAAATGGAACCTTAATCTCTCTCTCCTTTTTTTTTTTTTTTTTTTTTGAGACAAGATTTTAGATTCTGGCAGCTGAATTGCCCTTCACATGAGACGACCTTTTCATCCCTGGGCGGCTGCTGGGTCCAGCCCGTAGCAGACTGTGCCCCCGGAGTTTATTCGGTTTTGGAAATGCTGCACTTACTCATAATGTAGTATTTTGTAAATCATTTAATCTCCCCAGTTGTCAAATGTGAATGTGGAATAGTAGATTGATTTCCGAACCACCAAAGATGGGGACCACGAATTGCAGCTCCAGGTTTGAAAAACTGCTTCTGTGTTTCGTAGGTGCAGATAACCCTAACGTCACACGACTGTGGTGGACTGACCAAGAGAGATGTGAAACTGGCCAAGTTTATGGAAAAAGCAGCTGCTTCTGTGTGATTTCTTCCAAAATGCGTGCCAAACCCAGTGCACATCTTAGCCGTCATGTATGTGGAAGGCAGTTTACGTGAACAAATTCAGTTGTCAATTTAAGCTCACCTTTTGAACAGTCTTTTGTACAATCAGGGCTCAATTACAAAATGATTTAAACTTGAGCCTGAGGATTTTTCGTTATTTCTAATCATATACATAAGGTAAACCAACTCAGGGAATTATATTAATAATATTCAAAGAGAAAAACAGTGTTCTTAAAGACCAGAAATTGGGATGGGGGAGTATGCAGACATTTTATAACCCAGAAATTCAAGGGATGATGGTGACTTTACCTGAGTGCATTGTGTTGGAGAATAATTAGAAGGTAGAAGAAGAATGGTGAACTCTGTAGGTAAAGGATTTTAACCATCTGTACAATTCTTATGAGGCTGAAGTTGATTTGGATTGTAGCTGCTATTTTAGCTCAGCAGTTAGATTATAAAAGTCACAGAAAATGGGTAAACTGTCTTATTTTATCCTTTTCAGAGAGGGAGTTGAAGGAGAGGACAAGTGTCTTATCCATGGCCTCTGCTATCTTGGGGCAATATAAGGATTCAGTGTCACAGTGACCAATGTACCTGATCATTATATGACCTTCTGCATTAAGAAGGAAGTAAGGGTGGGGTGCCTGGATGGCTCAGTCGTTAAGCGTCTGCCTTCGGCTCAGGGTCTGATTCCAGGGTCCTGGGTTCGAGCCCCGCATCGGGCTCCCTGCTCTGCTGGGAACCTGCTTCTTCCTCTCCCACTTCCCCTGCTTGTGTTCCCTCTCTAGCTGGCTGTCTTTCTCTCTGTCAAATAAATAAATAAAATCTTTAAAAAAAAAAAAAAAAGCAACTAAGGGTGATATTTAAAAATCATTTGCAGTTTGTGACTCCTGAACTGAGAGACTATAGCCACTAAGTTAGAAGCTACTGAGTTTTTATCCAGTAATGAGCTCTATTTATTCTGTGTGTCACTGATAGGAGTAAAAAGGAATATAAAGTAGTCTATTGCTTAAAAATTACGATTCCAGTGTTCTTTGAAGGAACTCAGGAATGTACTTATTATTATAGATAAAAGGTTTTATTTATTTATTTTAGAGAGAGAGAGAGGGAGAGGGAGACAGAATCTGAAGCAGACTCTGCACTGAGCGCAGAGCTTCAAGTGGGGCTCGATCTCATGACCGCGAGATCATGACCTGGGCCAGAACCAAGAGTTGGACACTCAGCCGACTGAGTCACCCAGGCGCCCCAGGAATGTATTTTTTTTTTAACTTAATGAAATTTTTTAAAGATTTTATTTATTTGAGAGAGAGAGAGAGATTGGGAGAGAACATGAGCGGGAGGGAGGGGTAGAAGGAGAGGGAGAAACAGACTCCCTGCCCAGCAGGGAGCCCCACGCAGGGCTGGATCCCAGGACCCTGAGATCATGACCCGAACCAAAGGCAGATGCTTAGCCAACTGAGCCACCCAGGTACCCCATGGAATGTGCTTATTAATAAGATTAGAATATAGATTTAAAGAATATATATATAGATAGATATATAATTTATATATCTGTATATATATAGATAGATAATTTATATATACAGATATATACAGATATATTTATATCTGTCCAAGGAAGGTGTATTAATCCCTTGATGCCTTATGGTAACAAGATTTAACAGGGATCATCTTTGTAACCCACCTCGTTTCGGAGACCAGAAAAATCCGTATGTTAACAAGCAAACCTTCCCCTCCCCACCCAACCCTGGCCCCAGTCAGAGAAACCATATGGAAACAGGACAAGGAGGCTGAGCTCTCTGAAGCCAGTTCTTGGCTGGGTCTGTTGGCTTGGGAGAGACAGGTCCTGTCAGTTTGCCCTGTGGATATGGAGGATGTAGCGAGGGAGGAGAGACAAAAGCCGCCCAGATTCTGGGGCTGCTGGGAAATCCAGAATTGGTGCTTCTTAAAATTTTTTTGGAGGAAAAGACAAAACTTTTTCTTTTCTTTTTTTTTTTTAAGATTTCATTTTTTATTATTTATTTATTTTTTTTAAAGATTTTTTATTTATTTATGAGATAGAGACAGCCAGCGAGAGAGGGAACACAAGCAGGGGGAGTGGGAGAGGAAGAAGCAGGCTCACAGCAGAGGAGCCTGATGTGGGGCTCAATCCCATAATGCCGGGATCACGACCTGAGCCGAAGGCAGACGCTTAACTGCTGTGCCACCCAGGTGCCCCAAAGATTTCATTTTTTAAGTAATCTTTAACCCAACTTGGGGCTCAAACTCAAAACCCTGATATCAAGAGTCGCATGTTCTTCCAGCTGAGCCAGCCCAGGCGCCCTGCATTGTGTTTTTATAAACTCTTTCTGGTATTATAGGTTTGGGAACTTTTATACATTTTATTACCAGAGATTTTTGGCTCAGTGCTTCAATTTTTTCACATGAATTTTTAAACATGAACAAATTTAAGTGTATTTAAAAATAAAGTCAATAGTACATAAAACCCTTAGGTACATCAAACCCTCTTATATACTCAGATTTAACAATTATCAAGATTTTATATTGGTTATTTCATATAATTCTCCATTTCTCTTTTCTTTACTCAGGCATTTAAAAGCTTTAAAATAGCTTTAAAATTGAAAATCCCAGACAACATGTCCTTTTACCCCACGTCCTTCAATAAATATCTCTAGAATATATGGTCATTTTCTTCTATAAACCATAACGCCATTATTATACCTAACAAAATAAACCATGGTTCCTTGGTGTCACCTAACACCCAGGCAAAATTAAATTTCCCTGAAGGTCAGGAATGCCTCTGGACAGTAAGTTTGTTCTAATCAGGATCCACATGAAGTCCACCCATCACATCTGGTCTCTTTATTCTTTCAGTCTAGAGTGAGCAAGCTCCCCTCCCTTCCTCCCTTTTCCCCGTGTCATTGACTTACCGTAAAAACGGGATCACATGTCCTGTGGAGTATCCCACCTTCCAGATTTGCTTGTTTGCTCCCTTTGGTGTCATTGAACTTGTTTCTCTGTACCCTGAAGTCTTTCCCCTTACTTTGAATGTAAGCGTGAGGCTCAGCTTGTTTGGCTGGTCATGGACCGCGTATGAGCCCAGCGGAGAGAGCAGCATTGGGCTTGTGGTTGCAGTGGTGGAGACCCGAGAATGCGTCTACAATTAGCAGCTCCACGAGGGTTTGCCCTAAGGGCCTTGTTAAGGGTTGCATATAGTCACGGAGTTGACTATAGAGAATCAGAGATCCCACAGTAGAAGGCTGTGGAAGTACTCACCGGGGCAAATTCCAACAGGATGAATCTCCAGACGCCGTTCAAGGAACTGACATTTCAGCCTCAAAAGACACCGTCGATGTGGGAGGCTCCCGGGTTCCCTTCTATTCCAAATCTTTGTGCGATGGCAGTGGTTTTTCTGATGTGGTAGGCTTCGGTTTCCCTCCATTTTCTTTCTAAACGATCTCTGGAGTAGAGAGGAGTTCTGTAGACATGAACTCTGACCCCTTGGATGACCTCCATAGGTAACAAACCAAGTGCCAGCATGTTTGACAGTTCCCTTTCCTAAACTGAAGTTACCCTTGTGAAAATAATGGTTACTTTCTGGCATTGGTAGGAGTTAGGAAATCTTTGGATGCACAGAATAAGGATGGTTCTTTATGTTTTTGCTCTAGACAGGAAGCAGCAGCTGTATACTGTGTTTGGACACAAACCTGACTCCCATTAATGTCCTGCAGGACTAGTGTAAGTACGGAGCAGTCTACACGTTCTCTCCTCCAGTGCTCAAAAATAGACTGGTTGAACTCTGTAACTGCAGTTTTGTGGAATTTCCTGCAAAACACCAAGAGCTGTAATAGGATTTGTGTATGACACGTGAGCTTTGTGTTTCAGTGCCAGTTCTTGGGACAAGTGAAGGAATGACTCTTGGCCAGAAGACTTGTGTCACCAAGCTGCCATGTCTGCTGACTGCTAACATCCCCAGCTGTATGCGGCTGGGGTGGCCGCACCCACGTCGGGCACAGTTGGAGTTGCTGCTGAAAGGGTAGAGGAGGTGGCCCTTCGGCTGCTATCCCAGGGTGCCTTTCGTGCCCACCTGTCCATGAGGAAATATGGATGATTTCAGTAGGCCTTGGAGAAGCTTGTCACCTCTGATTGTGCTCACCAGCTGGAGTTCCATTCCCAGACTAGCTGTGTTCATCAGTGACTTCAGAAACCACAGTCAGCTGTGCTTAACTGTGCTGATGGGTAGTCTAACAACGACTGGACTTCTCTCTACTGCTTCCAGCTGGCCGGCCATCTTCCCTCACCCCTCCAAGCATCGTGAAGGAATTCTTTACATCCTTAATCTCCTCTCCATTTCTCACCCAAAGTGTGCTTTGATGCTTCAAGAGGGAAGGCATGGAAGTATACCATTGGGGTTCCTGGAGACGGACTCCCACCATGCTCAGCTGCGTGGGCTTTTTGTTCGTATATTCCTACAGCAGACACCTACCAAGGGCCTTCTGTGGCCCCTAGCTTGAGTAGACACGTTGATGTTTTGGGGCAGGTGGAAACAGATTCAGGTGGAGAACTAATTCAGGCTTTCTCCCAGCAGCTGCTCCAGGAGGCTGTTGTGGGGATGTTGGGCATGAGCCCAGAAGGCATCAGGGACCATATGACCAAAGGAGGCAGTAGGAGATATAGGAGGAGCTGATCCCTGAGGGAGAGAATGTAGAGTGGGAAGATGAGGCTAAAGTTTGAATCTTGAAGACATTAATCAAAGTGATTCTTAAAGCTTCACTGTTGGTGATTTTAAATGCAGAGATGGAATAAACAGGATGTTATTTCCCAGGTCAGTGTATTGGTTGCCTACAAGAGTGTTTTCCTACCAGGAATAGTCATGTACACTTGTTTTAGAATGCCTGGGATTACAGAGCTATTGCGGTGAATACTTGGTTTTCTTATGGCTCAAAAATTTGTGTTTCCAGGAATGTGACCAGTTTAGCCACTAAAGGTTTAGTACAACAGAGGGCTACCCAGATCCCTCTGTCTTGATTTGCCTTGGAAGCGAAAGGGATTAGGAGAAGGAACGCAAGGAGAATATATTAATCCCAAGAATTGAACAGAGCAAAAACCCTGTGGCTCTTGTACTTAAAAGATCTCAGCCCCACAGGCTCATCCACTACGCTCTATTTAGGAGGGTCATATGTGCACATTACAGGCTCTTCATAAGCTAGTGCTGGGCATGGCTGACCTCTGTTCCTCCTTTTTCTTGTGTTCTGGCCCCAAACACACCAAAATCTTTTCTGGTCCATCCTGATGTTTCCAGTCACGTCCCCTGGATGTATGTTCTTGGCTCTTAGAACCCCAGAGAAGTTTGCTTTTCCCCCTTAAATGGCCCTTAACTTAGTCTGACACATTGTTAAGGGACTTTTGTCTATCAGATGTAGACACTTCTCTTTTTTCAAGATTTTATTTATTTATTTGAGTGAGAGAGAGAATGAGCAGTGGGGAGGGGCAGAGGGAGAGGGAGAGAAGTAGACTCCTACTAGGCAGGAATCCCAATGCGGGGCTCGATCCCAGGACCTGGAGATTATGACCTGAGCCGAAGGCAGACCCCTACGTGACTGAGCCGCCCAGGCGCCCTCAGATGTGGATACTTCTTGAGAAAGGAAGGGCTTTTGTCTGCTCTAGCTCTGGTAACTCCCAGAATTAGCCTGGAGCTTCACAGTTCCTGTGTACTTGTATCCCTTTCACTGAACTGAGGTGTTGAGTCTCCCTGGGAAGACAGGCTCTCGGCGTAGATCAGCTAGGGAGTATTTGACTCTGGGGGACTGCAGGCTAGTAATGTGCTAGAATGCCCAAGAATGACGTCATAAAGCATGAGTTCCTTTTGTGGGCCCTGGTCTGTGGCCTCTTGGAATCTAGATGCCAAGGAAATCCCTAAGCAGAGATTTTCTGTTGAATGATCAAAGCAAGGAATAAAAATAGAAAATTTGGAAAATGTCTCAACAGTTTCATTTTCAGAATGATACCAGAGTCATTTCTAGCTCGCTGTTGGATAATCCTTCAGTGGCGTTCTGTGCGAGATTCGGGAAATTTCAGTAAATATTCTTTATTTCTACTGCTTGTTAAGAAATGTGCAAATGGCAGCTTGGGGGCAGGGTGCCGGTGTGCTCTTCTTGATGCACGCACTTGTGCACGCACTTGTGCTCTGCCCAAAACGAGGTGCGTGCCCTTGACCATCTGCCTTCTCTCCCTGGTGAGGTTGGTGAAGGCTCAGCCAAACATTTTGCTTTTTTGGCTTTAATATCATTTTTTGGCTAGTTAAATCAGCATTCAGTCACCTCATACTTGACCCATACACTGAATTTGACTCTGTTTAGTCCTTTTATCTTTTTGTCCTTTCTACTTTGCTTTTATTAGCTACCGTGTTAGAAAATTTGAAGGTTTTTTGGAGGTAATAGACCTGATCTCAAAACAGACAATGAAAATTATACATCTTGTTTTTATAGATTATAAAAGTATATGCATTCTGTATTTATTTCCTGTTAGGAGAGTGTGTTCATTTGTTACATATAATGGGGAAAATAATACATACTTTTTGAGAAAAATTGGAAAGCATAGATAAATATAATAACCAAGAAAAAGAATTACTGTAATAATACTGAGTAGAGAATTTTGTACCTTGTTTTGTTTTTGTCTTTAGCTATCCAGTGGATCATAAACATTTGTTTAAACCATGAAAAAGATGCATCGGCATATTTTAGTATCTATATAATATTCCATGAGATGGATATGCCGTCATGGACTTCACCAGTCTTTCTTGTTAGACTTTTGAACTGCTTGCAAGTTCTTACTACTGTACGTAACACTGGGATGAACATATTTGGCCATGGCCAGTTCATTCCAGATTGCATGCTCTTGGGGTAGGTTCCTTGGATCAGAGGTTACAAATAGTTCTATGGCTTTTCGGAGGAGTTGGCCAATTTACACGCCCCCTGGCAGTTTATGAGAATGCCTCATCACACCACACTACTGTCAGCATTACATAGTATTACATTTAAGTCTGCTAATTTTATAAGCAAAAATAATGGTTGTACCTAATTTGCATCTCCATCCCCATTAATAATGCTACTGAACATTTTGGGGGAGGTTCATTTCCATTTGTATTTATTTCATGTACTGATTGTGTGTTTACTCATTTTTTCTTAGGGTATTCAGTTTTTTTTTTTTTTAATCATTGTGAACACTTGTATGGGTGATGATTTGATTATTACCGTTTTTTCCTACTAGACTGACAATATTTAGTTTTGTTCTCCTTATATCCACGATGTCTGCTGTCTGCTGTCTTGCCTGCTGTTAGTAATCACTCAGTAAAAATTTACTGAAGGAGTAAATGAAGATGATTCTTTGTTTTGCTTGAGAAGGACTAGTAATCATTTCCACACCCCCCCCCCCAGAGATCTAAGAGAAGGAAGTAAGTAACTGAGTGAGGACAGATCAACTCAGGGGTCATCATACATATTTTAGTGGTCATTCAGTTAGCATTGTGTTGAAGTTAAAAAAAATACACATTCATTTAAGTAATCTCTACACCCAACGTAGGGCTCAAACTCATGGCCCTGAAATCAAGAATCGCTTGCTGTACTGACTGAGCCAGCCAGGTGCCCTGTATTGTGTTCCAATTTAAAAGTATATTTAAATTATATTCACAGAGGGTAGAAAGCAGAACCTAGTCTCTACAAAAAGTGTGTAATGTTTGGGATCTAGTTCTGTTGTAAGATAATCATACCTCTTATTCAACTTTTTGACAGGAGGAGAGATTCTCAGTGTCAGGCATTTGTGAAGAGAGTCATAACGAGTCGTCTTTTTAAGATAATTATGATTAGCATCGTCTCACTGAATGCCTTTTTTGTGGTCTTGTGGACTGATTATAATACAAAATACAACTTGTTCAGACTTTTTGAGGTAAGCAGACAAAATGGGTAAAGTTTCTTCTGTTTCATCCTTTTTATTTGTGAAAAACGTATAAGATTTCTAAGACATTTTGTTCAAGAAAGTTTTCCATAGAGGAAAACCCAAAGGAATCCACTCCCAAACTATTAGAAGTTATAGAACAATTCAGTAAGGTGGCAGGATACAAAATCAGCCCAGAAATCAGTTGCATTTCTATACACGAATAACGAGACTGAAGAAAGAGAAATTAGGGAATCCATCCCATTTACAATAACACCAAAAACCATGCGTTACCTTGGAATTAACTTAACCAGAGACGTAAAGGACCTATATGCTAGAAACTATAGATCACTTTTGAAAGATATTGAGGAAGACATAAAAAGATGGAAAAATATTCCATGCTCATGGATTGGAAGAATTAACATAGTTAAAATGTCCATACTACCCAGAGCAATCTACACTTTCAATGCTATCCCGATCAAAATACCGAGGACATTTTTCAAAGAACTGGAACAAATAGTCCTTAAATTTGTATGGAACCAGAAAAGGCCCCGAATCTCCAAGGAACTGTTGAAAAGGAAAAACAAAGCTGGGGGCATCACAATGCCGGATTTCGAGCTGTACTACAAAGCTGTGATCACAAAGACAGCATGGTACTGGCACAAAAACAGACACATCGACCAATGGAACAGAATAGAGAACCCAGAAATGGACCCTCGGCTCTTTGGGCAACTAATCTTTGATAAAGCAGGAAAAAACATCCGGTGGAAAAAAGACAGTCTCTTCAATAAATGGTGCTGGGAAAATTGGACAGCTACATGCAAAAGAATGAAACTTGACCACTCTCTCACACCATACACAAAAATAAACTCCAAATGGATGAAAGACCTCAATGTGAGACAGGAATCCATCAAAATTCTAGAGGAGAACATAGGCAACAACTTCTATGACATCGGCCAGAGCAACCTTTTTCACGACACATCTCCAAAGGCAAGAGAAATAAAAGATAAAATGAACTTATGGGACTTTATCAGGATAAAGAGCTTCTGCACAGCCAAGGAAACAGTCAAAAAAACTAAGAGACAGCCCACGGAATGGGAGAATATATTTGCAAAGGACACCACAGATAAAGGACTGGTATCCAAGATCTACAAAGAACTTCTCAAACTCAATACACGAGAAACAAATAAACAAATCATAAAATGGGCAGAAGATATGAACAGACACTTTTCCAATGAAGACATACAAATGGCTAACAGACACATGAAAAAATGTTCAAAATCATTAGCCATCAGGGAAATTCAAATCAAAACCACACTGAGATACCACCTTACGCCAGTTAGAATGGCAAAGATAGANGGAGGGCACGTATTGCATGGTGCACTGGGTGTTATACGCAACTAATGAAGCATCAAACTTTACATCAGAATCGGGATGTACTGTATGGTGATTAACATAATATAATAAAATAAAATTAATTAAAAAAAGTTTTCCATAGAAAAGCTCTAAGGACTTAAAAAATATACTCTAAAATCTGGAAAGATGGTAGCAATAGTAGCAGTGGTGACATGGTTTTTTAATCTCTCTAAATTTCCTTTTTTAAAAAAAGAGCAACTTGGAGGATGCCTGGGTGGCTCAGTCAGCCACCGACTGAGTTAAGCCTCTGACTCTCGGTTTTGGCTCAGGTCATGATCTCAGGGTTGTGAGATTGAGCCCCGTGTCAGCCTTCACACTCAGCAGGGAGTCTGCTTGGGATTCTCTCCCTCTGTCCCTCCCCCTGCATGCGCATGCTCTCTTTCTCTCTCTAAAAATAAATAAATAAAATCTTGAAATTAAAAAAAACAAAAAACAAAAATGGAGCAACTTGGGAGCAAAACCAAAACCCATGGGCAGCATCGAAATTAAAACTAGTTAAAAAGGTATCCATACTATGAGCCACAACTGCACAGTATTAGCCTCTGAGGGAGAGGAATCAGAGGACGTTCAATAAATATTAATTGGAAATGTCAGCTGACGTGAGAATAGCATTTTTTTAGTAACATATACTATATTGTTAGTATATAAGTAGAATTTAAGTAATCTTTTTTTTTTAAGATTTTATTTATTTATTTGACAGAGAGAGAGACAGCCAGTGAGAGAGGGAATACAAGCAGGGGGAGTGGGAGAGGAAGAAGCAGGCTCCCAGCAAAGGAGCCTGACGTGGGGCTCGATCCCGGAACGCCGGGATCACATCCTGAGCTGAAGGCAGACGCTTAATGACTGCGCCACCCAGGCGCCCCAAAGTAATCTTAAATTACTTAATTTAAGTTAGCATTTAGTGATTCATCAGTTGCATATAACACCCAGCGCTCATTACTTCTAGTGCTCTCCTTAATGCCCATCCCCCAGTTACCCCATCCCCCACCCACCTCCCCTATAGCAACCCTCAGTTTGTTTCCTATGGTTAAGAGTCTCTTATGGTTTTTCTCCCTCCCTGTTTTTGTCTTATTTTATTTTTCCTTCCTTCCCCTCTGTTCATCTGTTTTGTTTCTTAAATTCCATATGTTAGTGAAATGATATGGTATTTGTCTTTCACTGACTGACTTATTTGACTTAGCATAATACCCTTTAGTTCCATCTCCTTTGTTGCAAATGGCAAGATTTCATTCTTTTTGATGGCTGAGTAATATTTCATTGTGTGTGTGTGTGTGTGTGTGTGTATATGTGTGTATACACACACACACATATACACACACACACACACACACACATATATACATATATACCACATCTTCTTTATCCATTCATCTGTCAGTGAACNATATACACACACACACATATACACACACACACACACACACACACACACATATATACATATATACCACATCTTCTTTATCCATTCATCTGTCAGTGAACAGTATTTGATGTTGGGAAGGGTGTTGTTCAATCCAGTACTGGGTTAGTGCAAGAGGTTCCTGGTAATTTCTGAAGGGCCTAGAACAGTCTGAACCTTGTGACCTCTAAAGACTGGCCAGCCAGGGCTCCCTTCAGGAACATCCCCCCACTCCCCATCCACTTAGAAGAAATAATGGGAGTGGAATAAAAATTGAGCAGGGTAGAGACCCAGAGATGAAGGAAGAGAAGGTCCAAATAAAATTGGAGGAGGGGAATGGAACAAAGAAACCTTAAAAAATCAAGCTAGCACATCTTTAAAACAGAAGAGGGAGCTATGTGAAGTTAGAACCACACCTTCTAAAAGTTCAGGAAAACTAGGTCATAGAAAAAAGTATACTATAAAAAGATTGAGGTAAAATCCCATACAAAATTATTATGAAATGAGAAAAGACAATAAATTGGAGAAAAATATCCCTGTAGATAGTAGAAGCCCACCACAAAGACATGTCCACAAAACAGATAAAAACTGAAGCACCTTATTTCAAAACAAGGTAAATATTTAAGAAAATGATGCAAAATAGGAAAGAACAGAGACAAAGTGACAAAATTCAGGAAAGAATTAGAAATAAAAGTCATTTCAAAAATGAAGATGCAGCTAAGAGCAATTAAACACAACAGGTAATAGTTTAAGAGAAACATTGGATTAATGGAAAAGATTACTATTTTTTAAAAATTTTATTTATATTTGAGAGATAGAGAGTGAGCACAGGCAGGGGGAGGGGCAGAGGGAGAAGCAGACTCCCCACTGAGCAGGGAACCTGATGTGGGACTTGATCCCAGGACCCTGGGATCATGACCGCACCTGAAGGCAGATGCTCAACCGACTGAGTCACCCAGGCACCCAAGAAAGAGATTTTTATTTTTATTTATATATATATGTATATATATATTTATTTATTTTTATAAAAGATTTTATTTATTTATTTGACAGAGAGAGGGGCATTGAGAGAGGGAACACAAGCAGGGGGAGTGGGAGGGGGAGAAGCAGGCTTCCTACTGAGCAGGGAGTCCGACGCGGGGCTCGATCCCAGAACAGTGGGATCATGACCCAAGCCTAAGGCAGACACTTAACGACTGAGCCACCCAGGCACCCCCAAGAAAGAGATTTTTAAAAATCAACCAGAAATGAAAAAATAAAAAGGATTCAAGAGAAAATGATGGCTGTTGAAAATGGAGGAATGGGTGTCTGGCTGGCTCAGTCAGGTGGAGCATGCGGCTCTTTATCTCGGGGTTGTGAGTTTGAGCCCCACGTTGGGTGTAGATTACTTAAAAATAAAAAAGTTAAAAAAGTTAAAAAAAAAAAAAGAAAATAGGGGAAGAAAAGATCCCAACATAAGGATAATAGGAGTCCCTGAATTTGAAACAAAAACAAAGTAAAGGGATGGAACAAACACAAACGTATAATCTAAGAAATATTACCTGAAATAAAAGAATTGAAATTCTATATTGAAAGAGCACATGTTGCACACTCGAGAATATGGATTTAGAATAACAAGCACTGAAACATTCTAGTAAAATTACTGGACTCTAAAGGAAGGAGGGGTGGAGGAAATTGTGAGCATCTGGGCAAAGGGCTGCTGAGGAAAGGGAAAGTATTGGCAGACTTTGCTATGATAAATCGTTATGCTAAAAGAAAACAGGAACATATTTAAAATACTTAAGGGAAGAAAATGTGAACCAAGAATTCTAGATCTATTATAATTGACTTTCAAGTATAACACTCACAGGGAAACTGTCATCATTCATGAAAACACTTGGGTGATAGTGTTCCCTTGAGCCCTTCCTTCCGAGTCTGGTGAAGAATAAGTTGCAGCCAACCAAAACGACTAGAGACACATCAACATTAGGATGGGTGATGAGCATTAAATAGAATTATTGGTAGAATTATTCATAACCGTGGGCCAACAAGGAGAGAATATACCATATAATGAATCTATCCTATGGCAGTGAAGATACAGTACAACTCAAAAATGGAGGAGAGTGGGGAGAGTTAAAGCCAAAAAAATTTTAAACCATTTTTCGAAGTCAACTTAGTGGAGACACTATTGATAGTGTCATTTTGAGACTGTTGTGTGTAATATGGGATAAAGCAGATGGGCAAATATGGGACAGTTTAGTTCTGTTATCCTCTTTGTTCTTGAGAACCAGTATACTCATGGAAGAAAGGAGAAACAAAGGTAATACAGACAAAGCTAAGTAAAAACCCTCTAGTTTGACATTGAAGTTGGAAGCACCAGGCTAATTTACTAAAGTATTGTATCCTTAACCATGAAAGACCTAGAACATTGACCACTCAGCAATTATGCATGCACAGTGCTCACAATGTGATGTTGAAATGCCATTTCTTACTAAAAACAAACCAGGGATTTTTAGAGAAATGATTGACCGCAAGTCAAGGCAAAATGTATGCCAGATGAGTCAGGAATATCTTGTCATACACATAGCAAGGATGCTGTCGAAGATTACTGGGGTCATGTCAAAAAGACTCAGGAGACAACTTGAATAGGCTCTTACCTGCCAAAGATGGGACATTTTGAGCTTCAATAAGGATGATAATTAAAATGGATTGGAATGCCTTAAACAATCTATACGTTTATAATGATACCAGTAAACTCACTGGTCACTTATGGAGGGTAATAAGGAACTAATCTTTTATTTCTAAAACTATTAAATTAAGAGAAAGAATCAAGCATTACTGACCTTACATGAACTATAATACTGAGTAACCATACAGTCAGTAAGGGAAAACTCTCTTTACAGAAATATCCCAGTTAATAAATGAAAAAGGAAATGATAGAATTAGAGTATCACTGTTTTCAGCCCTCAGTGAAGAAATGGATCTAGGCAATGAGCATGAGTGGCTGCTACCATCATAAAAGGAGAGACAAGCAGATATTATATGCCTGATATGAAAGAACAGAACCTATAATCTTGCCAAAGAGATGAAACCTGAATCCAGTCTAGTCTTTGGATCCAAGTACCTGTTTCCAGGAAATAGAGGACGGGGGAGCATGCTGAGCTGCACCGTGAGTGTGTAGTCAGCAAAATCCAGACTGGGAAATTCTACCAGTCAAACTGCCTGGGTACATCAACGAGTAAATTGGAGGAAAAAAGGAATGAAAGACTTAAAAGACATCAAATTTTTAAAAAATTTTAAGAAGCAAGACCAAAGTATTTGTTCCAGGGAAGTATACATGGGTTCCTATCTATAGAGAAATGCAAAAGAGTGATTACTATAAAAATCAGGATGGTGGTTAATTTGGGGGAAAGGGAGGAAGTCATAATTGGGATGGGCGCATGGAGGGAATTTGGGCTAGCTGGTGAGCAAAGCCTTATTTTTTGACCTAGGTGGTGGTTACAGGGGTATTGGCCTTGTAACAGTCCATTAGGCTATATATTTGTGTGGTTCTATATGTATGTTTTGTTGTATAATGAAATGGTTAAGAACATACTCTGTCTTGGGGCGCCTGGGTGGCACAGCGGTTAAGCGTCTGCCTTCGGCTCAGGGCGTGATCCCGGCGTTATGGGATCGAGCCCTACATCAGGCTCTTCAGCTATGAGCCTGCTTCTTCCTCTTCCACTCCCCCTGCTTGTGTTCCCTCTCTCTCTGGGTGTCTCTATCTCTGTCGAATAAATAAATAAAATCTTTAAAAAAAAAAAAAAAAAGAACATACTCTGTCTTTGTTTACGGTAAATAACAAATTTCTTTCTTGATGGTAAAAATGGTCAGCATCAACACAAGGTGGGGTCAGAGGTCATGGAGGTGGTGGAATACCCTAACCAATGCCTGAAAAATGGGGGTCAGGGTCCATTTGGCACCACTTATGTGAACATGTTGGTGTGGCCGGGCATCCACCCCAGCATTCTACAGTGTTTGGTTATGGACCATAGAACATCATGTCGGGTATGGCACTTGATGGGAGTCAGGGGAAGAGCTGAGTTGAGGAATCTGAATCTTCGATTGCCCTCCAAAGGCCATATGGGACACAACACATACCTCCTCTAGGACCCTGGTTTGCAAGCCTGGGGGATGTTCTGTGCTGTGGAAGGGATGCAGATTTTCAGTGTTAGAGAATTTGGGGTTTTTGGCAAGTTACTTAATCTCAAAATTGTTCAGCTTCAACATTTATAAAGTGATGGTATTAATGCCCACAGGGTGGCCGAGGTCACTGGATAAATGTATGAAAACCCTTGATTAACTATGAAACTCTGAGAAATTATTACCATTTTGGAGGATCTCAATGAAGCTATCAGGAAAATCCTGAGAAGGCCCTGATCTCTCACCTCTGGAAAATCTTGAGACTCTGCAAGCAGGAAATGAAGGCTAAGGCAGAGATGTAAACTGCTGGACTATTAAATGTATGCCCCAACACTCAGAACCTCATGGCAAAGGCTGGGAGACTTAGTGGGTCCAGGCATTTATAGAAATAACCGTCCATTCATTAGCAGACCACTAAGTTAGCTGAGTGGGTCTTTGGCCTTACATGACAAAGAATACAGACTTAATAGAAGTACTTCTGGAAAGTCCTTTAAAAAAAAGTGGCAACAATAACACAATTCTAGGGAGAGGGGATCAGCTGATTTCCAGGGTTCCAATTTCATATAATTTAAAATGTCCACTTTCCAACAACAGAAAATCTTGAAACGTGCAAAGAAACAAGAATGCATGGCCCTACACAAGCAAATAAAAGTACAGTCAGTAGAAACTGTTCCTGAGGAAGCCCATCTCTTAGGCTTACTAAGCAAAGATTTTTAAATTAGCTGTTGTGAATATGTTCAAAGGATAAAGAAAAAATCCTATCTAAAGGACTAAAGGAAAGTATGAGAGGAATGTTTCACCAAATAGAGAATATGAATAAAGAGAGAAATTATTAAAAAGAGCCAAATAGAAATTCTTTAGTTGAGAAGTACAATTATTGAAATGAAAAATTCACTACAGGAATTCAGTAGCAGATTTGAGCTAGTGGAGGAAGGAATTGAAAAACAGGTCAAGTGAGATTCTTCAGTGTGAGGAACAGAAAGAGAAATGAAGGAATAAAAATGAGCAGAGACATGTGAAACAACATCAAATAAGGTGTCCCAGGAGACTAGAGAAAGGCAGGAAAAAATATAAAGGAATAATGGCCAAAAATCCTCCCAATTTGATGAAAAACAATTTGCACATCCAAAAATATAAGCAAACTCTAAGAATAGACTCAGAAATTCACCTAGACACATCATGAACAAACTTGAAAGAGAATTTGAGAGTACCAGTGGAGAACTGATTGATCACAAACAAGGGATCCTCAATAAAATTAGTGCTGATTTATCACTGGAAACTACAGTAGCCAGAATGCAGTGGGATGCTGTATTCAAAGTGCTGAAAGAAAAAAACTGTCAGCCAAGAATTCTACATCCAGAAAACCCATCCTTCAAAAATAAAGGAGATGAGTGATGTCAGTGAAAATGGTAGAGTAGGTAGCTCTAAGGTCCATCTGTCCACAGAAATACCTGAAAAGGGACAAAAACTGTCAGAACTCTGGAAAATAAAGATTTTAGTAAATGAGTAAACATTGAATCAAGAAAGTCAACTTTTATTTTTTATTTTGTTTTTTAAAAAGATTTTTTTTTAAAGATTTTATTTGTCAGAGAGAGAGAGAGAGCACAAGCAGGGGAAGCAGCAGGCAGAGGGAGAAGCAGGCTCCTCACCAAGCAAGGAGACTGATGCAGGGAATCTATCCCAGGACCCTAGGATCAGGACCTGAGCTGAAGGCAGACGCTTAACTGACTGAGTCATCCAGGCATCCCAAAGATTTTTATTTTATTTTATTTTATGTTATTTTATTTTATTTTTAAAAAAAGATTTTATTTATTTATTTGACAGAGAAAGAGACAGCCAGTGAAAGAGGGAACACAAGCAGGGGGAGTGGGAGAGGAAGAAGCAGGCTCCCAGCAGAGCAGGGAGCCCGATGTGGGGCTCGATCCCAGGATCCTGGGATCATGCCCTGAGCTGAAGGCAGATGCTTAACAACTGAGCCACCCAGGTGCCCCAAAGATTATTTATTTTAGAGAGACATTGCGAGTGAGTGCAGGGAGGAGGGGCAGAGGGAGAAGGAAAGAATCCCAAGTTGACTCCCTGCTGAGCGTGGAGCCCAACCCAGGGCTTCTCGCAGGGCTCCATCTCATGACTGAGATCATGACCTGAGCTGAAACCAAGAGTCACATGATTAACCAACTGCATCACCCAGGCACCCCCAAAAAGAGTCAACTTTTAAAGGATAAGACAACTTTGCAACATTTTATTTTGTCCCTGACCCAGTGTCCTTCTCAGCATGGTGATGGCCCTGAAGATGGCAGGCTAAGTTCTCATTGTGGGACTCTCGTCTTCTTGGGTCCAGAAACAGCAGAGCAGACCTTGTTCTTAAAGAGTCGTGTTGTCTCTTTTGACCTGTTTGAGGGCTGCCTGAAGTACTGATGCAAGGCTATTGCCTTTGTTTTGCCTAACTTGGAACTTTCTCAGTGCAGAAAGGTGACTCTGCAGAGAGCATTTCTTAAAAGCATTGAGACACAAATGAATAACCCACTGCTATCTGGGGGCAAAACAACAACAACAACAAGCTAGTTGATATGAACAAAGGACATGCTGAAAGCCTAAGAAGAAAATCCAGGAGAGAGAGTCTTTGGATAATGAAGGCATTAACAAGCACCCATGTATATGGGAGAGTTTAGAGAGCCATAAATGCCCAGGGCAAGACACATACTTAGAAAAGACCTGAGGGGCGCCTGGGTGGCACAGTGGTTGGGTGTCTGCCTTTGGCTCAGGGCGTGATCCCAGCGTTAAGGGATCGAGCCCCACATCGGGCTCCTTTGCTGGAAGCCTGCTTCTTCCTCTCCCACTCCCCCTGCTTGTGTTCCCTCTCTTGCTGGCTGTCTCTATCTCTGTCAAATAAATAAATAAAATCTTAAAAAAAAAAAGAAAAGAAAAGACCTGAGAAGACTTCAAGTTTTCACCTCTGGCTGATCTTTAGGCTCAGCACAGGGAGGGAGTGAAGGCTAAGGTAGAGTTATAAATGACTTGGCTAAGCATTGGAGGAGTCCTCCAACATAGAGCCAATCTGCAAAGAATAGGAGAGTTTCTTTTTCCTTTCTTTCCCTCCCTCCTGCCCTCCCTCCCCTTCCCCTCCCCTTCCTTCCCTCCCTCTCAGTCTTTCTTTCTCTCTCCCTCTCTTGTTCCTTCCTCCCTTCCTCTTTTTCTTCTTTCTACTTGAGGCATTTAAGAAAATCTCTCCTTAAGCACTAGCTAAAGGAAGATGCTCCGAAGACCACACATGACAAAGAATACAGTTTAAGAAATATTTTATTTTAAGATTTTATTTTTAAGTAATCCCTACACTCAATGTGGGGCTTGAATTCACAACCATGAGATCAAGAGTCACACACTCTACCAACTGAGCCCACCAGGCACCCTGCAAAGAATACAGTAAAAAAAAAAAAA
>NC_048220.1:23830036-23873151 GCF_002007445.2 Ailuropoda melanoleuca
ACTCCCCCTGCTTGTGTTCCCTCTCTTGCTGGCTGTCTCTATCTCTGTCAAATAAATAAATAAAATCTTAAAAAAAAAAAGAAAAGAAAAGACCTGAGAAGACTTCAAGTTTTCACCTCTGGCTGATCTTTAGGCTCAGCACAGGGAGGGAGTGAAGGCTAAGGTAGAGTTATAAATGACTTGGCTAAGCATTGGAGGAGTCCTCCAACATAGAGCCAATCTGCAAAGAATAGGAGAGTTTCTTTTTCCTTTCTTCCCCTCCCCCCCGCCCTCCCTCCCCCTTCCCCCCTCCCCTTCCTTCCCTCCCTCTCAGTCTTTCTTTCTCTCTCCCTCTCTTGTTCCTTCCTCCCTTCCTCTTTTTCTTCTTTCTACTTGAGGCATTTAAGAAAATCTCTCCTTAAGCACTAGCTAAAGGAAGATGCTCCGAAGACCACACATGACAAAGAATACAGTTTAAGAAATATTTTATTTTAAGATTTTATTTTTAAGTAATCCCTACACTCAATGTGGGGCTTGAATTCACAACCATGAGATCAAGAGTCACACACTCTACCAACTGAGCCCACCAGGCACCCTGCAAAGAATACAGTAAAAAAAAAAAAAGAAAACTGTTTAGACAGGCCACTAAACAAACAACTACTACCCACAAAAAGTAACAAACTCTGAGGAAAGGGAAGAATCTGATTTTTTAGAGTTAGAACATTGTAGTAGTGCCTGGTGGCTCAGTTGGTTGGGTGTCTGCCTTTGGCTCAGGTCATGATCTTAGGGTTCTGGGATCGAGCCTCACGTGGGGCTCCCCCCTCAGCAGGGAGTTGGCTTCTCTCTCTCCCTCTGCCCCTCCCCCTGCTCATTCTCTCTCTCTCTCTAATAAATAAAATCTTAAAAAAGAGTTACTACATTGTAATATTTAAAATGTCCAGTTTCAAAAAAAATTAAGCATGCAAATAAACAGGTATGGCTTTTATACAGAAAAATTGAATAGAAACTGTCCCTGAGGAAGTGTGGACATTGGAATTACTAGACAAAGACTTTAATAAGTCCACTGTGTGAAATATGCTCAGGGAGCTAAAAGAAGCCATGGACAAAGAGTTAAAGGTAACCAGGAGAACAACGTCTCAAGAAAGAGAGAATATCAATGAAGAAATAGAAATTATAACCAAACAGTACCAAGTAGAAATTCTGGAGCTGAAAAGTACAATAACTGAAAGGTACAGATTCACTGGAGGTTTCAAGAGCAGATTTGAGCAGGCGGAAGAAATAGTGAACTTGAAGACAAAACTATTGAACTTAATTTAAGAAACAGAAAGAATAAAGAATGAAGATAAATGAACAGAGTTTAAGAGACCTGTGGGATACAAACATATCAACGTATACATCTTGGAAGTTCCAGAAGGAGAGGAGAGAGGGAAAGAGGCAGAAAGAATATTTGAAAAAAATAATAGCTAGAAATTTCCCAGATTTGATAAATGATATACACATCCAAGAAACTCTGTAAACTCCAAGGATAAATACAAAGAGATCTACACTGAGACACGTAATTGAGCTGTCAAAAGGCAAAGACAAAGAGAGTCTTGAAAGCACCAAGAGAGAAGAAACTTGTCACATACAAGAAATTCTCGGTAAGATTAGCAGCTGGTTTCTCCTCAGAAACTGTGGAGGACAGAAGGAAGTGACAGAACATATTTCAGGTACTGAGAGAAAAATATCGTTGACCAACAATTCTATATCCAGCAAAACTGTCTTTCAAAAAATGAAGGAGGGGGCACCTGGGTGGCTCAGCCAGTTAAGCATCCGACTCTTGATTTCAGTTCAGGTCTTGGTCTCAGGGTCATGAGTTCAAGCCCTACACTGGGCTCCATGCTGGGCATGGAGCCTACTTAAAAAAAAGAGAGAGAAATTAAGACATTTCCAGATACACAAAAGCTGAGAGAGTTTGCTGCTAGAGGCTCTACAAGAAATGCTAAAGATAGTCTTTTAGGTGGAAATGAAACTAGACAGTAACTTGAAGCCACCGTTAGAAGTAACTACATTGGTAAATATAAAAGGCCAGTATTATTATATTTTTGGTTTGTAACTATATATTTATATATGTATGTATATATATATATATATATATACATATATACATACACCACACATATATATATATATGGTTTAAAATACAAACACATAAAACAATAATTATAGTTAATGGGTACACAACATATAAAGATGTATTTTGTGATAATAAAAACGTAAGGTGGGGATGGAGCTCTAAGGAAACAAAATTATCTACTATTGAAGCTAGGGTTGTATTAATGAAAAATAGATTGTTACAAGTATAAGAGCTTAATTGTAATCATGAGAGTAACCACCAAGAAATTAATGAAAAAATATACAAAAGAATAATGAGAAAGGAACCCAAGTGGTACACTATAAAAGAATCAGGCACAAAAGAATGCTGTAATGGAGGAATTAAGGAACAAAAAAGATGTGACATATATAAAACAAATCGCAAAATGGCAGAGATATTTCTTCTTTATTAGTAACTACTTTAAATGTAGAGGAATTGAGCTCTCCAGTTAGGACAGAATGGTTTTTTTTTTTTTAATATGCTGTCTACAAAAGATTTATTTGAGATCAAAAGATAGAAATATGTTAAAAGTTAAAGAATGGAGAAAGATATTCTGTGCAAGTAGAAATGAAAAGAGAGTTGAGTTGGCTATACTAGTATCAGACAAAATAGACATTAAGGCAAAAACTGTTATAAGAGGCAAATGTATTACCTATTGACAAAAAGGTCAATTCACCAAGAAAATACAATGATTTTTCTCAAATGCATATGGAGCATTCTCCAGGATAGACCATATGTTAGGCCATAAAACAAGATGAAATAAATTAAAAAATATTGAAATCATACAAAGTATCTTTTCTGACAACAATGGAATGAAACTGGAAATCAATAACAGCAGGAAAACTGGAAATTTTTGAAATATATGGAAATACTCTTAAATAACCAATAGGTCAAAGAAGAAATCGCAAGGGAGATTAAAAATACTTTAAGGTAAATGAAAATGAACACACAACATAACACATAAAGAATATAGTCAATAATACTGTAACAACTTTGTATGGTGACACATGGTAACTACACTTACTATGGTGAGCATTTCGTAATGTATATAAATGTCAAATCACTGTTGTACACCTGAAACTAATATAATTTTGTATGTCAATATACTTCAACTTAAACATAATAAAACAGGATGCAGCAAAAGCAGTGCTCAGAGGGAAATACATACCTGTAGATGCCTGCATTAGGAAAGAGAAAAGATCTTACATTAATAACCTAACTTTAGACCTTAAGGAACTAGAAAAAGAAGAGCAAACCAAACCAAAAGCCAGCAGAAAGAAGAAAATAAAAAAAGATTAGAGTGAGATAAACAGAGAAGCAACAAAATCAACAAATTCAAAATTTCATTTTTTGAAAAGATCAACAAAATTGACAACTTTAGACTGACTAAGGAAAATGAGAGAAGACTCTAATTACTAATAATAGAAATGAATGTTGGGGCATTACTACTGACCTCATGGAAATACAAAGGGTTATAGGAGAATACTCTAAACAATTGGATGCCAACATATTAGACAACCTAGATAAAATGGATACATTCCTAGAAACATACTAACTGCAAAACTGACTTAAGAAAAAAATAGAAAACTGACATTGGAATAGACCTATAATAAGTAAAGAGGTTAAATCAATCAAAAACCTGCCAACAAAGAAATGCCCAGGACCAGATGGCTTCACTAGTTAATTTTCTCCTGTATGTATGTATGTATTTATTTATTTATTTATTTAAGAGAGAGACAGACCACAGGCAGGGGGAAGGGCAGAGGAGGGGATTCTCCTGAGCAGGGAGCCCAACTTGTGGCTCGATCCCATGTCCATGGAATCATGACTTGAGCCAAAGGCAGATGCTTAACTGACCGAACCACCCAGGCTACCCTTTCCCCTGCATTTATAGAAGAATGAATACCAGCGCTTCTCAAACTTCCAAAAAATAGAAGAGGAACATTTTTGGATTCATTACATTAGTCTAGCATTACCCTGATCCCAAAACCAGACAAGACGTCACAAGGAATGAAAACTAAAGATATTCCTTATGAATACAGATGCAAAAATCCTCATGGAGATACTAACAAATGGAATCCAGCGGCGTACTTTAAAGGATTATACACCATGATCATGACACCATGATTCATTACTAGATTTATCCCTGGGATGTCTTCAACATATGAAAGTCAGTCAATGTAATACACCAGTAGAATGAAGGGGGGAAAAATCCATGTTTGCATCAGTTCTTGCTGAAAAAGAATTTGACAAAATCCAGTACCCTTTCATGACTTAAAAACAAACAACAAACCAAACCAAACAAACTAGAAATAGAAGGGAAATTCCTTAACTTGATAATGGGCATTTATGAAAAAATCCAGTTAACATCATACCCCAGGGTGAAAGACTGGAAATCTTTCTAATCTAACCAAGATCAGGAAAAAGACAAAGATGACTGGCTTTCACCATTTTTAAAAATTATGCTGGAAGTCCTAGCCAAAACAATTAAGCAGGAAAAAGTAATAAAATGTATTCAAATTGGAAAGGAAAAATTGAGATTATCTCTTTGTTCTTTGTTTGGATGTGACTTGATATTATGTATAGAAAATCCCAAAGACTACATACACACACACACACACACACACACACACACACACACACACCTATTAGGACTATTAAAGAAATTGAGCAAAGTTTTAGGACACAAGATGAACAACAAAAATCAGTCATATTTCTATATACAAACAATGAACAATCTGAAAAGGAAATTAAGAAAATTCAACTTGCAAAAGCATCCAAAATAAAATACCTAGGACTAGATTTCACCAAGGAGATGAGAGATGTGTGTCCTGAAAACTATAGAACATTGGTGAAAGAAATAAGACCTACATTAATGGAAAGACATCCTGTATTCATGGATTGGAAGACTTGTTAAGACTTGTTACAGAGGTGCCTTGCTGGCTCAGTTGGTTAAGCGACTGACTTCGGCTCAGGTTATGATATGGGGGTCCTGAGATTGGACCCTGCATCAAGCTCCATGCTCAGTAGGGAGTCTGCTTGTCCCTCTGCTCCTCCCCCTGCTTGTACTCTCTCTCTCTCTCTCAAATGGGTAGATAAAATCTTTTTTTTTTAAGATTTTATTCATTTATTTGACAGAGATAGAGACAGCGAGAGAGGGAACACAAGTGGGGGGAGTGGGAGAGGAAGAAGCAGGCTCACAGCAGAGGAGCCTGATGTGGGGCTCGATTCCATCACGCGGGGATCACGCCCTGAGCCGTAGGCAGACGCTTAACCGCTGTGCCACCCGGGCACCCCGGGTGGATAAAATCTTAAAAAAAGACCCAGACTAGTTACAAAGAATACCGAGAGAAATCTACAAATTCAATGCAATCCCTATCAAAATTGCAAGAGCCTTTTTAAAAAAAGAAACTAAAAAGTAAATTCTCAAATTCATATGAATGTGCAAAGCACCTTGAGTAGCCAAAAAAAATATTGAATATGAAGAACAGACTTGGAGGACTTGCACTTTCTGATTTCAGAACTTACTACAGAGATATTGTAATCAAAACAATGTGGCACTTGCATAAGGATAGACATAGACCTGTGGAATACAATTGAAATTCTAGGGATAAAACCAAATTAGGTATGGCTAATTGATTTTCGACAAGAATGCCAAGACCATTTAGTTGGGGCAAGAAAAGTCTCTTCATCATATGGTTCTAGGACAACTTGATATCCACATGAAAAGAATAAAGTTGGTCCCCTACCTTATACCGTATTCAAAAATTAACTCAAAATGGATCAACGTCCTAAATATAAAAGCTAGAATTCTTAGAAGAAAACATAGGGGTAAATGTTAATGACCTTGAATTTGGCAATAGATTCTTAGGTATGACACCGAAAGCACAGGCAACAAAAGGGAAAAGTAGATAAATTAGACCTCATTAAATAAAAACGTTTGTGAGTCTCAGGGAACTATCAAGAGAGTGAAAAGATAAGCCACAGAAAGGGAGAAAATATTTGCACATCGTGAATCTGATAAATGGTTAACATGCAGACTATATATAAACAGCTCCCACAACTCAACAGTAATAACAACAACAACAAAATAACCCAATTAAAAAACACCCAAAGGACTTGATCAGATATTGCTCCAAAGAAGATATGCAAAAACCAATAAGCACATTAAAAGATGTTCAAAATCACTAGTCATGAGAATGGGAAATGCAAATCGAAATCACAGTAAGATACAACTCCACACCCTAACTATTACAGCTATTATAAAAACAAAAACCGTGAAATGGAAAAGAGCAAGTGCTGGTGATGCAGACATGAAGAGATTAGAACCCTTGTGCATTGCTGGTATGAATGTAAAATCATGTCGCTCTAGAAAACATCTCAAAAAGTTAAATGTGGAATTGCCATATGATCTAGCAATTCCACTTCCAAGTGTATACTCAAAAGAATTGGAAGCAGGGACTAAAACAGATTCTTGTACACCAGTGTTCACGGCACCATTGTTCACAGTAGCCAAAAGGTGGAAGCAAATCATGTATCCACTGACTATGAATGGAGAAAGAAAATGTAGTCTATGCATAAAATAGAATATTATTCAGCCTTAGAAAAGAATGAAATTGTAATACATGCTACCATGTGGATAAACCTTGAACACATTATGCTAAGTGACATAAACCAGGTACAGAAGAACGAATATTGTATGGTTTCATCTATATGAAGTACCTAGAATAGTAAAATTCATATAGAAAGTAGAATGGAGTTCCCTGGGGGATGGGGGTGAGGGGAACCTGAAGTTACTGTTTATTGGATACAGAGCTTCTGCTTGGGAGGATGAAAGAGTTCTGGAAATGGATGGTGGTGATGGTTGCACAAGATTGTGAATGCACTTCATTCCACTGAACTGATTGTACACCTAAAAGTGTTTAATATGGTAATTTTAATGTCATGTATATATTTTACCATAATAAAAAACAGAGGTTATGAATACTCAAAACCAAATCCCCTTCACTGAATTTTACACTTTAAAATGATGAATTTTATGGTACATGAATTATACCTCAATTTAAAAAATTAATGAGCTGACCTTTTGGAAAAGACCAACAGAATAAAATAAAAAAAAAAGGAAAAAGAAAGGAAAAGTAGAAGAAAAAAAGGAAAGTAGAAAAAAGGAAATAATAAAGATAAGAGCAAAAATTAATGAACTAGAAAGCAAGGATTCAATAGAAAGTATCAACAAAGCCAAAGTTAGATCTTAGAAAACAATTATAAAATAACTTTGTTCATGAGACAAGACAAATGGAAGCCCTGAATCATGTTAGGGTTTTTTTTTTTTTAAGATTTTTTATTTATTCATTTGAGAGAGAGAAAGAGTGAGCAAGTGTACGACAGGGGAGAGGGTCAGAGGGAAAGGGAGAAGCAGACTCCCCGCTGAGCAGGGAGCCTGGCACGGGGCTTGATCCCAGGACCCTGGGATCATGACCTGAGCCTAAGGCAAATGATGCCTGATCAACTGAGCCACCCAGGCACCCCTCATGTTAGGGATTTAAAAGGAAAATTACAGATACAGTAGATATAAGAAATCTAATAATTTTATGCCAATGAATTTGAAAACCTAGCTGGAATAAGAATTTTCTGGAAAAAAATCTACACGACTTTCAATAAAAAGCCAAAAACATGAAATAATCTTTTTATGTCCTTATATTTCTTTTAATGGCTATAAAGCATTGAATTAGTAGTTAAAATTTTTATCCCTGAAACCTACAAACTAACCTGGACTAGATGGCTTTACATACATGGAAGATACAATTCCAAACATATAAAATGCTTGCAGTGATTAGATAAATGAGAATATCTGCCCTGCCCCCAGACAATTCATCTTGTGAGATTAGTATAACCTTCATGCCAAAACTAGACAAGGACGGTATGAGAAAGAAAAATTACACCCAATTATATGAACATTAACCCAAATTCCCAAACAGAACAGCTGGAAACCGAATTAGGCTCATTCAGTTAAGGATCTGCCTTCAGGTCAGGTCATGATCTCAGGGTCCTGGGATCAAGCCCCATGTCGGGCTCCCTGCTCAGTGGGGAGTTTGCTTCTCCCTCTCCCTCTGCCCCTTTCCCCTGTTGGTGCTCTCTCTAATAAATAAATTTTAAAAAATAATTTAAAAAAAACATAAAAGCTTAGCAAACTAGGAATAGAAAGGACTTATTTTTAACCCAGTTAAGGGTACCTATATAAAACATATCAAAATTCACACACAGGGGTGAAACTTAAGCAGTATTCTCTTTCGAGGTTTAGAAAAATACTGTCATTTCTGCATAGAACTCCTGAAGGAATCTGAAAAAAATTGTTAATTAATAAAGTTAATACTAATTAATACAGTTAATACTTATAAAGTCCAGCAAGTTTGCTGGATATATGATTAATAAATTAATTACATTTACTATATCAGCTATAAAACAGCACTTCTAATAACAAAATATGAAAAATACTTAGACAAAAGATTTAATAAATTTAATAAAAGATGTGTGACTTTTTAAAAAAGATTTTATTTATTTGAAAGAAAGAGAGCAAGCAAGAGCACGAGAGGGGGGAAGGACAGAGGACAAAAAGAAGATGACCTTGAAAGTTAAAAGGGGAGAGAAGCCTAGACTTACCAGATAACAAGACTTTGTGTAGAGCTTTCGTAATGAAGGCAGGGTGAGGAAGCAGTAGACAGAGAGGCCAATGCAACAGGCCAGAGTGCTGGGAAACAGACCCTGGTCGGTAGAGAGACCTGGTCCCTGTCGCTGGCCGCTGTGGGCGAGTGGCCAAAGGGCGCCTTCTGCAGGAAACAGTACTGGGACCGCTGGTAGTGCGTGAGGAGAAAGCATGCAGTGGATCTCTGCCTGCCTCACAGCAGACACAACTGGGTTAAAGACCCAGCGTGAAAAGCTGCACTTCAAAATGTTTAGAAGAAAATACAGAATACTTACATGATCTCAGGAGGGGAAGGTTTCTTAAAACACAAAATATATAGGTCATGAAAAAACAGTTTGATTCATTTGATTCCATTAAGATTTTAAACTTCTGTTCATCAAAAGATCATTGAAAAGGTGAAAACATAAGTCAGCATCAGAGATGATCTTTGCAACACATGTAACAGGTAAAGAATCAGGATTCAAAATATCTGAGAAATTGATTGTTTTGCAGGCTAATAAGAAACAAAACAAAACAAAACAAGACAATCCAGCTGAGAATTTGGCAAAAAATAAGAAACAAGCAGTTTACAATTTAAATATATAGAAAGACATCCAGCTTCATTAATTAGAGAAATGACAAGTAAAATAAAAAATAAGATACCATTGCATATTCATCAGACTGACAAAAGTGCAGAAGTTCAACAGTGGGAAGCGTCGGGAAGCACGTCGAGCAGTAGGAATGTTGTGGTATCGAGCTGGTACAATAGCTTCAGAAAACACCTCTCACTCTCTGGTGAGGCTGAACAGGCTCATTTCCTACAACTCGCTAATTCCACTCCTAGGTCTGTAACCGAGGGAAGCTTTACACATGGATGTGATAAAACATACGCAAATCACTCACCCTTTTTGTACTGTATGCTTTTTGCAATAGTAAAAATTACGCACAAGGCAAATATCACCCAATGGGTAACTATATAAATAAATCACAGTATTTTCATGAGTGGTATTACTACATAGTAGTAATACTGTAAACTAGGTTTACACATATCAACATAGATGAATCTCACAGTTTTGTTTATTTTTAGAAAGATTGATCCATTTTAGGGGTGCCTGGGTGCCTCAGTTGGTGAGGCGTCTGCCTTCAGCTCAGGTCATGATCCCAGGGTCCTGGGATTGGGCCCCTATCGGGCTCCCTGCAAACCGGGAGTCTGCTTCTCCCTCTGCCTCTGTTCCTCCCCCTGATTATGCTCTCTCTCTCTTTAAAATAAATAAATAAAATGTTTAAAAAAATTTATCCATTTGAGAGAGAGAGAGAGAGTGAATGCATGCGGGGGGGGGGGGGCTCGATCTCAAGACCCTGAGATCATGACCTCAGCTGAAATCAAAAGTCAGATCCTGTTTGTGTAACGTCTAAAAAATGCAAAAGAATGCCCTGTACTTTGAGGGATACATATGTGGTAAGAGTATAAAACACATGAGTGACCTGCTACAGATTTTCCGTAGGATTAGCTTTGTGGGAGGGGAAGGGGCCTTGGTCTGAGAGGGCTACACAGGAGACTGTCTGCAATGGCAGTATTTTATTTCTTAAGCTGGGTTTAGTATGCGGCTGTTCGTTATATTATTCTTTATGCCTTTTTGTGTATCTTCAATATTACATAGTAGTTAAAAAAATAGAAATGTATGTAAATGGTTGCCAAGTGGGGGGGCCACAAACATGAGTATGCAGGGCAGATAAAAACACCAGCTGCCCCAATGTTCTCTGAATGCATAGCTGTGGCTTGAGCTACAATTTCCAGTGGCAACATCTGACATATATTAAAAAGGTGATGTATCTCAAAGACCTCCCTGTTTCCCTCCAGAAACTCTCTCCAGCCTACTTCAGCCCACCCCAAACTCACCTCAGGGAAAGCATCACCATGGACCCACTTGCTCTGTCTGAAGCACTAGAGTCTTCCTTGGCCTCCTGTCTTCCCTGTGCACCCCGAACTCCAGCAGCAAGTCCTGACATGGCAGCCTACAAAATACAGGCTCTCCCCTCTTCCCTTCGACGCCACACCAGCCCCTGGTCCAGTCTGGTCTAACCTCCCCTCTTGCTGGGTGACTGTGAGAAATCATTCTCCTGCTATCTGTCTCTTCCTCCCTAAGCCACCCCCTCACTTGCCCTTCTTGCCAGCTCCCCACCAGTCTCTTTTCCATGGAGATCTCTTAAAAATGTCAATTTCTTCCTATCACTGCCTTGTTCAGAATCCTCCAAGCTTTCACCAGGCCTGCCTTTTGTGACCTGCCCCGCCAACGGCATCTCCTGCTCGGCTCGCCCCTTTCTGCTCCAGCCACGTGGACTTTGCTGTGCTTCAAACAAACACTTTCTCACCTGAAGGCCCTTGTACTTGCCATTGCAGCACTTTATCCCAGTTTCTATTAGGGCTCCATTCCAAGGCCTCCACTCGCCACCTTTTCAAAAATAGCTGCCAAGACTCTCCTGCCCTGACCTGACCAGTGCTTCTGTCTCCTTTGGCTGTTCCCCTTTACTCCCCTTCCTTCCTACCTGATGTTATATTATCTATGTATTTGTTTGAGCCTTCACTTCTGTCTCCCTCTGGTAGACCATACACTTCCTGGGGGCCGACCATTTTCTGTCATGTTCATTGCTGTGTTTTCTCGCGCTAAAACAGTTCTTGCTTGGCTCCTGGGGGTGCTTAATCAAAGCTGCTTCCATGAATGAATGCACTGATAATAAGGAAAAAGATCACTCAGGAAGTACCTTTTGGTAAAATCAAAGCCACTGGCGTTGTAGATGCATGAGAAGAATTTGAATAACATTATTTCTTAAAGTATAGAAGTGGAGAAAAAGCAGAATGTTCTTTAGAAACAGTTAACTGATTTTTAGTATGTGCGGTGAATGGATAAACATTAGTAGATATTTGAGTATCTCATCTCTGTTCCTAAAAGTTTGGATATTCAGGTTGGCCAGAAAACTCTTGGGATCTTCTCTTTGGGAAAGCTCATTTCAGGTAACCTGACATGTTGAGTTGCCTTAGACGGGATCTAGATGGTCATTCTCAAGCACCCTGGGTGTGATGTAGCCCCAGGCTTAGGGCTGCAGCAAGGGAAGATGCAGAAGGGGAAGAGAGTCAGGCACACGGTGTGTCCGCTGTGGGCCTGACACTCTGCCTGGGTTTCCTCTCTCACGTGGGTGACCAGGGAGTACCCTGCCCCCGAGCTGTGCACAGCCGACTGGCAGGGAGGGAGAAGGCGGAACTATGGGGCTCTGCAGCCTGGCCTGACCCTCTGACCCTCGGCACCCCCGCAGGTCTCCGAGCTGGTCTTTGTGTCCATCTACAGCTCCGAGTTCTGCATGAAGCTCTACGTGGACCCCATCAACTATTGGAAGGATGGCTACAACCTGCTGGATGTAATCATTATCATCACTATCTTCATCCCCTACGGTCTCCGCAGATTCAAGGGCAAGCACTACCTCTACCTCAACATCGCGGACGGCATGCAGTCCCTGCGCATCCTCAAGCTTATCACCTATAGCCGTGGCATCCGCGTGAGTGGCCTGGGGGTGCCGTGGGCTGGGAGTGCAGGCAGCGGGGCCCCTCTGCCCACCAGCCCCTGATGAAATAATCATTCCACCACCATCATCCAGTTATTGAATCCTACTGTGTGGCAGGTCGATCTCTACCCATGTTACCTCATTTCATCTTAAAACAATTGAGGAAGAGTATCATTAGCTATATTTTGCAGATAAAGAAATTGAGACCCACGGTCACTCAGCAGTTAGATGCCGCAGCTGAGATATGAAAGGTGTGGCTGATGGCAGGGGCCACGCAAGCTTTCCCTTTCCCCCATGCTACCAGAGGGACTGGCTTTCTTATGGTACAGGCCCTTTGAACTACACTTGCAGGAGCCTCCAGCTCTTCGGTGGCGCTGGCCGCTCACTTTCAATTGTATGCTTTCCCCACACAGCCAAAAATCCGCTGCTTCTCTTGATGGAAACAATCTCATTACTTTGTTCAGGCAGCTCTAGGAATGGTGCTCCTGCTGAGAAGTCGTGGGGTGACCGGTCTTTCTTTGGCCCAGAAGGTTTCAGAAACCCCCTCCTAGCTGACCCAACTTGCCCCGAAGCATCCATCCTGGCCACAGTATGTTTGCCCTGTGCCTGTGTCCACACTTCTCCAGGGAGGGGCTGCTTTGGACCCATTTGACCAGCTCGGGTGTGTGTCAGCCTGTTTTGCTGAGAGATTGCCCCTAGCCCAGCCGGGGCGGTTGTCTGGGACCTGGGCCCTACGCTTAGCAGCCCCAGGCCTGGGGTACGAGATGAGGACAATGTTGACGAGCTCCCCCTGCCACAGACTCACTCATTGCATGCTCTCACGTAGTCACATGCCCGTGGGGCCCCTCCCAGACAGCGGAGGCCAGGCCTCCTGTCCTTCCCTTCATGGTGAGGCTCCTGGAAAGAGGTGGACATAACTCCTGCTCCCCGCTTCCTTACTTGTCATTTGTGCCCTGGCTTCTTCCCTCCAAAGGAACGAGCCTCTCTGAGGTAGTCAACAACCTCCTTGTCACCAGGTCCACTGGTCAGTTCACTGGCACCCTGTCACGTGGCACCCCGTCCTCCAGTGTCTTGAGCTCGACGTCTTGGGTGCGTGCTGTTTTCTCAAGACTGTACCCCGAGTTCTCTTCACCTACCCCCCCACTCTGCATATCCTCTTTGGGTGATCTTTTCCACGTGTCAGGGGTCTTCACGTGCCCATGCTTCTCTCTGACCTCCAGACGCACGGCCCCCTGGATGTCTCACGTGCTCCTCAAACCCATCCTGCCTGAGCTGGAAGTCATCACTCTCCCCCACCCTCATACCCCAGACCCTGGCCCCTCCTCCTGTGCTGTGTCCTTCTGTGAAGGCTGCACCCCACCTCTATTCAATAGCCAGGTCATAAATTTGAGCGTCAGCATTGACACCGCTGTCTCAAAGTCCTGTTGCATGGCCTCCTACGTAGTGACCTGTGCACATCTTCTCCCCCTGCACCACACCCACCAGCCATCATCTTTTCTCCATCACCACCCACCCTCATCAGGGTTCCTGCACTGGCTTCCCACACTACTGAGAGAGTCCTGGGGCAGCAGTGCCCCTGCATCTAGGGAGAATCTTTAAAGGATACATCAAAGCACGGCAGCCTTCCTTTCAAATCCGAGTGGCTCCCCTTGTTTGTAGGCCAGGGATAGACCCTATAATGTGTCCTAGAAGCGGGGAGGGGAGAGTCGGAGGTGTCGGGCACTGGAGTCCACGTCAGGTAGGGACGGTGGTAGGGCAGGTGGACGGGAAAGAAGACTAGAGGCCCTTGGGAGGTGGATGCTGGGTGATGGGTACCTCAGACTGAGGGAACGGTCAGACAATCGGAAATGTAGGCTGATTTTTGCAGGTGTTGGACACCAAGGGAGCAGGAGCCTAAAGTGGTGCAAGGGTCACTGGGGATGAGGGAGTTAGGGGTCAAAGAGGCCTGGGGGATGGTTGATATTCCATAGGGATGCTGAAGGTCCCGAGGAAGATAGCAGCATGGCATGGAGCCTGGAGGCAGAGATTCCAAGACACGAGGAGGAGTGGCTAGCTAGAAGGCTGTCTCTTTCTAGAAGCAAGGGCTTCACCCATGGAGGTAGGGTCTCCGAGGGTGTGGTAGGAGTGGCCTCCTGAATCAGACCAGTGGGGACTAGGCGGCCTCCCTTGAGTGGGCTGCTGAGCAGCGATGTCCTGCCAAGGAGCGAGGTTTCAGGTGAGGCCAGGAGAGAGGTCACCATGGAACGAAGGTGGCAGAGGCCTCCGGGAGGCACGTGAGGAAGGAGGGTGATGGCTGTGGGCTGAGGGAAAGGAAGCCCAGGGCTGCATGGGGGGAGGAGGGAGCCATAGAAGACTAGGGTCTGGGGGAGGGACAGTGACTCAGACTGGCACCTTGTGAAGCTAAGGGCACAAGCTGTCTGCCGAGCGCATCATCTGGGCTCTGCTGTGGCAGCCTGGTCAGAAAGTGCTTGAGGTTTAGGGCCTGGCAGGGACTCCCCATCTTTCCAGGGCAGGTATCTAGTGACAAGAGGACAGCCCTCCCCGCTGGCCAAGGTCTGCCCCAGAGCTCAGCCTGGCTTGCTTGGTGATTACAAGCCTTTGTTCAGCCTTTGGTTCTTGTAGACGTGACCAGAGGCCCACGGGCCCGCAGATGGAATATTCACACAGACATCATGGCCCGTGTTTGACCGCAGGGGTTTCTGTCATCCAGCAGAACCTTGTATCCCAAAGTTGTTCCCTGGGGACTACCAGGCCCCTTGGCTGTGGCTTGCCTATGGCCTTTGGGATATCACAGGCCCGCAGGTCCCTCGGGGCACAGAAGTGACCCTAGATTACACATCCTCTGTACGCTGGCCAGGAGGAGCTGGAGGTGCCAGAGGTGGGACCTGTGCCTCCGTTCATTTCCATTCATTGAAGTCTAAATGAGGCTTTTTTTTTAAAAGATTTTATTTATTTATTTGACAGAGATAGAGACAGCCAGCGAGAGAGGGAACACAAGCAGGGGCCGTGGGAGAGGACGAAGCAGGCCCACCAGAGGAGCCCGATGTGGGGCTCGATCCCACAACGCCGGGATCACACCCTGAGCCGAAGGCAGACACCCAACCGCTGTGCCACCCAGGCGCCCCTAAATGAGGCTTTAACAGAGTCACAGCCTGAGAGCCCACAGAGCTGGCACTCTGGCACATTCTTGGCTCCTGTCCCATGATGAATTAAAATGACACTCTGTGTTCCCTCTCATGGCAATAAAACCTGTATGACGAGGAAATAGTTCCATGTTGTTTTGCACACAGAGAGGGTCTGTGGGCTGGGCACGCAAGGGCCACAGTGTCCCTGTTCATCTGCATTTCAGCCCAAAGGATGACCTTCTGATGCTGGGCTCCTGCACCTTAGAGCTCATCACTTTCCACACATCTGGCCAGCTGCACAGAAGGGCCCTCTCAGAGTGGTGTGGCCTGGGCACCTGCCCTGCCTTCAGATCCTCTCCATAGCCTGAATGCCCTGGGGCCAGGAGGGCAGCTGTGGCTTGATCCAGAGCCTGGGAGAGCTGAACTAGGGGTGAGGAATTGCTTCCCCAAAGAGTTTGGGAATTCAAAATCAGGCACCCATGCAGGCCAGGTTGTAGCTTTGAAAGCCCAGGACTTCCTTGGGAAGGAGCTACCAGCCTGTGGGGTTCTGGGCAACCATCCACTGGGATTGGATTTCTGTACCTCTGGACTGCTGACTGATGGGGCCCGCCTGGACTGTGCTGGAAGGACATTGTCAAGGCCAGCCATCAGGAATCCCACATGTCAGGGCTTCTGGAGAGCATGGCCTCTTCTCCATGGCTATTCTCGAGGCTGCTTGGCTTTGGCCTCAGGTCGCACTGGGCCTCGGGCTGGCCTAGAAGTGGACCCCCCAGCTTGAGCCTGTCCTCCACCCTTCTCTGGTGCTTCAGGTTCTCCTGCTCAGGGCTGCCCCTTCCCTGCACGCCTGGGCAGGCCTCTTCTGCGGACTGTGTCCCAGGGCAGCATTTCTTTTTCCTCATAGTAGTTCTCGGGAAAGAAGTTCTTTCTCTGTCTCACAGGGAGAGAGGCAGTTTTGTACATCTCACCTCTTCTGGAATTAATCCCCCAACACTGATTTTCTTTTCCCAAGGAGGGGTACGTGTTCCTCTCTGCTGGCAGCTGTCCAGCCAGTCCATGTGGAGGGCAGCACTGAGGCTCCCTGCTCACCTTTCTGCTTCCCAAGTCATCCCAGACTGTCAGCGCTTCACTGTCCTGGGGCCCAGCTCTCTCAAGTGCCTCCTTGCCTAGTGTGAAGCCAATAAACGGTTTCTTGACCTGGAAAAGGGGGCCTTAGTAGATGAGGTTGGTGGCACAAGGCAAAGGGCTCGGGAGTTGGTCCTAGCTCTGCCGGTATATTGGCCAAAGCCTTTTGCTTTTCTGAGCCTCTGCTTCCTCATCTTGAGATGTGAAGAATGATAATGCCCACATGCCTTGAAATGATGTCTGTGGCAGTGTCTAGGTAGGTGACCGTGTCTTGAGACCAGCCGTGTGCCAGACTCTGAGGCGTGGAGAATGAACGATGAGGGGCCATATGCTGTGCTTCCCAGGAGTGGTCAACATAGTGGGAGGCAAGACAGAGGCCCACTTCCTCGGGGAAGACTAAGGGCACGGGGCAGAGACCTGCCTGTGGAACAGGACTCAGAATGGGAGGCCACATTCTTCTCAGCCTTCGTCATTCCCACTCCCAGCGTAGCTCCCCTACTCCTCCTGGCCTGGCAGAGCATGCAGGGCAGGCCCTCAGCTGATAGGCAGGAGCAGGACACCTTGGGATGACCACAGAGGCAGGCTGGGGCTCAAGTGGCGTGGCTAGTGATGCTGATGGGGAGACACCCAGGCCTGAGAACCATCTGCCCATGGGTGACTGAGGGTGGAGGCCAGGCACTGCTCAACCACTACTGGACTGGTCCAGGCCACAGTTTGGGCACAGTTCCCATCCATCCGTCCGTCCATCCATCCATCCCTTTACGGGGCCTGGCACTGGACGCTGGGGCCAGCTGGGGTCCGGGCAGACTGGACCTGTCCACTGAGCCCCACTCAGCCTGGCAGCCTGGCCTAGTCCTAGTGCCTCTGCCTTGCAGACACTCATCACTGCCGTGGGGCAGACAGCCTACATCGTGGCCTCCGTCCTCATCCTGCTGTTCGTCCTCATGTTCATCTTCGCTATCTTGGGCTTCTGCCTGTTTGGAGTTCCAGACAGGGGTGACACGAATAACTGGGGGAACCTGGCTGTGGCCTTCTTCACCCTCTTCAGCTTGGCCACGGTACTGTGTTTGGGAACGGGGTGGGGGCTGGGACCTTAAGAAGGGAGTGCCAGCTGGTGTGGGTGTGTGGACAGGCTGGGCCTCCCATGGGGTCCTCCTCATGTTCAGGTACTCAGCTGGGCTTGGGATGCTGAAGGCTGGCCTCCCAGGACTAAGCAGAGGCCAGGGCCCTGGCCAGGGGTCCGTTCCTCTCTCTGATCTTGTGACTCCCTAGAGCAATCCCATTCATCCCATAGGGATGTAAAACTTTCAGAGAATTCTCGAAAGATAACTCATTGCGATCAAGTTTACTTTAGAAATGAAACCCATGTCCCATAGGCTTTCTGGGACTAGGCTGTCACAACTCTGCCCAGAAGCAGTCTGCAAAGCCCAAGACTAGAAGGGTAGACTCTGGGGTCTTTCCAAAGGGGGGCCTTGCAGAGAGCAGTGTATTTTTTGGAAGGATGGGAGGTTTTATGGAGAAGAGCCCCCAGGGCACCTTAGCCAGTACTCTGTACCCCGAGGAGCCTTGCGTCCGCAGCCACCGTGCAGGGACTGGAGTCATTGGGTGGGGGTGACGGTGAGGGGCTGATGTGAAGGCAGAGCCAGCTGCCGCCTCAATGGGGCTGGGGCTGTGCTAGCACAGGTGAGGGGAGGCCTGCCCCGCTGGGCCCTGGCATTCAGCACACCTGGCCTTGTCCAAGCAGGTCGATGGCTGGACAGACCTGCAGGAGCAGCTGGACAACCGCAACTTGGCTCTCAGCCGGACGTTCACCATCATCTTCATCCTGCTTGCCTCCTTCGTCTTCCTCAGCATGTTCGTGGGTGTGATGATAATTCACACAGAGGTGAGGCTGCTCTTGTAAGGACAGGGGGTTGGCTTAGACGGGGCAGGCGGAGCTGTAGGCTCAGTGTCTGGGGAGGCGGGGAGGTGGCTCCGTGGGCCCTCCCTTGCCTGGCCCCGCTCTCCCCGAACCAGGGCATTTTGCGGCCTTGTGATGGCGGTCACCAGGACAGGGGCTTGGGGGGTCCCTGCAGCTGCGGATGGCAGCTTAAGTTGGGGGCTGGCCCTGGATGGGGGGTTCCTCCTGCTGAGGAGCAGTGCAGGCTGGGGAAGAAGAAAGATGGGGGTGGGTGGGCGTGCAGTGAGAGCCTGTATCTTACCTCCATCTTCCCACTCTCTAGGACTCCATTAAAAAGTTTGAGCGGGAGCTGATGGCGGAGAGGCACATGACGCTCATGGAGGAGAAGCAGGTGATCCTAAAGCGGCAGCAGGAGGAGGTCAGCAAGCTGATGCAGATGCAGGTAGGCCGTCTCCAGGCAGGTGGGAAATAGGCCCAGGGACAGTTAGGCCTGAAGGAGTGGTCACAAAGCGGGCCTCAGGGCCAGTGGAGATGGCAGGTGAAAGCCTGGGGGCGAGCCTTCTTCTTTCAGCCTAAGCTCTCCAAGCTCCTCAGGCCGGGCACTGGGGGCTCTGCTGGGTCCCGAACACCTGCCCTTCCTCCCCTGTGCAGCCAGCGCGTTCCTCCCGAGCCCCTTCTCTGAGCTAGAGTCATCTGCCTGTCCTGACTGTGCCCACGTTTGTACAGGGCAGGGTGAGACCACGCTGAGCCACACTCAGGTTCTCACTGGTTCCTTTCTGGGTCACCTGTCCTCATGTCAGTGACGGTGGCTCACGAAGCTGCTGTGGTCAGGGCGGCTGAGGCTGGAGGGAGTCAGGGTGAACCTGTGATTTGGTGCAGGACTTACCTGGGGCTGGGGTCAGGCCTTTGCCTGGGCCCCTCGTGAAGTTCCCTGTGCCTTCCTCTTCACGGCCCTCTTTATGCTTCCTTCTTTAGAAAAATGCGAACTACAGAAGTTTCAGTGAGCTGGTAGAGAACTTCAAGAAGACCCTGCGGCACACCGACCCCATGGTCCTGGATGATTTTGGCACCAGCCTGCCCTTCATCGATGTCTACTTGTCCACTCTGGACAACCAGGACACTACGATCTACAAGTCAGTACCCACCCCACTGCCTCTGGCCCTGGGAGACCAGGCTTTTCCTGGTCCCTAGGCTTTCTTCAGAGTGGGGCCATGGCAAGTGCCATGGGAAAGCAAGGGGACGGTGGCCTGTCTGCAGGGTGGCTGAAGTGGGGCTCTTCCTGGGCCTGCAGGACTCCCTGTGTGCATGGGGGCTGCACGGCTGTGCGGACAGCCTATGGCTCAGGGGCCTCTGTTCCCCTGCCCCTCCCCAGCCTGCTCTGACTGACCCTGAAGTGCTAGGCCCTTGGACTCTCCAGGTCCGGCCTCACAATCCCCTTTGCAGAAGTCAGACAAAAGAGCACCGGTTGGCAAGGCTGGAGCTGAGGCTCCTGGCCTGGTTCTGCCATGACCTTCCTTTGTGACTCTGGGGAGGTCTCTGCCCCTTTGCCACCTGTCTCACGAGGGCTGATGCTATAAAAGCAGTGTGTGAGGCTTTGAGCTGGCCCAGCCCAGGGCCGTGCTGTGTGTGCTTTAGCTGGAGTCATACCTGGCCATGACTGAGCAGGAAGGGGAGGGGCATGGGCCCTACAGAGTCACAGTGAACTTTTGAGCAAGGACGACACCAGTAGGCTGCTTTCATGACAGAAGCCCACTGGAGGGCCTCACGGACTGGAGGAACGCAAAGGAGGGGTCAGGGAACCTCCATGTTTGGCCTAAGAGTGGGCCAGGCACTGTCTGGTCACCTCCACATAGTCCCCTCATTTACAGCCCAGGATTTGGTATCTCCAACCTGACACGTGTTGAAATACCTTACTCTGGCGGCCACGGGTAGTGCAGCAGACCCGGAACCCCGGGGGACGCGATCTGGTTCTTGCCATCCGGTCCTTGCTCTTCCCTGAACCCACACCTACAGGGCGTGGCTAATCCGCTGGTGCAGGCCTGCGGTGGGCGGGGCTCGGGTGCTTGGAGCCCGCCCCGAGCTCAGGCCCCCTCTCCCCCGGCTCCTCTTCCAGGCTTCGGGAGCTGTACTACGAGATCGCGCACGTGTTGAGCCTGATGCTCGAAGACTTGCCGCAGAAGAAACCGTCCCAGTCCTCCGAAAAGGCTGATGAGAAGTAGGGGGGCGTGGGCACCCAGGCACCGAGGTGCCTCACAGGCCTTGGCAGGCCCTTGTTCAACACAGGCTTTCTGAATCGTTCTCTCTGCAGTTGCTTAAGCTTGTGGTATTTCCTTGCCGCTGGGGGTTGGGCCTGCATAGGCGTCCATGAAGTCCGATTGCCTGGACTGCTCCCCCCTCAACACGATGCAGCCAGTTCTGGGGAGTGGGGAGAGGGATGCTTCAGACTTGCTCTTGTTCAGACGCCACTTCCAGCGGCCACACTGGCTGTCTCCTCCCTCGACCCCAGCAGCCAGGACTCCCTGGGCTCCTGGGAGAGCCACCTGAGTACCCCAGACCAAGAAGGGCCTCCAGCCGACCCATAAGTGTATATGGCTCCTTCGAGCTGGTAAAGTCCCACTGGTCTTGGAACCCCTTAAAGCTGGGCTCCTCTTCATGGGTGCCCCACACCAGGAAGAGCAACATTTCTCTCTATGCACCTACTCCCAGGGGGACCCCTCTTCAGAAGTTGACTCTGCTTTTTTCTAGGCTCACAGTGGCCGTGATGCCCCAATGGGTGCAGTCATGACTAGCAGGAAGGACTCTACTGTGTGGGCATGGAGCTCACAGCGGCCTGGCCTGGGGGAGTGGCTTACCAGCAGTGCTGGGGCACCTCTGAGAGGGGTCAAAGGAGCAGCAGTATCGGGCACTTTGGGCTGTTGCCCCTCCTCTGGTTAGTTGGGACTCTTCACTTACAAGATGGCATTTTCTGGGTCATTCCTGGCCTCATGACTAGCAGAGTTGCCGCTGTCCTGACACTCCCTTGATCCAGCCATGATGGAATCTTCCAAAGGCACAGGTGGGGCAGGGTTGGCTGACATCCCTTGTCCCTGACTGGCCAGGCCAGAGGCCCTGCGGTGCCCCTCTGCTCCCATTGCTGGGGTCTGTTCTTGAGTCCCGTTACTCTGACAGAGGGAAGAGGGAGTTCTGGGTGGAGCTGGGGTGGGACACCAGCACCTACAGCTGAGGGAGAAAAAGCCCCAGACCCACACTGGGGAGCTGGGCCAGCAGGAAACGTGGGTAAAATTGAGAGCGGCTGGACGAAGGGTCCTCTGCGTGGACCCGTGCTCTCTGGGCATGGGTGACAGCTCCTCCAAGGCCACGAGACAAGGGCATTTGGAAAGCTTTCCTCGTGGTTTTGTTCATACATCGGACTACTATTTACAGAGCTGTGCTGGGTGCTGGGGGTGCTGTCATGAGAAAACCACAGTCCAGTCCTGGTCCTCTTGGGGCCCTTGGTTATAAAGAGGAACCAGTAATCCAGCCAGACTGGATGAGAGAAATTTCTCTGAGGAAGTGGCAGTTGTTTGAATGCAGAGAGCACTTGTCTTCTGAGGGACTCAAATCATTGCCATTTGCAAATGTTCACACTCACATCATGTAAAAATGCGGAGAAGGCTTGCTCTGGAGAGTGAGACCTGTCACCATGCTATCAGAGAGCCCTCTGAGGGCAGGGGCGATAGCCTCGCTGTTTCCCAAGGTGCAGAAACTTTATGCCAGTGCCCGGGGAGGAGGGGGGAGCTGAAGTACGCAAGTCGTGTGTGCCCTCCGCGGACTAGGGAGAGGCCCAGGGCTTTATGCCTGCGGTGCCTGACTGTGAAGGCTGGAGACTTCCGTGGGTGCTCTGGGGGTGCAGTCCTCCCCCCTGTAGGACATGCAGGCCTCAGGCCAGGGCTCTGGTTCAAGCCTGGGGCAAAGCAAACACGGCTGTGGACACTGTTGGCATTGCTGTGTGCCTACGTTGCTTGGGAGAATATAAAAACACATTCCCCTGCTCTCACCAGGAATCCTGAGAATCGCCTTAGGCCCCTGGAAGTGAACAAAAGATTAAAAAAAATTAGCCTCAGGGAGGTAAGTTGGAAAGTGCCACAGTTTGGAGCGGGGAGGTCTGGATTCCATAATTGGGTGACCTTAGGCAAGGGGCCAAATCTTCTGAAAACGCAGGTATTTCCTCTGAGAAATGGGCTGGTAAAACTGACCCACTCTGAGGACCAAATGAAATACATGTGAGAGCGTGAAGAAAGCTGGAGGCAGCGGTGGCCAGTGCTTCCTCGCAGTCAGCTCTCCCTCTGCTGGGTAGCTAGCCGCCACAGGCTGTGCTGATCAGGGGCCGAGAAGGATGGGCCAATGTCAGGGTGGCAGGGAGGACGGTATGGCACTGGGAGCAGGAAGCAGAGGTTAGGAACCAGTGTCAGGGGTGGGTGGTGAAGGGGTGTCCATGGGGAGCTGGCATGGAACGACCTGGAAGGCCTGGGTCCCCGCAGGGAAGCCCTGGGCCCGAGGCTCCGGGCCACAGTGGGGAGGGCAAGCTGCCTTTAAGGGCACAAGCAAAAGGCTGTCACTGAGCAGGGAGCTGGGAGAGGGTGACGTGCAGAGGGCTGGCTCAGCACTGCTGGCAGAACAAGCCAGCGGATATTTGGCGCAAAGTCCCAAAGCAGCATTTCTGTTTAGCTCTATTCGTCTGCAGAGCAAACACTGGCAGATTGGAATTCCCACTTGGGCTCTCACCAACTCAAACAGGCTTGGCCACTACTTTCAATTGATTTGCTTGGGGCAGAAGTGCTCTGCCTGCTCAGGCCTGGCTGTGGAAAGCGGGACCCTTCTCACCAGCCCCCAGCCCTTGGATCAAGCAGGGCTGTCCCCGGATGGCGCTTTCATCTTCATCCTGCCAGCCTGGTGGTTTGGTGGCTGCATTGGGATGCAGGGGACCTGGGCTTGGGTCTTTTGGTCACACTCGGGCCCTCCCCTAGCTCCTGTGGGAAGGATCTGGAATCCTAGGCTGAAGGTGTTTGGAAGGTGGCCGGATTTTTTTTTTTTTTTTAACTGCTTGTTGATTCCACCAGCAGGAACCAGTCCCTGTATTATGGAGATCCAGGCAGCAAGTGAGAATATAAACTCTCCTATTTATTCCAACAGCCCCTAGAAATCCTACACAGAGATGCTGGGAATGGCACACCTTGTGTTTTCATCAAATGTGGGTGAGACAGGACACCTCCTCATTCAAAGGGCCGTTTACCCAGTCAGACGTCGCTCTCAGTGGTCTCTCTCCCTGTTTTGGTCCCTGTCCCTAGCTTGCCTGGGCCTGGTCTTTTGGTTCACAGGCTCTCAAGAGAGAGGATGGCTCTGAATTCTTAAGTAGGCTGCCCAGAAGGAGAGACGATGGCTGCCAATACCAGTCCCATGGCTTGGGAAATGACGAGAAGGGCGCTAAACGTGACGGAGACAGATTTATCACCATGTCAGTGCCCCGCTCCTCCCCACACCTCTGTCTGTGCTGGTCAGCCCCATGCCTCACCATCCCCAAGTTCTTTGATTTTACTGTAGACCCTGGGTGACACAGTGCTGGGGGAATGGGGGCAGAACCAGGACGGGACAGGAAAGGGAGGAGAGGGGAGCATTTGTGCTCTCTTGGTCTCCTCCATGCTGGAGAATCAGGGTAATGGGCAGAGCAGAGAGCAAATGAGGAGACCAGTCAGGTTTGATGGGTCTACACAATCAGGAGCTGGGACAGGGAGGGAAGAAGGAAGTAAAAGCCGAGGGCCAAGAGTCAGAGACTTTTGGACAGAGGTTCTGACCCAGCTGGAGCATTAGGCTTGCCAAGGGGAGCAATGGGGACGACAGGTGTCCTTGGGGGGTGAGAACTGGATCCTCACTGATGTTCTCTGAGAGAGGCAAGTCATGGTTGGAATCATTTAAAGATGATTTTTGGTTGCTGACTGTGCCTTTTAAGAATGGAACCCCCTGAATAGATTTGACCACGTGGAATCTGGATTATATTCATGTGGCCCAAAGATCATCCTGTATAATAGAGACCTCTCAGGCTAAAGCTGGGAAATGTTAAGAGGGCTTTACAGACCACCACCTGAACCCCTAACTGGGCTCAGAGGCCTCCAGGTGAAGCACCCCCCCCCCAGGGTGGTGGCATCATGTGTAGCTGGCCTTTTGCAAAATGAAACCAAAGTCTCAAAAGGAAGTGCAGAAGAAGCCGAAGGAGGATGAAGAGTCTGTTATAGAACTCTTGGGACACTGGGGGCTGACCCCAAGCTTTGTAAGCTGGTGATGGGACTATGACATTCTCACAGCAGGGCCCCCCACTGCCCCACAGTTCAGCACCACACGTGGCCCTTGACTCCCTCCTTCCCCGGCGGTGTCTTGATGCCCAGAATGGTGATCTGAGATGAAAAGACCTCTGCACAACTTGCCACTGGACCAGAGGAGGACGTGTCCCAACAAAGTGCAGGCCCAGGCTCCGAAGGTACAGCCCGTTCTCGTTGCTGGCCATGGAAACGCCACCTTCTGTTCGGTTGGCATTTCTGCCTATGAGATACTTTCACATACATGGTTTGAATCATGTCACAACACTTAGGTATTTTCATGATTCCCGTTTAACAGGTGGTAAAACAGGTTCAGAAAGGCGATGGAGCCCCCCTCCCCGGGTCTGTACAACTAAGGAGGATTCACAGCCATGCAGCGTGGCTTTTGCATTGCTCTTCCACAAAGCTCTGCACCAGTCTTGTAAGGAATCGTTAGCTCCATTTTACAGGTGGGTAAGCAGGCACCCACAGGGACCGTCACTTGGCCAGGATTGTCATTAAAGGACAGAGTCAGGATTTGAACCCGGGCTACACGTGTACCCTCTGCTCTTCAGCCTCACAGTGACCTTAGTCTTTCTTTTCAGAGCTATTTTTTTGAATGTTAAAACTCCAGCCATGATTGCCTTCTGAGCAGGGCCTGAGTCTGGAGTCTGCTGGCCCAGCGGCCCCTGGCTTGGCCCTGGGAGCCTCAGAGATGCAGAGGACGGCGAGAAGCGATCGGTGCACGCAAATGGGTTGTGACTGTGGCCCCTAATCGGGAAATTACAGGCTGGGCAGCGGAGGGTTTGGCTTAGAAGTCACCCTTCCGTGGGTTTCAGTGAAGCCGGCCCACATGGAGGCTTGGCCGGCAGAAGGGGTGTGCTGGGCAGGCGTGAGCTCGGCAGGCAGGACAAGCCAGGCTTGTCAGTGCCGTGTAGAGCCGCCCCAGCCGTTCCCATACCTGGAAGGTTGGTCTCTTGGGTACTGACCTTGCGGTCGGTCCTTTCTGGCTCTCTGCCTGCCCCCGCACCCACAGATAACTGTTCAGCAAGGGTGGAAGCTGTGGGCACCCGAAGGGGGTATTTGGTGAATCTCTTGGCTTGAGTAGCCGGCTTTTCCCCTGAGCCTGGAACAAGCGTGCAGAAGAGGAGTGGAAACTGGCAGCTGGGAAAAGCCAGTTGCAGAGCTGTGCATACACGACACCATCTCTCTCTCTTTTTTTTTTTTGAAGAGGAGAAAGAAATGAAACCACATATACAAAGTGACCATGAGATATCTATTCTCTTCCAGGTGGCAAAGGTGATAGACAAAAGCTAGTACTGGCCAGGGTATGGAGAAGGGGCCCCCTTGTCCTCTTCTGGCAGTGCCCACCGGCGTGGCCTTCTCCGTGGCAGTGCGGATGGGATTTCACGTGCGCGTTCCCGGAGCTCGGCAGTGCTGCTTTTGCTGTTACCCTGACGTGCCAAACCGTGCACAGAGATGCATGGATAGGGATGTTTGCCATGGCCTGCTGTAATAGAAACATGGCAAAAGGAAACGGCATGTCACCCCAGTGCCCACTGGTGAGGGTGCTGGTTAAATGATTATGAATCTATATGTGAGGCCCTTAAAAATAGTGATTTTTGGATAAGAATAGATGTTGATACTATCCTGAGTGAAAAAAGTGGCTTCTCGAGTGACGCACGGCAGGATATCCTTTCTGTAACAGCGCGTGCACTCATACAATGTATGTGTAAATGCACACGGATGCGGGCGGAGGGATGTCTTGGAGGATATCATCAGTGGTGGTTTGGTGGGCTTGACTTTGGTCCTCACGTGTCTCTGAACTTCAAAAATGTTAAGAATGAATATGTATGCTGTAATCAGGGAAAATCACACAATGTTCACCTGGAACGAAATGTTAAGCATGGGGGGAGGGGTGTGTGTGCGTGTGGAAGGGCGTGCCAAGCAGAAGGAACCACATGCACAAAGGCATGAAGGTAGAGCTCTAGAGGGTTGAGCAAATGCCGGGAGGTTGGTTTGGCCACAGCTTACAGGGTGGGGTGGGGTGTTGGGGGACTGGAGAAGTAGACTGGAGCCAGATCCTGAGGACCTTAAGCGTTCGCCTTGGCAACGTGGAAGCAGGACGGTACCTGGCCAGATTGGATTCCTGCCACCTGAGAGAGGCCTTACCCCCCTCACTTGGCACGTAAGACTCCTACTCTGTCTCCTCCTTTCTTTCCCCATACCTCCTAGGGGTCCCTTTGCCAGGACTCAGTCTCACCTTCACTCCTGCACACCCATTCCAGTCCTGTCCGCCCTTCAAGGCTCAGGGCCAGGTTCTCTCTCACAGGAAGCCCTCCCAGATTGCTCTTGCTAGCCTTGATTTCTCCTTTCTCACACTTTCACCCTTGGCCTTTTCTATGTAACCTTAACTCCGACCTTAATTCCTCCACCCACAGGTATCCCCTTTCCCAGCCCCAGCTGGGAAGGGCCACGATCTGGGAGTCTTGCCCTGACACCTGGATGCCACTGATGAACTGCCTGAGATATGCCAGCTTTAGAGTGCTGGGGAGTGGAGGCGGCGTGGGCAGCAAAGACTCAGGAGTGATCTGGAGCCGCAGTCACAGGCACAGCGTCAAACACAGTACATTACCTTCCCACAACTATTCCAGTTTTGCAGCTGAGGAAAGGGGACTTGGAGAAGCTTGTGTGGCAGTAAGTGGTGGCACTGAGAGTTGAACCTGTCTCACTCCAGAGCCCATACTCTTAACCTCTGGGATGTGCTTGTCTCGGGCCCTCACGGCCTGGACTTTGGCTGAGCTGGGCCTGAGGTGGGGCTTTCCTGCTCCTTGCTGCCCCAGGCGCAGGGGATGTGGACTTCAGGGGGAAAGGTGATGTCAGGTCACTCAGGTGATTTTTAAGGGCCACACTCAGGTCACTCACTCCTCACCCAGTGGAGGACCTAGGAATGTCACAGCAGCCCTGCTGAAGCCTGGGGGTGGGGGGTTCATCATCCCCCATGAAATAAAGCAAGATGTTTCCCTGAAGGGCTGGCTGGCAGGGGTGCCGTGGGGGAGCATGGAGGGGAGGGAGGCTGAGCCTGCTGAGATTCTCCAACCATAGGTAGTCAGTGAAATGAGACAGCCTCCCTGAAAGCTTTGCATACTGGTCACATCCAGGGTCTCTGCAAAGCCTGACACCAAACCTCATGACACAAGCAGGCAGGCCCAGGGCCCCTTTGATGGAGTGGGACACTCAGGCTCCACGTAGGGAAGGCCAGGCCCCAGGGAGGAGCCCAGCCCAGGGGCTAGAAGCCAGGGCGGCCCTGGCCTCCCCCAGGTACCTTGACCAGCCACAGCTCTGCTGGTATCCTTCCCTTGCTGGGCTGGGTGAGTCTCTGTGACCGTGGGGGCTGCCAGGCTGGCCTCAGCAGCCCCACCCCGGGCTCTGGATTGTGGGAGAGTCAAGGAGCTTTGGAGGGGTGGGCACCAAGCTCAGGAGAAGCCAGGTGTTCACCATGAGTAGTGTGTGCCTGTACTCAGTACCGGCCTCGGTGACTCAGAAGGAGTGCCAGCTTGGGGGATAGAGGAGGAGTCCTCGGCCTCACCGTGTGTATGTTGAGGGGGGGTTTCATGTAAATCTGTCCTTTATTAGATTGGGTTTATGCACAGGGACAGAGAGGTATGTGCATGGAAATGCTGGAGTAAGGGTGGGGATAAGCATCCATCCCAGTGTGTCCTGGAAGGTTCCCAGATAGGCCACAGGCGGGAACAGTTTGGGGAAGCCCTTGCCGGCTCTGCCACAGCCTGGCAAGCAGCAAAGTGGCCGGCTGCTCTGTGGCTGCAGTGTCTTGGAGGGTTTGCCAAGCACTTTCCGTGAAGTCACTGGGACGTTAAGCCCTTGGTTCAATTAAATGGGTTAATATGCTTTGTCTGATTCTGATGAATAATAATAATATAATGTGATAATAGCAATAATGGTGCTATTAGCTGCGGTTATTACACGTGCCTGCACTGTCCCAGGCACGGAGGGGAAGGTGCGGCATGCATTCCCCCACACTCAGGCCTCATTTTCCTCTCATAAAACCCCATTCTTCAAAGCCTCCCCAGCCCAACTCCCTATATCCATTTTCAGGACAAATTACCAACACTTAAAAAAAATTGGTCCATTTTGTGTGAAAGCCAAGTCCAAATTACTGTTACTTTCCCCTTTATGTTTTGAAACTTGAAAATGAGTAGGGGTGGGGAGCTGAAGGGGGGCGCTGGGGATGGAGAGTGGTGGAGAGGAGGGAGAAGGGGGAGGAGGGAAAAAAATGTATGAACGAAGGAGAAAAAATAAGCCTTCTTGTTTCAGTAAAAATGTATTTCTGGAATGATGTTTCAGTTTACTCAGGCAGAAAAATTAGGAATGGTGTGCTTATTAAGCAGGCTAAGTAAGCATGACTATTTTTAGTAGTATAGTAAAACCTTGGTAATTTGGACCTCTTTAATAAAGATTCCATGATCACGCTGGCTGGCAGGCACACCCTACGTGCATGTGTGTGCATGTGTGTGCGTGTGCGTGTAGCCAAGGTAGGAGTGCAAAGAGGTTGCTGAGTTGGAACACTGGGAGGGGGCAGGGGGTGCATCGAGGGGACACAGGGGAGAGGGAGAGACTCCTTGCCTATGACAGCCGTTTTTAAACTCTGAGCCCTCTTTGCTTAGCAAAAAAAAAAGCATCACAAATGACTCTCCTCTCTGAACATTCCTCTTGGCACCTATTAATTTGACATCCGTTTAAAGAATGTATTTGAAAACAAAAATTTCACTTCTGTAGAAATCTGACAGTAAAGGTTTACTTGACACTTGTCACACTGGCTTGCCCCTAAATGAGGCTGAATCCTGAAGGTTGACATGTCATCGTAGGCAGGTGATGACTGACAGCTTCGGGGTGAGGACAGGGTCCCGCGGGCATGCCACTCCCCATCCTGCAGATCACAGGTCTTGGTATATTGAAAGTAATATTTGTTTCATGTCACCTTTACAAAAGTAACACATGCTCAGTGCAAAAAGTTGGGAAAGGACAAATGAAAAAAAAAATCCCTTATTTCCCACCCCCCCGGGGTAGCTGGTGTTAACACTTTGTGCACATCCAGAAACTTCCCTGTGCATATGTAAGAGCAAAAACGGTACAGCGCTTATATCCTGCTTGATAGCCTGTCTTGTTTAGTTTTCTGACAGAGAAGCTCAGTTTAAAAAAAAAAAAAAGAGGCAGTGGCAGACCTGTTATTTAATATTATGCTAAATTGATAGAGAAAAATCATCCACACCAGTTGTTCTCCCTTGGCCGCAGAATAGACACTTGGTAGGGGAAGTGTCCTTACTGGGGTCCCACTGCTGCACTGCACGAAGGGATGGAGAATGGGGTGAGGGCCACGGGGCAGAGTCAGCTGTCACAGGGGCTTGCGTGGGCTGCCAGTTAAAGAGGGGTGCAAGGAATTGTTCTCTGATAGTTAGCAGACCAACTGTGGAGGTGGGCTCGGCCCTTGAGAGTCCTGGGCACCAGCCCCTGCACGCTTCTCTGAAGAAGGTCGGGGCATAAACACACCTTTTAAAAAAAAGTTGTCAAATACACGTGACATGAAATTTACCATTTTAACCTTTTAAAAGTAGACAGTTCAGTGGCATTAACCATATTCACATGGTTGTGCAACCATCACTACCATCCATCTTCAGAGCATTTCATCACCCCAAAATGAAGCTCTGTACCCATTAACGATGGCTGTCCATCCCCCCACCCCCTATCCCTGGCAATCACCGTCCTATTTTCTGTCTGCATAAATTTGCCTACTCTAGGTACCTCACATAAATGGAATCCCCATCGTTGTCCTTTCGTGTCTGGCTTATTTCACTTTAGTATAATGTCTTCAAGGTTTGTCCGTGTTGTAGCGGGTGTCAGAATATCCTTCTGTTTTAAGGCTGAATGGTATTCCGTTGTATGCTTGGACCTCAGTTTGTTCGTTCATCTGTTGATAGACGGTTGGGTGGCTCCCACGTTTTGGCTTGTGAATAATGCTGCGATGAGCATGGGTGTACACATATCTTTTTGAGTCCCTGCTTTTGTTTCTTTTGGATAAATACCCAGAAGTGGACTCACTATAGCATATGGTTATTCTATGTCTAATTTTTTTGAGGAACCGCCATACTGTTTCCCAGAGCAGCTGTACCATTTACGTTCCTACCACCAATGCACAAGGTTCCAATTTCTCTACATCCTTGCCAACAATTGATACCTTGTTTTATTCCTAATGGATGTGTAGCGGTATCTCGCCGTGGTCTTGATTTGCACTTACCTAATGAGTAGGATGCTGAGAATCTTTCCATGTGCTTATTGGCTCTGCGTCTATCTTCTTTGGGGAGATGTCCATTCAAATCCTTTGCCCATTTTTGAATTGGTGGTTTTTTTGTTGGTTCACTTTAAAAAAAGTATTTATTGATAGAGAAAGAGAGCACGCGCGCGAGGGGGATCAGGAGGAGAGGGAGAGAAATAGAATCCCAAGGAAACATCTGGCTGAGCAAGGAGCCTGTTACAAGGCTCAATGTGGGGTTCCATCTCAGGGCGCCAAGATCATGACCTGAGCCGAAACCAAGAGACGCTTAACCGACTGTGCCACCCAGGCGCCCCTGTTGATTCACCTTAATTTTTTATTTTTATAAAGATTTTATTTATTTGACAGAGAGAGACAGTGAGAGAGGGAACACAAGCAAGGGGAGTGGGAGAGGGAGAAGCAGACTCCCTGCCGAGCAGAGCCCCATGCGGCTCTCCATCCCAGGACCCTGGGATCATGACCTGAGCCGAAGGCAGACGCTTAACGGCTGGGCCACCCAGGCGCCCCTGTTGATCCACCTTTAAAAGCAGGGCCCAGAGCTGCCTGTGCTGAGAGCAAGGAATCAGCGTGTGTGGAGGAAGGAAAGAAATGAGAGAGAGGAGAGAAAGAAGCAGGGAGAGGGAGAAAGGGCCAAGATCTTTTTGTGGAGGGTGGGGTAAGGGAAGGCAGCCCCTGAGTTCTTTTGTTCAGCCAGTGCTTACCGAGCACAAATGTGTGCGGACACTTCTCCGAGTGCTGCTGTCTGCACCTGTTCGCCTCGGGGTGCTGCCTCTGTGACAGCGGCCGCCCGGCCCAGTGGCCAGTGCGCTGCCTCCAGGAGGCTGGGTCCACACTAGTGAGGGCTGTGGGCTCTGCGGTCAGGCTGGGCCCTGAGTCCCTAAAAGCTGGTGCCCTTGGACAGGTTACATGACGTGCCTGAGCCTCAGCTTCCTCATCTATAAAGTGAGACTAGGGAAAGAAATAAAGTATGTCCGGCGCAGAGCTGGGGCTAGTGCAGAGTGAGATGTGGCCGCATGACGGAGACAGCCGGTGCAGTTTTACTTCACCCCCCTCCCAATGCAGCTTCCTGCACCTTGACCTGCTCCTCTGCAGTGGCTTTCTGCCCGGGGTCACAGCCCCCCGGCCCCCCAGCCCGGCTGGGCTCTGGTGGCTGAGTCTCCCAACTGGGATACAAGGTCCAGGGTCCTGCAACAGCAACACAGGAGTGTGAAGAGTGGGGTTCCTGTGGTGAGAGGGGCAAGGGCTGGGACGATGCCTAGGAGGCCTTCCAGAGGGAAGCAGACTGGAAGTACGCATCTGGGAAATAAGTTTGCAGTACAGAAGGAGACAGGAGTTTGATTTAATGGTTGATATTCCAGGATCCTGGCTTCACCAGAAAGCTGCTCTGTGCCCTCACCTGCCCACTCCATTCTGCTGCCCTCATCCCGGGCTTCCTCAGTCCCCCTGTCGCCTGTGCCCTCTGCTGCTCTCCCCTCCATAGCCAAGTGAGCTCAGGGGAGGCAAATCCTGGGGCCTGGGGCCTTTTCTTTCTCTCTCCCAGAGCATACCTGAGCCCACCTTCTTGATAGGAATTGACATGAGTTATAATTGTTTATCCTTCCGCCACCCCCTGCTGCCCATTACAGATGTCAAGAGAGTGTGTGGTGCAGTGGAGGGGACCATGGACCTGGGTTCCAACTCTGTCCCTCATTCACTGTGGCATCACGGGTGAGCTGTTTCTCTGATCCCCAGTGTCTTCCCGTGGAAGGATAAGGAGCCCCTCCCTCCCCCGAGGAGTGAGAGCTGTAATTGTTACAAGTGTTTCCCAGGGCCTGGCACTCAGTGAGGGCCTGATGTTAGCCATCAGTGAGATGATAAAACACAAAAAGAAGTGGCCAGGCCTCTTTATTCCATATTGCAGTGAATCCTTAGAGGAGAATTCTGGGGTGAGTGCTCCCTCTGCTCCCCCGGCTCATCTCTCAGAGTACCAAATGCCCCTGTGCCTCTCCCCAGGCCCAGTGGACAGCAGGGACTGGGCCCGGTTCCTCTGGGCCTGCCAGACCCTGGTCCTAGAACAGTGGGCTGGGTTCCTGAGGGTCCAAGTCCTGGATGGGTCCACAGGTGGGATGCCGTGGGGAAGGTGGTCGGCGGGATCGTCAGTCATGACTGACATCCATGGTGCTCAGCAAAGCTGGAGGGAAAACCAAGTTGGGCTCTAAATGACATTTTCAGAAATGACCTGTTGAGAAACTCAGAGAAGCCCTATTAATGTGGAAAGCGGGGAACAGGGCCCACAGGGGGAGAGGCAAGACATGTCACTTTACCAACAACAACACTGCCACCGCCATCAGTAATAACTCTGTACCAGGCCCACAACTAATGTCTTATGTGTTATCTCCTTTAATCCTTTAAACAACTGGGTGAAGTGATTGTTATTCCCTTTTATGGAAGAGGAAACAGGCTCAGAGACATTGTCTCTTGTCCAAGGCAACTCAGAGGGGGAGCCAGAACTCAAACCCTTGCTCTCAAAGACCACAGCGAAGCTTCCTCTGGATGCCAGAGCCAAGTAACTGGCCCGGGAGATGGGGAGGTCAGTGGGCACGAGCCATCCTTCTTTTCTCATTTCCCACACTGGCTCTCTTGGGACTGAGGCCTGCTGCCGTCTGCTGCCTTCTCACAGGGGAGCAGCAGGCTTGGGCATGTGGTGCTGAAGGACGACCCACAGCCACCTCCAGGGCCTGGACTCCCAGGGCAATGCCCCCTCCAAGGCACATCTTCCAGCTGTGACTTCCCTGTCTCTTCTAGATGACTCTGGCAGCCATCCTTAGGGATGCCATGGCCTGGAGGGAGGCCTGCAGCTTGGCTGGGGCCCTAAAGCTAGGGGAGGTAACTCGGTTCCTCTCAGTGACCGGGGACTCTGGTGGTTGTGCACTTTCCTTTGGTGCCCCATAGTGCCTGCAAACCAGTGCTGGGCACCCACCACTGGCCCGCCGGTTTCTAATTCATAAGCACTCTGAACCTGCAGCAGCCCTCCAGGGCTTTTGGCACGAAGGATGGACCAAATCTGCCATTCTCTTTCCTGGGGTTAGTCCCGGGTAGCCAGTAGAAATCACCTCTTCCAGGGCAGACTCCTCCCCCTCCTCACCATGCTGCCCATGGTGCCTGGCATGGGGCAGCCCAAGGCAGAAGGCAGAGCCGCCTCAGACTGGGTTGGAATCTACTCCCTCACTCCCTGCTGTGGACCTTGGCTGAGGGACCTGATCTCTTTAAGCCTCAGGGCCCTCATCAGGGAAAGGGGAAAATGAGAACTCTTCCTCCTAGGGTTGTTGTGCAGGTAAAGGGGCTGAGCCCTGAGGAGTTAGCCCTGGGCCCTGGTCCCCGGAATGGGCTGAAGAAATGAGAGCGCTGGCCACTCAAGATAGAGACAGAGCCGCCTCTGCGGAGCAGCCTGGCCTGAGCACCCTGTTCAAGGCAGAACTCTCATTTGTTTCTGACTCATAGCACCCGGTTCTTTTTCTTCAAAAGCACTCAGCCCAGTTTGTAATTATACACGTGTTTGTTTACTTGTCCGTGAGAGCAGGGACCGTGTTTCCTAGCGCTCAATCCCGAGCGCCAAGGGCAGGAACACAGTAAATGTTGCGTGAATGAATGACACTCCTTCCCCGGGCTTCTTCAGGCAGAGGAGGACTAGGACTTTCTGCCTTTTTTCAGAGGATTGGCCTTTCAGAGCCCCATGTATTCCTCAGCCTTCCTTCAGAGATGATCCTGTAGCTGGTACAGCTGGGAAGGGCTGGGGGCTACTACTCCTATCTGTTGCCACAGCGCGGCTGGGTCAGGAGAGCTGGGTGGAGCCCACGATGGGGTCTTACACCGACCTTGTTGGCTGTGGTCCTTGATGGATATGGGGTTGTTCTGGGGCTGCTGATGCCCTGCCACCCCTATCTGCAGCTGTTTGGTCTGTGGCCCCCAAAGCTGCACTGAGTCTCCGTCAGAGCCTCTTGTCGGCTGTGTCACCTGAGGCCGGGCCTGACTTTCAGGAGAGGCCTCTCTGCCTCCCTTTTCCTCCAGTCCCATCTCCTAGGTCTCTCCTGCCTTCTGCCCTCGACTGAGACCAGGGCCCCCTGGCCTTGGCAGATGTGTGAGCCTGGGGGAGGCACTTTGAGTCCAGATGTGATTGTGTTTATGTTTCCAGAGAGTGAGGGGTCGGAGCTCTGGACTGGAGCCGTTGGGGGAGGGGTGGTCTGGCTCCAGCCCCCTGCCCCAGCCTTCCCTCCCCCCACCTCCCTCCTCTGGCCTGTGTATTTGGCCCTGTCAGAATCCCACACCAAGTCCTACAGCATCAGGCTGGGCCATCCTCCAGGAAGGACCCTTCTTCACTCGTCATCTAAATGTGGGACGATCAGTGGAAAGGTGCTTTGGAATATAAAGACTGTTGACTCCCTGTGACCTTGGCCCAGTTGCAGGCAAGGTGAAGTCTCGGTTCCATCACCTGTATAATAGGGACAATACTCCTACCCTCAGAGGTGTCGTTGACCTGGTTTGAGAATGTGTGCGCAGGGCTCTCCAGCTATTAGCTTGTGATTAAGCCCATGGCTGTGCCCCACTCCCATCTAGGGCTTGCTGGGGTCCAGCTCCAGGCCAGTGCCAATCGCAGTCACAAGGTGATTCTAAAGCAGAATACTAACCCCTCCTTCCTCCCCCGCTGCAGCTGCAAACATTTTGTTTTGCCATTGGAAGTGACTGGCTTAAGGGAAGCTGAATTTTACAGGCACTTTACAGGCTGGTCTTGTTCAGTAGTTTCCAAAGCCTGGGGAGGGTGGAAGCGTCATCAGCCTCCTTCCAGTACGTTGGGGCGGAAGGGAAGTGAGATGTTAATTCTGTGCGATGGCCACTTTCTCTAGGACAGTCTTGCTGGATGCCCCTGAGTGGGATTTCTGCCAGAGGAAAAGCTGAGGGAGGCCCTGGCTAGACACTGGCGGATCCTGCATCCTCAGCCCTCCTGGAACAGCTAGGACAGGGTTCCAAGGTGGGAGTACTGGGCCTACAGAAGAAAAGGCAACCCCAGGACTAAAGGAGCTCCCAGCAGCCCTCACCCCAACTCTCTGGGTAGACAAGGGCCACACAGCACCCTGAGGGCTTGGGGGTCCCCGCCGACACAGCTTGGAAGAGCCTACAGAGTCGGGCAGCTGGGGAAGTGGGGGTGCTATCTAGGGCGCCAACAACAGCGGCAGATGCTGAGCGGTCCAGCCGGTGAGCACCCGGTGGGCGAGGGGAGGGAGCTCGGAGCTCCGGAATGGGGACCCCACAGAGTCGGGCTGAGCAGGTCTGGAATGGTGGTGGGAAGAGAGAGCACCTCCCACTCCACCAGGAGGCGGCTGCGGGGCTCCTCTCTCTTTACTCACAGTGCCTGTGGTGGCGCCGTTCCCTTCCTACCCGCCTCCCTCCTCAGTCGAATGAAGCAGTCCGGGCTCGGCAGTGGTTAGCACGCTTGTACTATGGTTTTAATAGACGTACATGGACAAGTCGATATAGACAGATTTATAATTCTATACAGTCAGTCCGACATACACAGGGACGCTGTAAACAGGGGCGCGGGCCGGAGAGCGGGTGTGCAAAGTGGGCGCGGCGCGGGGTGGGGGGGGGGGGGGCTGGCCGCGTCCCNGGCCGCGTCCCTAGCTCTCCCGGCTCGACTCTTGCACGGCAGGCGGTGAGGAGGGGGCTCTTCGCCGGGCCAAGGGGGCAACCTCCTAGACCGGGAGCGGAGAGGAGGGTCTGGGCCTGTGGCGAAGCTGGGGAGGGGAGGAGTGCTCGGAGACGAGCCTACCCCATTCTCCCGCCACGTTCGCACCGCCAGCTGGGGCTCCGCAGCCTTAAAATAGGACTCCGGTGCTCGGGGCTGCCGAGGGTTCTTGGGGCGCGCCGCGGCCGCGTGCGGCTTCTCAGCGAGTCCCTGAACCCAGGCTGGGCACCGTCATCCCCGACCCAACGCCCGCTCCAACTCGGATCCGAATCGAGCTAAGGTACGCTCGGCCGGGCCCAGTTTGGAGGGGGCTCCTCGGTTCCTACAGGACCCGGCCGGCCTGCGCGGGCTCCGCACGTGCAGTTCGCAGGCGCGGCCACTCACTCCGGGTCCAGCGCGGCGGGAACGCGGGCCACGAGGGCGTCCTCCCCCAACCGCCGCGTCCCCTCCCCGCACCGGCCCGCCCGGCCCGAGGGAGCGAACACACACCACCCACTCCATCCCGAAGGAAATTGCAACTCATCCGTTTTTTCGCAGCACTTTTCTCCGACGTCTTTTTGTCTCCTTTCGTCTCGTTTGGGAGGGCAGAGTGGGGTCCAGAAAAGCAAACACACAACCAGCCCGGAGGTGGGGAGGTGGGGAGGAGAGGGCTGCGCGGGCGCAGGGGCCTCGGCGTGGCTAGGTCCTCCTCGCCGCCCCCGCCCCGGCGCCGCGCCGGCCGCGTACCCACGGGGCCTGGCGGGGCGGTCAGCTGTTATACTGGCACGCATTGAGGCCCGAGGCCGGGCCCTGCAGGCCGCCGTAGCCGAACGACGAGTGCTGCTTGGACTTGAGCCGCAGGCTGGCCAGGCTCGAGTTGCACGTGTCCCGGTAGACGCTGTAGGGCGAGGCGGGCGTGCCGTACGGGCAGGCGCCCGGTGACATGGCCGAGTTAAGCGAGGAGCCGGTGAGGTTGTTGATGTTGTTGAGGCCCGAGTTGGGCATGCCGGGCACCGCGCCGGGGCCCATGCTCGACGGCATGGTCATGGAGGAGATGGAGCTGGGTGCCGAGAACATGGACTGCGACGACAGCGGGCTCATGGAGTTGAAGAAGGTGAAGCTCTTGGTGGAGAGCGGCGCTGGCGCCAGACTCTTGGCGGCCCAGTTGTTGTAGGAGTAGCCGGCGGCGTACACGTCCTCGTAGGGCTGCACCAGGCCGCTAAACTGCGGCACGTAGCCGCCCTTGCACAGGTCCAGCTGCTGGTTACGCTCGCGCTTCCGCCACTTGGCTCGCCGGTTCTTGAACCAGACCTGGGGGAGGGGGCAGGAGAAGGGTCAGGGCTGCCGAGGGCGGGAAGGCGCCTCCACCTCCACCCCCTCCACCCCCAGCCTTGCGCCGCTTCCTTCTCTCCGAATATCGACTCTTTTCTTCGTTATTTCCGCCCCTGCGGCCGCGCTCCTTAATGGTTCTTTTCCTGTCCCCAGAAAACATTCCGTCTTTCTCCTTTTCTGATCTATATCCACTCCCCCAAGTTAAATCTGATGTCCTCTCTTAATATGGGTCGATCCTCTTTTGTTTTAGCAAATATTCGTTTGCTTTCTTTCTCAACCAGCCCATCTCCGGCCTTACTCCCTAAAGGGGTCCCGGTCTATCAAACATTCTATTCTTCTTCTTCTCCCTCGAATACAAAAGGTATTTTTCTTCCCTGAAATATAGGATCTTCTGACTCCCTTCATTCTGTTTTTTCATTCCTCAAATAGTCTGTATCCATAGTTAATGGGAATCTTTGATATTCTCATTTCTGCCCCAAATGTTTATTTTCTTTTGGTCCACCCGCTATCTGAACTGCTCTCTTTTCCCTCAGTCCATTTTCTCCGTTATCCCTCATTTTTGATCCTTTTGATTCTTCCCCAAATATTTAGTTTTCCCCGTCTTTCCAAATACCTGATCGTCACTGTTTCTCTTAGTTGATTCCTTATATTTTTCAAATATTTGATCCTTTTGCCCTCCCTTAAATATTTAATTTCTTTCCTTCCACCTAAATATATGCCAAATATGTTTCTCTGCAAATATTTAATTTCCTTTCACTTCTTACTAGTTTCTCTCTAATCTCCCCTCTACTTTCTCCCACAAAATTTAGTTAAGAACCTGTTCTTTCCCAGCTCCTAGTCCTTGCCCATCTTCTCCTATCCTCCTACTGTATGACTTCTATCCTCCGAAGCCCTCCTCCAGCCCTGGACTGACTTTCCCGAGCTAGCCTGCTGGACCCCTGCATCTCACTCAGCCTTTTCCAATCCCCGGCACTGACATTGCCTGATTCCACCCCCCACGCCACCCCTACCACCATAAACCTGGGCAGGATTAGTGAGTTCAGTATTACTGAGTGCTGTCTTCACTCGCGTCCCACTGGGCTGGCCAGCCTGACGGGAGGGGCAAAAGCTTGGGTTATAGCAGGGAGTCAGTCGGTAGGCCAGGTAGCACTTTGGGCTGGCTTGGGATGTCCTCCCAGCATCTGATTAAATATTTGCGTACTCAGAAGAAATGATTCTTCTGCTGCTCTGGCAAGAGAACCTCTATGCTCTTGCTTTTACTGGGAACCAGAGGGCGAGGAGAGGGAGGGTGCGGTCTGGTCATGGGTCAGAGATCTTATATCTCCAAAGGGACTCAGCCTGAGGGTCACCCTTCCACCAGAGCTGCTCCTCCTTCACCTGACCCCAGCCCTTTGGGAAAGGGCAGCAGGGAAAGGGTCCAGCTACTCACTGGCTGACTGGCTGGAGACGAGTCAGGTGGGGACTATGCTGAGGTTCTGGAAAAGCAGGCTGTGGTTGGGATCACTGCCCCAGGAGGTTCTGAGCCTCCAAGCCTAGGTACCCTTCAGGCCTCTGCCCGGTGGCCAGGCAGGACCTGTCTTTCCCTTTCGTTTTCGGGGGAAGGCGCCAGCAGCTCTGAGGTCCCCATCGGCGGGAATCCTCTGCACAGTCTAGGGCGGTAACATCCGAGTGGGCTCTGGGCCCTTCAGTGCAGGGGAAATTTCCCTGGGGCCACAGATCTTGGGGGTGAAGCTGCAGTTGAGCCCGATGGTCAGGTAGGATACAAGGCGGCAGCAGCCGAGGGGCACTAACCACCAAAGGGCTTAGCAGTAGCAGGGGAGACGCGCGGGCCTAAAGTAGAATCTTCTCCGGTGGAGGGAAGGAGGGCGCAGGTCTGAGTGGTGGGACAGAGACCAAGTCTGAGCGCGGGTCTAAAGCTTTTCGGAGGACCGCGGCAGAGGTGACCAGCAGCCCTCTGCGGGTCCCCATAGGCGCGCACCCTGCGCTCACCCTCACTCGCGGCTCGGTGAGGTTGGTCCACACAGCAATCTCCTCCCGCATGCTCATGTCTGGGTAGCGGTTCCTCTGGAACGTGGCCTCCAGCTCTTGCAACTGCTGGCTTGTGAAGTGCGTGCGTTGCCGCCGCTGCTTCTTTTTCTTGGCCGGGTCCTCCACGCCACCGCAGCCTGCTCCTCCTGCGCCGCTGTCCTCCGGCCCCTTGACTTCCCCGCTGCGCTCCTTCTCTGAATCGGGCAGGACAGGCCCCAGTCACCTTGGGCTTATGCCCTTTTGCACCCCGTCCCGGCTCCACCGAAGCAAGCGCCTGCCATCAGCGCGGGCGGCCCTTCCTCCCGCCAGGGGCCCAAGAATTGTCCCCACTGGAAAAAGCCTGCCGGGTGCCTGATCGTCAGTAGTTGCCTTTGGTCGGCTGAGCCCCGAAGAGCCCAGGAACCGGAGGCACAGGCCCAGGTTCCTGGCTGGGCAGAGCTTGCTTTTGCAGCTGGCCTGAGGCTCAAGCCCGACTGCCTAGGTCACCCACAAATGTATGACATTTTGAGGGCTCTTTGGGGTCTAAATCTGGGGTCTCTGCTTTTCTGAACTAGGATCAAATCTTTCCAGCCTGAAGCTAGTGGGTCGGTGGAGCAGGAGCCAGCCCGTGGCCTGCAGCCCCTTCACTTTCTTCTCCCCAGGGCTGTGTGGGAGCCACACTGGGCAGGCACAACACAGCTATGTTCTGGGCCTTTGCTCTAGGCCTCAAGTCCAGAGGCCCAGAAAATCCCTCAGACCGACAGACTCTGTCTAGGTGACCTGAGGCTCTAGCCTCACACTCTTTCAAGCTGTGCAAAACACAGTCACAGACATTGAAACAAAAAGAAAAAAATTAAAAACGAAACACAGAAGCCCAGATAAACTCAATTCTATCCTAACACCAAGGAAAGGCTCACAAACTCTTAAAAATAGGCAGGTAGGAACACAGAGCAAATGCAAATTAAGAAGCCAGAAACCTCCATGCAAAACACACCCCTAAATAAATACAGTGCTTGTACGAGTATAAACTCCAAGCAGACACAGGCATTTTATTTCTCTGGGATTAAAAAAAAAATGTACTGTTGTAGATAGATTTTTTTAACCTCTTCCTAATAATGCTCTTTCCAGAGATAATTTTTAAGTACCAGGGAAATACAACACTATCGTTAGGTAACTTAAATTATCAAAATAACACCGCTGCAAATGGATTTTGAAAAAAAAAAAATCCCAGAGAAACGCGCCATTTTGGATTGACTTTTAAAAATCTCCCCAAGAGTAATGTTGCATGTAGATATTTTAAATTCCAGAGAAATATATGCCTAGTGTAGTAATTCTTTCCATATCGAAAATTACAGTTAAAATTTTAAATATATCCTCATAGATTTGGTTTTAAAAAGCAATCTACCACTGTATATTTCTCTGGGTTTTAAAAGTAAAAACCAACCAAAGGCCACGCTTAAAACTTTTGAAAACAAAAGTACAGTTCAGCGTTGATTGTTTTTCAGCCAAGCAAACAGAACCTCTCAGGGAAAGTCACTTAGGGATGCAAAACAGAAACAAATAGAGATTAAAAACGCGTAGAGAAACACGCAGCGGTGGATTAAGAAATGAACACAGCAGAGGCGCCCACGGGCCAGGGGAGCAGGGAGCTCTGCCGCGCGCGGAGTTGGGACGGCGAGCGCGGGAGCCAGACGGAGACCCTGGAGGCCGAGACCGGCCAAGGATTAGCCGCGCTACTGCCCGCACCGCCCACCCGCCGGCCCAGCTCGCGGCCAGTCTGGGGAAAAAAGCTTGAGCTCGGACAAAACGGCAGCGCGGAGGCCGACGTGCCCGAGCCGAGTCAGGGCCCTGGCTGGGCGGCCTGGCGGCTCCCGGGTCCCACGGCGCAAGTGGGGCCCGGCTCCCTCAATTAGGGGGTCCCGCCCGGAGCCTAGCCGCACCCCTTGGCCCGCTTGCCCTCACTGTCCTCTGCCTTCTTTTGACTTGAGGTTGTCCACCCCCACTTTGTTTTTCTGACGTTTCCCGTCACCCCTTCTCTTCGATTTCTCCCTCTCAATCTGTCCCCCACTGCCTGTCGGGGTGTGTGCCCCCATCTCTCTCTGGGCACTTTCTCTCGCCCGCCGGCCCCATTCTTTTCTCGATCTACTCTTCTCCTGCGGTCTGAGCGGCCCCTGCGCACCCAGTTGCGCAAACCGTATTTTCCCCCCGGTTCTCTTTGCTTCTGAACAAGAGGGGCTGTCAGTCCAACCCTCCCTTTGTAGGTTTGTGCATTGGCCGGTCTCTGGGCGCGTGGGGACCGGGTGCAAGAAAAGCACTGAATTTTGTTTTATAAAGCGTGCAAATTTCCGCGTTCACCCTCAGTCCGAGAACGGGAAAAGAAAAGGTCCTGACGCTCCTGGGGCGTAGAGGGAGCCTGACTGCGCGGCGCCGGCTCCAGGCCCTGCTCCCGGATCCGTGCGCCCGGCTCGGCTCGGTGCGCGCCTCGCGGGGAGCCGCGCTTACCTGGCAGCTCTGTATCCGACGACTCGCTGGCGGAGTTCTCGAGCGGCTCGCGGGGGTCGGCGGCGCGGGCCAGGTGAAAGGCAGGCCCCATGTCGTGCGGCGGCGGCGGCGGCCGGAGTCCCTCCGGCAGCCGCTCCAGGCTCATGCCCCCCTTGAAGGCGTCCATGGAGGCGGGGACCGCGGCGGGCGCTCCAGGGGCCGGGGCTGGGCGTGCCCGGCCGCCCTGGCTGCGACCTGCGGGGACAAGAGCACAGCGCCTAAGCGGCTGCCCCCCAGGGCTGCCTGCGCCCGCAACGACGCCGCACCCGCCCCATGGACCGCCCGGGGCTGCGGGGCCAGGCGGGCGGCAGCGGCAGCGGTTTCTCGCGACCGGATGCCCGGCTTCGCGCTCCGCGCTT
>NC_048220.1:24191842-24302080 GCF_002007445.2 Ailuropoda melanoleuca
CTCTGGAAAACAGTGTGGAGGTCCCTCAAAAAGTTAAAAATTGAGCTACTCTATGACCCAGCCATTGCACTACTGGGTATTTACCCCAAAGATACAGACGTAGTGAAGAGAAGGGCCATATGCACCCCAATGTTCACAGCAGCATTGTCCACAATAGCCAAAGCGTGGAAGGAACCGAGATGCCCTTCAACAGATGAGTGGATTAAGAAGTTGTAGTCCATATATACAATGGAATATTACTCAGCTATCAGAAAGAACGAATTCTCAACATTGGTGCAACATGGATGGCACTGGAGGAGATAATGCTAAGTGAAATAAGTCCAGCAGAGAAAGACAATTATCATATGATTTCTCTCATCTATGGAACATAAGAACTAGGAAGATCAGTAGGGGAAGAAAGGGATAAAGAAGGGGGGGTAATCAGAAGGGGGAATGAAGCATGAGAGACTATGGACTATGAGAAACAAACTGAGGGCCTCAGAGAGGAGGGAGGTGGGGGAATGGGATAGACCAGTGACGGGTAGTAAGGAGGGCACGTATTGCATGGTGCACTGGGTGTTATACGCAACTAATGAAGCATCAAACTTTACATCGGAAACCGGGGATGTACTGTATGGTGACTAACATAATATAATAAAAAAACATTTAAAAAAATACTAACAAACTGAATTCAACAGTACATTAAAAGAATTATATACCATGATCAAGTGGGCTTTATTCTGGGGATGTAAGCATGGTTTAATATCCATCAGAGTGATACACCATAGTAACAAATGAAGGATAAAAAGCATATGATCACCTCAACAAATGCAGAAAAAGCATTTGACAAAATTCAACATCCATTTATGATAAAAAGCTCTCAAAAACTGGGTACAGGGGCGCCTGGGTGGCGCAGTTGTTAAGCGTCTGCCTTCGGCTCAGTGCGTGATCCCAGCGTTCTGGGATCGAGCCCCACATCGGGCTCCTCCGCTGGGAGCCTGCTTCCTTCCTCTCCCACTCCCCCTGCTTGTGTTCCCTCTCTCGCTGGCTGTCTCTCTCTGTCAAATAAATAAATAAAAAATCTTAAAAAAAAAAAACTGGGTACAGAAGGAACATACCTATACATAATAAAGTCCATAAGTACCAAGCCAAAATCTAACATCATATTCATTAGTGAAAAGCTCAAAGCATCTCCTCTAAGATCAGGAACAAGACAGCAATACCCATTCTTGCCACTTTTATTCAATATACTATTTTATAAGTCCTAGCCAGAGCAATTAGGCAAGAAAAATAAATAAAAGGCATCAAAATCAGAAGGGAAGTAAAGCCGTCACTATTTGCAAACAGCATGATATTATATATATAAAACCCTAAAGACTCCACCAAAAACCTGTTAGAATAAATGAATTCAATAAAGTTGCAGGATACCAGATTAATATACAGGATTCTGTTGCATTTGTATATGCTAATAACAAATTATCAGAAAGAGAAATTAAGAAAACAATCCCATTGACAATTGCATCAAAGAAATAAAATACTTAGGAATTTAACCAAAAAGGCAAAATCTATATGCTGAAAACTCTGTATTGTACAATGAAAACTATAATATATTAATGAAAGAAATTGAAGATGACACAAATAAATGGAGAGAGATTCTGTGCTTATGGATTGGAAGGATTAAAATTGTTAAAATGTCTGTACCAACCAAAGCAATCTACAGATTTAATACCATCTCTATGAAAATTCCAATGGCATTTCTCAGGGAAACAGAGCAATCCTAAGATTTATATAAAATCACAAGACTCTGAAAGCCAAAGCAATCTTTGCAAAAAAACAAAAGAGAAGGCATCATGCTCCCTGATTTCAAATTATACTACAAAGATCAATAATCAAAACAGTATGGTATCAATATGAAAACAGACACAGACCAATGGGACAGAACAGAGAGCCCAGAAAAAACCCACATATATTATCAGTTCATGTCAAAAGAGTTAAGAATATACAAAAGGGGAAAGATCAGTCTCTTCCATTAAACTGTGTTGGGACAATGGGACAGCCATACGCAAAAGAATGAAGCTGTGCCAACAGTATACATCTTACACAAAAATTAACTCAAAATGGAGAAAACATGTGAATATAAGTCCTGAATCAAGAAACTCTTAGGAAACAGATGGCAAGCTCCTTGTTATTGGTCTTGGTGATGATTTTTTTGGATATGGGATCACAAGCAAAGACAACCAAAGCAAGATCAACAGTGGGACTACACCAAATGGAAAAGATTGTGCAGAGCAAAGGGACCATCAACAAAATGAAAAGTCAACCTTTAGAGAAATTTGCAAATCATCTACAGATAGTCCCTGACGTCCAATGGTTTGACTTTGAATTTTTCAGCTTTACAATGGTACAAAAGCAATACACGTTCAGTAGAAACCATACCTCAAATTTAAATTTTGATTTTTTCCTAGGATAGTGATGTGCTATACTCTCCAGGGGTGCTAGGCAACAAGAGCTAGCCACAGCGCCCCGTCAGCCACACAGTCATAAGGGTACATGACGAATACACTTACAAAACCGTCCTGTACCTATGGAAACATCCTGTTTTTCACTTTCAGTACAGTATTCAATAAATAACTTGAAATATTCCACACTTTCTTATAAAATAGGCTTTTGTGTGAGAATGATTTTGTCCAACTGTAAGCAAATTAGTGTTCTGAGCACATGTGCAGTAGGCTGGGCTAAGCTCTGATGTTTGGTAGGTTAGGTGTATTAGATGCATCTTGAACTTCTAATAGGTTTACCAGGGTACAACCCCATCGAAAGTCAAAGAAGATCTGCATCTGATAAGGGGTTAATATCCAAACTATATAAAAAACTCATACAACTCAATAGCAAAAGGAAAAAAAATGTTTGATTAAAAAGTGGCCAGAGACCTAAATGTGAGGCCTGAAACCATAAAAATTGTAGAAGAGAACACAGGTAGTAACTTCTTTGACATCAGCCATAGCAACTTCTTCCTAGATATGTCTCCTGAGGCAAGGGAGACAAAAGCAAAAATAAACGATTGAGACTACACCAAAATAAAAAGTTTCTGCAGAGGGAAGGAAATAATTCACAAAACTAAAACTAACCTATGGAATGGGAGAAGATATTTGCAAATGACACATCTGATAAAGGGCTAGCTTCCAAAATATATAAAGAACTTAATAAACTCAACACCCAAAAACAAATAATTAAAAATGGGCAGAAGACGTGAACAGACATTTTTCTGTAAAAGACATACAGATCCCCAACAGACACATGAAAAGATGCTCATCACCACTGATCAGCAGGGAAATGCAAATCAAAACCACAATGAATTATCACCTCACACCTGTCAGAATGGCTAAAATCAACACCACAAGGAACAAAAGGTGTTGGTGAGGAAGGGGGGAAAGGGGAACCCTCTTACACTGTTGGTGGGAATGCAAACTGGTGCAGCCACTCTGGAAAACAGTATGGGGGTTCCTCAGAAAGTTAAAAATGGAACTACTCTATGATGCAGCAATCACACTGCTAGGTATTTACCCAAAGGATAGAAAATACTGATTAAAAGGGATACACGTACCATGATGTTTATAGCGGCATTATCTACAATAGCCCAGTTACGGAAACAGCCCAAGTGTCCACTGAATGATGAATGGATAAAGAAGATGTAGTGCATATACACAATGGATTATTACTCAACCATAAAAAAGAACCAAGTTTTACCTTTGGCAACAACTTGGATAGAGCTAGGAATATTATGCTTAGCGAGACAGGTCAGTCAGAGAAAGAAAAATACCATATGATTTCACGCATATGTGATATGTAAGAAACAAAACAAAAGAGCAAACGGGAAAAAAGAGAGGGAGGCAAACCAAGAACCAGTGTCTTAACTCTACAGAACAAGTGGATGGTTACCAGAGGGAAGATGGGTGAGGGAATGGGTCAAATAGGTGATGGGGATTAAAGAGGGTGCATGTCACGAGCACCGGGTATTGTATGGAAGTGCTGAATCACTACAGCGGACACAGGAAACTAACATTATGCTGTACGTCAAGTAACTGGAATTTAAATAAAAACTTAAAAGAGTGGTCAGATTCTGAGTAGACATTTTTCCAAAAAAGACATACCGATGGCAAACAAATAAATGAAAAGGTGCCTCACATCACTAATCATCAGGTAAATACAAATCCAGAGCATCATGAGACATTATCTCACAGCTGTTAGGCTATTATCGAAAAGACAAGAAATAAGAGGTGTTGGTGAGGACATGGAGAAAGGGAGACTCCCTGTGCACTGTTGGTGGGAATGTAAATTGGTGCGGCCACCATGGGATACAGTGTGGAGGTTGCTCAGAAAATTAAAAACAGAACTACCATATGACCCAGCAATTTTTACTTCTGAAGAACACAAAAACACTAACTCAAAAAGATATATGTACCCCATGTTTACTAGAGCATTATCTGTAATAGCCAAGTCATGAAAAAAACCTAAGTATCCATCAATGGAAACATAAAGAAAATGTGATAATTTAATGAAGATATTTATATATTACATATATGAACGTGTTTTATATTCTAATATATATGTCCTTACATATATAATGTCCTATTATGTCTTATTATACATATCTCCTAAATCATTTTATGTATACATATACACATACATTTATATAAAATACAATGTTACTAAACCATAAAAAAGAAGGATGTGACCTTAAGGTATTATACTAAGTGAAATACATCACAGAGAAAGACAAATAACTGTATGTTCTCACTTATAGGTAGAATCATAAAAAAGAAAGAAAAAAAGCCCAGTTGCTAGATACAGAGAACAGACTGACAGTTGACAGAGGCAGGGGGTGAGGGTGGGAGGCAGGTGAGATGGGTGAAGGAGGTCAAAAGCTACAAACTTTCAGTTATAAAAGAAAGAAGTCCCGAGGGGGTAATACGAAGCCCCATGACTAGAGTCAGTAATATTGTTTTGCCTATTTGAAAGTTGCTAACAAAGTCGACCTTACAAGTTCTCATCCTAAGAAAAGTAACTCGATAATTACGTACAGTGATAGATGTTAACTGGACATACTGTGGCCATCATTCACAATATATATACAAATATCAAATTGTCACGTGGTACACCTGAAAGGACTGTAATGTTAAATGCCAATTTTCTCTCAATAAAAAAGGAATTCAAATCCATAATATAAAAAGAAGTACTGTAAGTCATTTCAAATAGATAGCTAATCCTAATTTTTAAAACTGCACAAGCACTAGCACAAAAAGGAATTATGCAAAGGGCCAAAATTGGTTTGAGCATACGCTAAAGCTAACTGGTCATCGAGACGATGCACAGCCAGCAGAATGGTTAAAATTCAATTCTCAAATTAGCCTGCCTTGGCAAGAATGTAGAACTGGAATTCCCATTTGCTGCATTGGGGCTACATACTTTTACCCCCACTCGGGAAAACTATTTGGCACTCTCTACTAAAGCTGAACATATAAATACCCTGTGATACCACGATTCCACTTAAAGGTATTCTCCCAAGACAATACAACATGTGTGCACCTAAAGGCATGTACTTTTGGAGCAGGAATCTTGGTGGGAGCCTCAAATTGGAAACAACTTAAATATCTCCAGAGCAGAATGGATAACCGACCATGAGATGCACAGACTCGGTGCTATCTGCTACATACAATAACCTAAATGAATCAAACACAATGTTAAGACAAAAATAAAAATATATGCACCCCAATGAAGTTAAGTGTACTATGAAGACAAAAAAAGGTCGCTTAACTTGCTCAAATTCCATCTAAAGCCCTATACCTCATTTTTTATTTATAGTTGTGTATTTGTGGGGGACTTGGATGTCAGCGGTCAGAAAGTACTAACTTCACCTAGAGTTCCAGTCCAAGCTGGTGATGTGGGAAGACCCTGAACTCCCCTCCACCACAGACACCCCACATCTACCCCTACTGATACAGAAATTCCTTCTGAAGAACTGAGGACTGACTGAACAGCTTCTACACAACAAAAGATAGAGAGACCACATAGAGAATAATAGCAGAAGAGATGGAGACATGATCATGAAGGGAACCCCCACCCTTGCTGCTGTGTACTACAGGAGGGAGGAACAGTAGTGTGGCACTGGGAGCAGATTCTCTGCCCTGGGGCACAGGGAAAAAAAATAGCCTTGGTTTAAAAGAGCAGCTAGAATATAAAAGATCCAGCCCTAGAACTCCACTAAATAGCAGGGTTGCTGCTGAAATTCTCTCTAGGTCAGAGGAACTGGTTAGTGCCATGGTTTCCATTTCCCCTACACCTTGGTAGCATGGGTGGATGGAAGGGAGCAGAGTCCCAGTGCCCTACATCCAATATCCTTGATGAACAAAGATAAAAAAAAAATCCTCAACAGAATATAACCAAACTGCATTCAAGAATACATGAGAAAGGTCATTCACTGGGTGCCTGGGTGGCTTAGTCGTTAAGCGTCTGCCTTTGGCTTGGGTCATGATCCCAGCAGTCCACTTCTCCCTCTACCCCTCACCCCTGCTCCTGCTCTCTCTCTCTCTCTCATGCTCACTCTCTCTCAAATAAAATTAAAAAAAAAAATCACTCACCATGATCGAGTGGGATTTATTCTGGGGATGCAAGGATGGTTCAATCTTTGCAAATCAAGCAACATGATACACCACATCAACACAATGAAGGGTAAATATGACCAAGAGGATCAAAAGATTAAAAAAAAAAAAAGCATGTGACAAAATTCAACATCCATTCATGATAAAAACTCTCCATAAAGAGGGTTTCATGAATAGACATTTTTCCAAGGATGACAAACAGTTGGCCAACAGACATGAAAAGATGCTCAACATCACTCATCATCAGGGAAATGCAAATCAAAACCACAGTGACTTATCACCTCATACCTACCAAAACGGCTGAAATCAAAAGAATAAGAAATAACAAGTGTTGGTGAGGATGTGGAGAAAAAAGAACCCTTGTGCACTGCTGGTGGGAATGTAAACTGGTGCGGCCACTATGCAAAACAATATGCGTGTTCCTCAAAATTTAAAAATATAGTTACCATATGGTCCAGTAATTCCACTTGTTATATCTCCAAAGAAACAGAAAACGCTAATTGGGAAAGATATATGCACCCCTATGTTTATTGCAGTATTATTTATAGTACCCAAGACAGAGAAGCAACCCAAGTGTCCATCCACAGATGAATGCGTAAAGAAGTGGCATATGCATATATTATTCACATGCACACGCAATTTAATAATGTTCTACAAATCCTAAAGCCCCCATGTATTGTACCTGCACCCAGCTTCTATTTGGTCAGAGTCAGGGGGAGACCTATTTAAGAACATGTGGGGGCTGAGTGTCCAAAAAGCCTTAAGTGAAATCATCAACCCAAGATGACCTATGCCCTGTCTCCTTCACCCTGATGTCTGACCTGCTAGGAAGCTCATTAAAAGGCCAGCAAAATTTTGCAAGGATGGCAGCTTCTCACAAGAACCAATGTCTTTCTTTGGCATCCTTGACTCCAACATTCATCACTCAATTTCCAGTTTAAATATTTATTTCTCAAAAAAGAAACAGGTGCTCTACCAAATTCATCGTGGGCTTTCCGCCAGGCAGTGAGCAAGTGTATCGTCATGATTCAGGGGGTGATTTCCACATGGGGGTGGAGTTCAGTGGGGGTGGTAGTGTGGGTTTTTGTTTGCAAAGTCCTAGGTGAGACTGCATCACTGTACAGTACACCTGAGACTAACAGAACTCTGTATGTTAACGAACTTGAACTAAAATAAAAACTTAAAAAAAAAAAAAGGAAACAAATCAGAAAAATCCTAATTGAGAGTATTTTTTAATCCAGATTTTTGGCAAAAATGGTCTTCTTGGAGATGCCTTAAAGATTGTCCTATGGCTCTCAGTTAACATTCCGACAAGGGGTCTTAACCTGGAGGACTTAAGCATAAATAGCTTCCTTTGAATCTTCAGTATTTTATGCAGGTGAAAACCTTCTGTAATGGCCCTGCCCCCCCCCACTAGATCAAAGCTCAGTGAGCACCCACGGAGCGCAAGGGCCTGCGTTCACCGCTGCACCCCCACAGCAAGAGTAATGGGGAGCATGTGCAGGCCCGGTGAGTACTGATCAAACTGAAGGCATCTTCTTTCAACAACTTTGGTGTTAACCACTCAAAGGAGGCAGAGTTTGACATTTCTGGCTGGGAGAAGATGCTCTGCAGGTGAACAACAGCCATGAGAACTCGGTCTGCCCCAGCAAGTTCCCGCTGGGGACTCGGTCCTACAGACCCACGAGCACAGACACCCACACACACACAGGGTCCCTGTGGCACTTGGTGGCTGGAATGCTCAGAACTGACAGTTCATTCGCAGAGCACTGGTGAGAACGGCTCTGCACACTACCCAGGGCACCAGAACCACCCGGGGGAATACGCAAGAACAGCTCTGTGCTCGGAGCCACCCAAGAACAAGGGAGTGAGAACAACAGCGAAGGTGTGTGCCAGGCACTGTTGTGGGGACTTGACAGCATTCTCTCCTAAGCCACCCACGCAGCCTGTGTTCGATCTCACTTCACAGACGAGGAAACGGAGACGCCAGGGAAATTAAGTCACTTCCTAAAGTCACACGACCAGGACGTGGCAGAATTTGAACACAAAGCCAAGTGCACTGGCACCCTTCACTACTGTGGCACCCTGGCCAAACAGTGGGTAACGTCATTTATATGTTCTTATATTTAAAGGCAGGGACAATGAGGAGGGCTTTACGGATTGCTGTGCTTTCATGCATAGACTTTCTAAAAGGTACATTCACACTCATTACAGGGACTGCTCTGGGAGGCAGGGGGGCCGTGCTGAGAATTCTTACAGCACCCTCCTTTGTGCCATCCCCACCCTTACACATACTACCTGGTCAGAAACACGGTGCACGTGTTCGGTCACTGAAATGTGAGGCTGGAAGGGACGCCATCGTTTTAGGGGAGGGGGTAAACTGAGGCACAGACTTGCCTGAGGCCACCCACCAAGTAGGAATAAGGAGCCCCAAGGCACCGTGAGGGCCCTGGACTCCCAGCCCCAGTGGGTTCTGGTTCCACGATAGCTGACTCAGCTGTCACAACTGGAGACTTTCAAAACCTCCCACTTACATCGAATTGGGGGGAAAATTATGATTTGGAAATCAAGTGTTGACACTTGAAAAATACCAACTCCCTTTTACTCCAAGTGCTTTAGCATGTTACTAAGGCTTTTTCCGTATGTCTCTGGGAAGGTTATTTTCAGAACATTCCACTTAAACCTGGAGATGCAGGTTCTCTGCTGTTTCTGGGAGCTGACACCACAATTTACATTAAACAAATGTTTTGAAAATTAGCTGTTCACGGTTCCAATTTCAGCTTCCCCCAGGGTTTAATGTTAGCCAAATACTGGTACAGTAAGCAGACAATGTGTTTTATTGTGTGGAAGAAAAACAGACCACCATAACAGACTTCCTGCTTTTGTAATCAAGGGGAAAGCTGAGTGTTTGAGTGATTATTGGCATATGGTTATTAGAAACAGTAAGTTCCAAATATAGCTACTAGAGCTAAAGAGACACACACACACACACACCCCCTTCATTTCCAGTCCAAAAAGAAAGAAACAGCATTCCTAGTGCTTGGTAAAGTGGGAGGGCCAGAAAGCTGTCAGGCAATAACTACTAGGGGCAGTTCGGGGGTGACGGGAGCAGGGTTCAGCCCAGGGTTGCCGAGGCACACAGTTAGAGGGGCTGCTCTGACGTCAACGAGAAGGTCTGTGTGAACAAAGGCCACGCTTGGGCCACAGCTGGACAAACGCTACGCCAAGCACCAAGGGCCCTGCTCTGTGGGCAGCCAGCTCCCCGGGGCCGTGATCCAGAGACGATGGACTTGGCATCTTCAGCCTCTAGCATTCCGAAAGGCTTGCACAGGCACTTTCCCCGGCCTTCCCTCTCGTCCTGCTCCTCCCCACAAATGTCCATGTTGAGGGGGGAGAGAAACCGTTCAATCTGCTAATTTTGTACTTGGCAGGAAGGAGTACGGGAGCATTCTGCAACATCCCCGCCTGGCCGCGAGCCTCCCCTAGGACTCATGAGCGAGGTGGCGTGTAAGTGCCTGGAAAGAACTTCCAGGACGCCCTTCAGTAATGGATTTCTGTCTCAGAGAGCTGGGAGTCATTCTCAGCTAGGTGGGTGGGGCGGTGGCCTATGCACAAGATGGATTCAGAGTTGCTGTTCTCAGGGAAACATTTGTTCACACCCAGAAGTGTGTACAAAAAGTAAGGCTGCTTCCGCCTCACTACCAAAGGCCGGCCAACGGTGTAGATAGGAAGCTGGGGGCGGGGGCCTGCTCTGTGGACCGGCTCGGGGTAGGGGACATGCTGGGAGGGTGGACGGGGGTAGGGTGCAGCCTGGCCTGGCAAGGTGTCCTCACCATGTCGCCTGGTCAAAGGCTTTGGGTTCTGGGGAAGAACACGCTGACGCTGCATGTGACCCACAAGGCGTCTCCACGGAGCTACTCGTGAGTGTCTCAAAGTAGGCAGGCCACCCTCCACCAGAGGTAATTCCATCTAGTCAGCCTGGAGACCAGAAGGATCACACCTGAGGGGGTGCCCCAGGGCAGGTGGAGCAGGACAGTTTAAGCTTCCATTTTGTTCACAAGGAGCTTTCACTACCCGGTCCCTAGTTGGCTGGTCCTGGAGGCTGTGACAAGAGCTCAGAGGCCGGGTCCACTGAGGAAGGAACACACAACACGTGTTCCAGGAGTTTTGGAGCCTCAGGCCAATGCTCAGAGAAGGGAGTGCCACCCCCCACAGGCCCAGACCTCCGGAGGGTGGGCTGCCGCCGCTCCACCATGAGAATCGGGGCTGGGGATCAGCTGGCCTGCCGCACCCACGAAGACAGAAGGTCACGCTACTGAGAGCGCTTCACTTGCCACAAAAAGATAGCACTTAGGACCTCATCCCAGTCCATGCTGGGTCTGGCAGGAGCGTCTGAATAATGCACCTGTTTTCTTCCTTAACACAGCAACCATTCTAAAGAGCAAACTGCCTGAACCATCCTTCCTCGAGGAGCAGACGCAGGGGCATGGCAACCTAGTGTTCATTCTGATAGCGTCGGGGGCGAGGAGGCAGGCGGCGCCTCTAGGTAGGACTCCACGGCAGCCACCCAGCACAGGAAAGCTCCTGCACACCCAGGTCCCTTCCCAGAGGTGTGAGCCTCTCCCTGACAGGCCAGGAATGGGGTCCTTGCAGCCTGGGGCTATCTGCCCCGGCTTCCTCCCCACATCCCCCTTGCCTGCAGGAATCCAGTTTTCCACTCAGATTCTGGCCAATGGAGCTGGACTAGCTTCTCTACCAGCAGCTCCGACTCGTTCTTTCTTAGTCCTTGGATAAGCCCCCAGCAGGAAGGAGTCACTCATGACCTCCCCCACCTGCACCTGCCCTTCCCCAACCCACATACCTCTGCCCAATCACGTACCTTGGATTTCCGGGCCCCTTTCTTGCCTCCTGCTTTCTTAGACACGGGCTTTTTCTGGGATGGAGACTTGGCCTTTTTGGCTGGGGGTGGCGTGATGATGGCTTCCAACTTCCCTTTGGATCCTCGTTTCTTTGCTAGCAACTCCGGGTGGATGTTTGGTAACACTCCCCCGCTGGCTATGGTGACTCCTTTTAGCAGCTTGCAGGAAAATCAAAGGAGCAGATAGTTAGCCTGTGCACCCTGTCTCTGACCTTCAAGAAGTCTGCCCTGCCCGTTCACATTCTTGCTTTGCTCGGTAGCACTCCTTCCTCCACAGCACCTCCAAGGATGCTGACGGGACCCAGGCTCAGTACACAGAGAGCAAGTCCTCAGAGTCGCTCACTCTGGTGGAACTTCACTATCTTTCCTCTGGGGAGGGCCAAATACCTTGTTTCATTCCCTCCCATCCCCAAATGAGGCCTCGAGGAAACACTGGCACAGGGTCAGAGAAGCTGCTAAAAGTCCAAAACGCAGTGCACACCTCTGACAGCCAGGCAAGCGCCAACCTCCCTGTCTCTCAAGCAGCAGACCGCCTGCTGAAGCGTCTGACAGGGGAGGGAGAGGAGCGCCCCATACCTGATTCAGCTCCTCGTCGTTGGCCACAGCCAGCAGGATGTGCCGGGGCGTGACCCGTCCCTTCTTGTTGTCTCTTGCTGCATTGCCTGCCAGTTCCAGAATCTCAGCTGCGGGGAGCAGAGGGGGAGAGCATCCGGGCACGTTAGAGCGTCAGAGGATCTCGGGCATGCTCCCGGGTCCCGCTACCCCCAGGCATGACGCTGCAGGTGCCCTGCGCCTCCCCACTACGAGCTGAGTCACAGAGGTGCTGAGTGCGCCCAGGAGGCCCCTCCGCTCCAATCCGTTTGTTTTGGAGATGAACACGGAGGCTCAGAAAGGAGGCACCAGCTGAAGGTCCCCCAGTGAGAAGTGGTGGAGAGGACACGTGACCCTGATTCCCACAACGGGCTGCCTGCGGTCAGCCCTCCACATGCCGCCAAGATCAAGCCTGCGGAGGCAGTAGTGCGGCCCCCGAGAGCGAGCTGTGCATCCCGAGCAGTGGGGCAGGCCTGGGTTTCTGGGACGGCAGGGGCTTGGCCAACCTCTGTTGACAAAAGCAACATCGCACACCCACACCTTCAGACTCAAAAGTAAAAGCATATGATGGGACTCCACCAAGTCAACATCCTGAAAACATAAACCAAAAGAGGTAGGATGCAACAGAACAGGCCGAAGACACACAACGAAATGCAACATATCACACCTATCAATGCTCGACTGGGGTACTGATGATCAAAAAAAAAGCTATGAAAGTCATTCTGGACAATATTGAGATCTGAACATAGACTGGATGTTACATGCTAAAGGATTATTAATTTTCTTGGGTGTGACTATAATGTCACCACCCTGTAGAGAGCCGTGTTTACAGGAGATACGTGCCTAAGTACTTGGGGGTAAAGGATCCTGACTTCTGCAATTTACTCTCAAATAATTCCGTCAAACTCCACGGAGTAAAGCCAATGTGGTGATAGGCTAAGTGCTATTAAATCTAGGTGTGCGATGTAAGTGCCCCTCTTTCACCATTCTGTATGCTTGACACTGTAGAACTTTTTTTTTTTTTTAAGATTTGTTTGAGAGAGAGAGCATGAGTGGGGAGGAGGGGCAGAGGGAGAGGGAGAAGCAGACTCCCCGCTGAGCAGAGAGCCCAACTTGGGAATTATGACTTGAGCCGAAAGAAGACACTGAACCAACTGAGCCACCCAGGCGCCCCAGCACTGTAAAGCATTTTAAAAACTAGACAGCGAGGAGCCTGGCCCCTAGTTGGTGCTCGGGTTCATTTACCTGTCCTTCAGGGCAGGCCCTCACCAGGCAGGACAATGGCTCTTCCACAGCACCCAAAATGGGCCGAAACAGCAAGGGCTCTTTGGCAGGAGAGTTTTTTCTCCTCTGCACCAAAGTTCTCTTGGGAAATGTCAACATCATTGTTTCCTCATTTTCTTAACTTAGATTGTCCTAGAACGTATCTTACACTCCCCTCCCCACGTCTGCAATTCTACCCATGCCATGGGCCTGCCTATGACCACTACCCTGTGGGCCAAGTTCAAGCCGGACCTCCTCCTGGTACTAAAAAATTCTAGTATTCCGGGTTATGTTGTCAATACTAGAGATCACCAGCAAAGTCCAAACTCAGAATCATTCTAAGCAGGGAACAGATCCTGTATTTACACTTGACAATATTACATGGTACACATGAAGGAGTGCTAGCTGCTGGTCCAATGCAGTAATTATGGTGCAGATTGCTGAGAAACCACTTGGCTACTCACGCAAACCCTCCTGTCGGCAGCAGTGGAAAACCAGTCACACCCGGAACAGCTTTCCACCAGGAACCCCAGGCAGGAATTCAGTGACTCAGTAATCACGTCCCTGATGAGACACTACCCCCGGAGGCATCACAAGGCCCGTGCCACCTTGACGCTTCCAGGCCAGAGTCCCTCACCTCGAACTTCCCATTTGACAATCACTAGAGTGAGGCCCGGCAAGGACGGGATGATAGCCAGCCCATTTCCCACCCTTAACCATTAATCTCAACAGGACCGTTCCCCCTGCAACCTGAACGCAGATAGAGGGGGAGAGAGCCCACCTGCTGGTCTCACCAAAGCTTCCCTGTAAGTGACCGCGGCAGTGTGCTCCAACGCCCAGCAGAGACAGACCTATGTTGGCCAAGCAGGAAAGGGTGCCTGGGACGCCCAAGTGGCCCTAGGCCCCAGGTGCCAAGATGCAGAAATGGGCCCAGCTTGGGTTCTTCCTCCTTCACTCACGGAGGAGGCATCACACCTGCCACACTATTGTCCTGCCCGTGGCTGCTGAGGAAGCTATAGAAGGAGCCTCACCTGGTGTGGGCACCGACTCCAGGGGTAGAGGCAGAGAAGAGAGCTAGCACAGCTGTCTCGGGGGGAGCCCAAGTAGAAGGCCAGAGAGGAGCAGCTGGTACCACAGAGGGGTAGCCTATCTGGCATTCCTCCTGGCCTCCACTATCCCCTCACCTCCTCACCGTGCCCTGCTTTCTGGGGCCACCAGGAAACATGGGGCGAACAGTATCCGCAGAGCCAGAATGTACAGAAGGAGTCTGAGGGGTTACGGCCTTTTCCCCATAACGTGCTAAGAATACTTTACCGGGCCTGCATTAGGCAGAGACCCGTGACGCTGCCCTAAGCCCACCCCTCTGGCAAGATCATGTGAAATTATGGCTTCGCAGGCAAGTGGCCATGGCTTGTTTCCGCTTCCTGCCCGGAGTGGTATGAAAGGCTCTCCCCAAGAGAAGGTACTGTGGCCACTGTGCGGAGAGGCTGTGGTCTTAATTTAGGCACTGCTCCTTTAACTTGCTCTGTGTGCAGAAGGTGCTGACCGACCGACGCAAAGACCCGGGGGGGGGGGGGGGGGGGGGGGGCCGGGGGGGGGGGGGGGGGGGGGGGGGGGGGGGGGGGGGGGGGGGGGGGGGGGTGGGACACAGGGAGCATGTGACACAAGGATATAAAACACAGAGTGACCTGTGAGTAGCACCCATGGCTCAGAAATCTGGAGATCAGTTCTCCAGGAATCCCCCCTCACTTTCGAGAGCCCTTCTTCCCCCACCACTCGCCCAGCCCCCAGGCTCTTACTCTGTGGCTGAACCCTCAACGGCCAGAGTTTCCCCACTTGGGAAATCTCACGGGGTGGGCTCACCTACTGCGAATTCGGCCTGGTTCCACCTGGGAGTGACACTGAGGGGTAGGTGTGTCAGGTGGGATGAGGAGCACTGCAGCCTCTCAGAAAGAGCAGGGCGGGGGGCCTCATTCCTCTGCCTTCTTCACCAAGGAGCAGGAAAATCCCCAGCTCCCTTCTCGGTGCAAACCCCAGCTGGCCTTCCATCTGCGCAGGCCCAGATGACTGGCCCTCCCGCCCTCTACCGCCCAAGGGTGGGCCCTCAGCTCCGCCTGTGTGGGGGAGGGGCGGGGGTCAGGGGGGCTAACAAAGAGGGGCGCGGATTCACTTGTGGCTAGTTGAGCAAGAACTTCATCTTCTGTTTACTCCCGCGTGTTTTCCAGAGGGTAGTTACCATAGCAACTCCTTTGTCAAGGGACACACGAGACAGAGCACCTCAGAGACACACCTTTTATGAGAAGCACGTTCCACGCCCGTCCGGCCGGTACACTGCGGCTGGCAGAGAGCTGGGCCAGTTCAAGCAGCCAAGAAAGATGGGGGCCGCTTCTGACAGCTAACAAAGGCAGGAGCTCAGAGGGCGAACTCAGCCCTTGCCAAGTCTTCATTAATGCCCACCCTCTCGTCCTCGGGCCCGCTTCAGCATCAGCCATTACAAGGGCCTTCCTGGCCAGGAGAGGGCTGCCTGCTGCAGGGGGAGAGGGGAGGTGGGCAGCGCCAGCGGCTCGTAGGGATGGAACAGCTCCCCTCCACTCTGCAGGGGGAGAGGGTGCTGGCTGTGAGGGATGGGGGCAGGGCACAGGCCACCCAAGGAATTTCCTCATGCACTTTCTTTCCTAGTGATTGATCCTCACCTTTGCAAACGACAGCAATGGTGGGGTTAGGGAAGCCCCAGGCTCAGGGGCTGTACACGGTTCCTTCCACCGCCCCGCCCCACATACCCAGTGGGAAGGGCCCTCCCCGCCACAGGCAAGGGGGCAGCCTCCTGGGGGAGCCAGAGCCAGCTTCAGCCCTGCCTCAACTTGCACGGAACCCATGCCTTCCGGCAAGGGAGGGTTTCCGGCACCTGACTCATCTTGTATTTTAGAAGGTTTTGCCTGCCTGGATTAAGGGAAAAGGATTCTGGGAAAGAGAATCAGGAAAGCACCAGATCTACGGACCGAAGCCCTTTTCACGGTTTCCAGAGCCCAATGCGTGAATCCTCCTCAGAGGGAGTTTTCAGGAGCCACAGCCCGGGGGGCTATAACCAAAACAAATGGAATCTGCAAGAAACCACAGAAGGCAACTGGGCAAGAGCAGCTAGGAAGAGAAGAAACAGACCCCTTGCCAGGTTCTCCACCGGCTCAAGCCTGGTCTTTCCAGCCAGCGACAGGAACAGTTTTGTTACCAGTGACCAACAGTGGACAGGTTTGGGGCCCAAAGCGCTTGGGGCAGCTCTAGAGGGGACCGTAATGTGGTCAGGTTCCCAGGGATACATGCTGCACAGGGACAAGTTGAATGACGAGCAAGACTGCCCAGCTTAGGAGCTATTTCTTTTGTTTTAAAATATCTTTAAGATCTAACTTGCAAAACACCAGGCTATCTCTGGTTCCCACTCCTGGCCAGGGCCGCTCAGGCAAGTAGGAAGCCACTGGATCCATCATCTGCAGTGTCCCGGACCAGCACGGTGACCTTATTCTCTCCTCCGACCAGCAAGCGCTGCAGAGACACCCCTGGGCCCACCGTTCCCCAGCCCCACTGAGCATGACTGCTTTAAGGCTGCCTGACAAAACCTCCACAGCCATGAAGAATGGCATGATTTGACAGCCCTTTCAGCTACAGACCAGCTGTCCGAACGTGAATACCTTTGACAGGTCTCCTTTCCAAGTTCACCCAGAGACCAAAGACCTAGAGTCTTCCCCTCCCCCCCCCAAACATCTTGAACTGAACCATGTCTATTGTATGGAAGCATTCCGTCTATCTTCCTTGAGGGAGATGAAGTCATGGCTTTACAGAATTAGACTCCTAACAACTAACAGGTGACGTGTGGAGCCGGCGCCAAGCTCTCGACACAAACCTTGCAAACTCGAGAGTCGGGGGGCTTCTCCGGAGCTGTTTGAAGCATCTCCGCTAACAAAGGAAAGATTGAGAATAACAACCAGAAATCAAAGGAAAGCAAATGTTCACGTAATCCCAAGGAGAAAACAGGTATTTGCTACAAAGCCAACAACATGACGAGCAATCTGTTTATTGTATTTCTCTCAATTCATCGGGCTTCCGTCAGCAGTTCACGGAGTTCAGAACTGTTTTACACCGTTCTGGAAAGCCTTAACCCAATCAACCCCAATTGGAGAGTGACTGCTCAGAGTTTCCTGCATCCTGACTGCACCGCACTTTCCTCCAATTCCCCTGGGGGCCCCCCAAATCCACCGGCCCACATCTCACCTTTTCAGGAGATGAGCGGCAGAGTCTGAAACCCACAGAGCTGTCACCCTGAAGCTCCGGGGCCTCACTCATGGGCCCCAGCAAAGCCCTCCAGCCTGCCTGTCCTGGGCCTCAAAGGAACCAGGGATTCCAAAGAGAGACTAAAACAGCAGTAACAGAAGGTAGCATTTTGTGTGTGTGCAGGATACAAGGTATTTTGTAACAATAAGCCATTCTGTTGCTTTTCTGCAGATGTTCCGAGTCTGCGGCACACTTGTCCCTTGCTGTTAAGCCCACGTTACAGACCCCTCCTAAGAACCCATGAGCATCTGGTCCAGTCTCCCACCTTCCCCACGTCTCTCAGGAAGAGAGAAATGCAGCTTAATTTGGGAGTTTCTAAAGTAGGCTGTTTTTTGTATTTCGAAGTAAAAAGTAATTCTGCATTATACACATGAACAAAAAAAGAGAGAGGGTTCTTGACAAACACTCCCTTCCCCTTCCCCACCAACCCAGCCCAGTGAGCAAGTCCCTTCCCTTTCTGGAAAGGCTGCCTGGGTCTTCCCCCTGAGTCCCCAGCCCTCCTGCATGAGCTCACCTCCTCGGTCTGTCGTCGGCAGGGAACAGCAGCCGTGAGGGCGCCGAGGCAGAGCCAGGGTCTGCCATCAGACAGCCTGGGTGCGAATCCCAGCTCCTGCACTTCGCTGTCCATGTGCCCATACGCACCTGAGGCTTGCTTTCCCTTTCTATGGAAGAGGGAGGATCACGAGGTCACCTTCGGGCAGGTGAGGACTCACGACTTAGCAAGTTCCGTGCTTCCCACGGTTGGCAGGTGTCAGCTACTGTTTCAGAGGCTACAACCACACACTTCATCTTTTACAAAATACAGCAGGCTTGATTTCTAAGGGATGAAAACTATACTTTCTTTTCCTCGGATTCCTCTATCAAAATAATGGCTTAGCTAAGTGGATAGATGCTCTCACATGTGAGAGAGCTGGAAAGAGGAGAAAAGCGATACAGAAAACCTGGTGTTTCCTCACCAACAATTTACTCTTTGCTGTTACACTTAACAGTTTACATATGTTTGAAAAATGCACTTGAACCCGATTAACCTCGGGGCTGCCAGACTTACCTTGATAGAATGCAGCACCAGGGGTGGCCCCACAGGTGGTCTCTGGCTCGGGATGGGGTCTGGGGCTTTTGTCTGACCCCCACAGGGCATGTGCCAGGGCAGAGGCAGAGCTGAAGCCAGCAGCTGAGACACCATGAGTCAAGGCCCAGGAAGGAAGGCAGAAGGACGCCGTGCCTGGGGCAGGCCCAGAGAAAGCTGCTCTCACCCAGGGCCTGGCTAACAGCTGGCCAGGGCCCTCTGCCCTGCCACTCACTCCCTTTCAAGGACTCTGAGTTAATTTAGAAGGAAATGGTTAATATGTATGTTTGTTTGGATATGAAAAATCACAGCCATTTGCTCTTAATAAATCTGCGGAAGGGACGAACATTCAGAGAGGTGTGCTGAAATGAAATGATTTCAAGAGTGTAATGTAAAGAGGAAACTCATTTCAAGAGCCCTGACAGGGCGTCATTTCCCAGATGGACTTTCAAAGAGGAAAACAAGGAGAAAGGCGGTTTGGGATATGGCGGGCAGTCCTGGTTTGGGGGGAGGGGAGGTGACACCTGTTCTCTGCACTCATGTGCGCGTTTGCCAAGACATGGAGCCCTGGTGCCTCTGAGTGGAATCGGGACTCTGTCAGAGGGAGACACTTCGCCCTCTTTTGTGCGGTTTACCTTGGGCACAATTACCTTTTCAAAATGTAAGAAATGAAACCGCAGTGTAAATGAGAAGAGGCAACTACGGTATATGCCCCTCCCCCACCCGCCATCTTTGAGACCACGTGTCACCCTCCCACCCTGACATCTGTCCCTGCCTGCTTAATCCTGCTTCTCACAAGAGTTCTGAGCGTTTGGACTTTTTAGGTTCTTCCCCTGCCTGTTTTTAGAGCAGTATGAGCATGTCATAGAAGAGGCGGCCCTGGCCCTGTGTGCTCTAATGAATCCCGATGCTGAGGGCCACTGGTCCGATGTAAGCTGTGTCACTCAGGATTCTACCCCCTCTTCCCTAAGGGGAAGATGAAGGGACATCAGGCAAAAAGCTCCTGGCCCTCCAGTCCACCCCCCAGGGCCGCTGAGCCATACAATCTCCTCGTGGAGGACAGGGCGCTGCCCTCCCCTCACCGAGGACTCTCCGGCTGCTCTTTCCCCCAGAGCCTCGCTTGTCCTGCTGCTGATACAGCCAGCACCCCCAACACTGACCAGACTGCCCTTCTCTATAGCCCAGCACACGTCACGCCAACGGCCACCAGCCCTCTTGTGCTCAAACCCATCTCCTCCCTGTCAGTGAGTCCTTGTCCCTCCAGGCCCATCCCTGCAGGACCCCCGTCCCCTCTGCCCAGGCCAGACCCCAAGACTGTCTCCAACTCTTACACATCACCTGCAACTGCTCAGGGCCTGCCCCACTCAGGAGGCTGTGGTTCCCCGGAGGACCCGAGCCAGCCTTCCAGGACCAGGCACATACCATCCTCCTGCAGCATCCACTGGAGACACATGAGATGCCAAGTGGACCCGGGGACCCTGAACCACACCCATCCCCTAGCTCTCCTGGTAACCGCTAAGGTCCGCACTCCTGAGGACAGCCTGCAGGAGGTGTTCTTCTCGAGATGGGCGACTATGCAGAGTGGCCTTGCAGAGGTTACTTGGACTCTGAGCCCCGGTTTCCTTCTAGGCAAAATAGGCAGTTTGAGGATTCCGGGAGCTACCAAATGCAAAGCACTGAGCCAGTGCCTAGCTCACAGTAAGTGCTCACTCTAAGGCAGATGTTTCATTACTTACATGGCTCTGCCTCTGCCTAGTACTCAAAGCACTGGCCCCCATGCCCCCAAAACTAACACAACCACAAGCCACAATCTCCATCTGGAATAGGGACCACCAGGGCCTGGGGTGGATGTGGGAGGGCGAGGAAACCGATGCTGCTCAAGGTAAGCGTCCTCATTTTCTGATGCTGACTTTCAGCAGTCAGTCCCCAGATTTACAGAAGCAACACGTTACTGTTTACCAAAGACCACCTCAGTTGCCAGTTACCACAAGGAGCCTCCAGCAGGACAGCCACGGCCAGGGAAGCCTACAGTTAGCCTTCTCCAGAGGCCCTGGATTCCCACACGGTTCCCACCATCCTACGGACAAGAAATGTGAGCTCTGGCGGAACAAGAGCCTCCTTCCCATGTGGATGACATTTCTAAATGTCTTCCATAAAGGCCACTCTACATGCGTGTCCCTGTGTACACGGGGATGACAGCACACGCTTCCTGGCCACCAGATGGAAGGCACTTGCCTGAAAAAGAAGGTGGGATGTGAAATGAAGGAGGAAAGACATCAGGGAAGGGGAGGTGGGAGCCAGGGTCAGAGCTGCAGGCGGGCTGAGCAGTCTGACAAATCCAAGGCGAGTCCGAGTCCCTGTTGTCTTCTCGGCAACCAGCACGGGAGGGGGCGGTGGGGACAGACAGGGAGTTGGGGGGAGGTTGACTGTGGCTAATACCCTTTGTGTCTGTCTTCTTGCTACGATGTATTTATAGCTCTAAGGAGTGGCTTTTTGCTTTCACCATGTTTTATTCTGGGTTGACTGGAGGTAGAAGCCTTTCCTGCTGGGAAAGCAAGAGGACTATAAGTATATTTTATTAGTTGATATCTTTCCATTAAAATATCAGCGAGAGAGAGGATATTTGTAGAATTCTTATCACTTCCTTCTCCTCCTAGTAAGTAAGTAGTTCTTTAAAGGCATTCTTGCTGGTCATCCACAGAGAGACCCTGGGGTACGGCTAACACCCCTCCTGGGATGCTATTTAAACCAAGTGGGCAGCTCCTGGCTTCCTCTGCTTTATAAAGTATAGCTGAGACATCCTCAGTGGCTTTCGAGTTGGAGGTGAGAGATCAGTCCCCAATAAGGTTCCCACGCCTTCCCCTTTGCCGCCCACACATGCCCTCCCACTTGCCTCTCCCCAGGCGGACTGGCCCCCCATCGCCCCCCCCCGTGTCATTAGCATAACCCGAATTCTGCTTCATTGAAAACTCCGGGGGTCTGTTCAGCTCCCATCTCATCAGTGTCCTGGCAGCATCTGACATTACCAACATTCCCTCCTCCTGAAATTCATCATCCTCTAACTGGTCTTCTGATCCTTCCGTGAAAAACTATTTACAAAGCAGCTGCAGAACGCGAGTCCTCGTGCTGGTAGCTGAGCTCACGGTGATGAGGGAGAGCTGGGACAGGCGCGTTCCCAGCCCTGGGGTCATGAATATGGCCTTGGATAGGTCTGACCCATCGCAGACACTCACTACAAATCTGTTGAAATGAGCACTGATTCTTTCAACCCTCAGCACCCCAAGTGGCACCCTGCACTTGGTCAGAGCCTGGTAAGTCCTTCACAAATAGGTCATTACGGATGGATCGCTAAACGAGTAAACCAAGCCCTGCAGCATTCAGACCGTGATTCAGGATGTAAGTGCAGGGACGTTCTCCAAGGCACTGGCCTGGTTTCATGTATTAGAGCCAACACTCAGGCTCCGTGACAGGCCGTGTGAACTATAAAGCAGTCATCCCAGGGGAAGGCAGCCCCATGAGGGCCCAGGGTCCAGGCAGGCCTCCCCTCACAGTCTCAAGTCAGGTCTCGGGGTTGGCAGAGGGCCCTGGGGGTGCTGGGGAGAGGTTCGGGGTAGATCAGCAACCCTCAGATTCCCCCAACCAAGATTCGGGCTCAAATATAAATATCAGTCTCTGCATATCACACGTACCCATTGTCCTGATTCATTATTTCTTGGCATTTCATTTTTAAGATTTATTTTGAAATGAAAGGGGAGAAGAAAAATCTTCAGAAAGGTACAGAACATACATAAGAAACTATTAATCCTGTCTCCTGGGAAGAGAACTGGGTAGGAAAAAGGGCAGGAAACGAAATGCAGGTCTCACTGTATGTTCTGTGGGGACATGTGAGTTTTACCTTTGGTATACACCACTTACTAAAGAAACATGAAGTATGTAACCAGACAGACAGACCAATGAAACAGAAAATAAAGTCCAGAAATAGCCCTAAATATATCTAGAAATTTCATGTATGGTAAAGGTAGCATCTCAGATCACCAGGGAAAAGATGGGATATTCAATAACTGGGTAACCATCTGGAACAAAATTAAGTCAATCCCTATCTCACACTATATATCAGGATAAATTTCAAATGGATCAAAGTAAAAATGTAAAAAATTAAACCATAAAAATACTAAGCAAAAGCACGAGGGACTTCCTCTGTAACCTTGGAGAAAAGTAGACTTCCTGAATGGTGACTCAACATCTGGCAGAAATAGATGTATAAAAGTCTTCCGTTATTAGGATTATTCAGATAAACTTGGTAATGATTCCACAATGCATATGGATATCAAATCATCAGGTTGAATACCTTAAATATATACAATTATATGTGTCATTTATTCCTTACTGAAACTGAAAAAAATTATTCAAATAAATATGTTATTATGTATAACATGACTAAAGAAAACTTTGAAAATGAAGAGAAAATAAGAAATTATAAAGAACAACCAAAAAGATTAAAAAAAAAAAAAATCAACGGACTTCTAGAAATAAAAGTTTCAAAGCTGAAATAAAAAATGCATTGGCTGGGGGCACCTGGGTGGCTCAGTCGGTTAAGTGTCCGACTCCTGATTTTGGCTCAGGTCGTGATCTCAGGGTCGGGAGATGGAGCACAGAGTTGGGCTCCACATTGGGCGTGGAGCCTGCTTAAGAGTTTCTCTCCCTCTCCCTCCGCCCCTCCCTCAGGTGCAAGGGCAGCATTATCTCTCAAAAAAAAAAAAAAGTTAGTGACTGAATTAAATAGCATGTATAGCTGAAGAGAGAATAGCAAACGGAGAGATAGTTCTAGAAGACACAGCAGAATTATCCACAAATAAACTCTGCGAGACAGAAGTGAAAAGTATAATTGAGATGAACAGATATGGACAAAAGAATGAGACACTAACACATGTTTGATTTGTGTTTTATAAGGAGAAAGAGCCTAGAATAGAGACACTGAAGAAATAACAGCTGAAAACTTTATAGATATGATAGAAGCATGTTCAGGGGCACCTGGGTGGCTCAGTCAGTTGAGCATCTGCCTTTGGCTCAGGTCATGATCTCGGGGTCCTGGGATCGAGCCCCGCGTTGGGCTCCCTGCTCAGTAGGGAGCCTGCTTCTTCCTCCCCTTCTGCCTCTCCCCTGCTTGTGCACACTCTCTCTCAAATAAATAAATAAAAATCTTTAAAAAAAAAAAATAAATAAAAGAAGCATGTTCAAAACCACAGCCTGAGAAAAGTTATCACCAAAAGACCTCACGAAATGAAATTCTAAATGACGTACACCAGCCACAAGTAAAGTGACCCCAGATGGAAGGCCTGCGATGAAAGAGGCACACTTAGTTGGGGCCCACCTCTGTCCTTGCCTGAATCCAGAAACAGGTGTGGTCTTGCTGTGGGCTTTTCCACTGGCCCCAGCGAAAACAGAACCCTTGCTAGGGCGCTTGTCACTGCATCTGTAGACCCCAGTGGCAGAAAGTGACACGTGACCCTTCCCAGGGAAATCGTGAAGCACCAGTGAGCCTCCCTGACCACTGGGCATTCCCAGGCAATGCAGCACATCTTCAGGGAAACAGAGAGGTCGGAACAATGGACATCCACATGCAAAGAATTGAATCTAGACACAGACCTCACATCCTTTGCAAAAATTAACTCAAAATGGATCACAGACCTAAATGTAAAACACCGAACTATAAAACTCCTAGAAGACAACTTAGGAGAAAATCTGCATGGCCTTGGGTTTGGTGATGACGTTTTAGATACAACACCAAAGGAGCAAAAAAATGAAAAAAGAAATGATATGCTAGACTTCACTACAATTACAAACTTCAGCTCCGTGAAAACACTGTTAAGAGAATAAGACCAGTCACAGACTGGGAGAAAATGATTGCAAAAGCAAGCAATGAGGCCTTTCCCTTCTCCAAGCCCAGTGACACAGTCCACGCCCCAGCCCCGAGAAAGCAGGAGAAGCGGGGCCACTGGTCACGCTGAAACTGTCGTGGACCCCCTCAGGGACTCTCTGGAAGGACTGGGTGGTGGACAGATAAGAACTCAGCGTTTGCGCTCCACGGCAGGTTCACGCGCTTCTGGGAGAAGCATGCTGTCCCACTGTGCTGTCGCCTCCAATCTTGGGTGAGGGTAGCGAAGCTCTGGGAATGCCACCCCCTCGGCAGTTTCCAGGCCCTCTCCTCCAGCCTTGAGGCCTGCCCTACCTGGGGTGCTACCTGGCTGGCCCCCCGGCATTGAGTTTGATAAACCGCTTCTTCCAGCACTCCTCCAATGTCTCCCGGCCACAGAATCATCTATTCCCCCGGGGGGCAGACGGAGGACTGCCCATGAAGCATGGGGGGAGCCCCTCCCGAACTGCCTCGAGATTTGCTTTGAAGATGATGCATAGTGATGATTTTCTGTGACAGACCGTCAGTGAACACCATCGATAGCCCATATTAATAAAAACAAATAATTGGGCAAAAATCTAACTCCCTTTCATGCACGTACACACAAAAAGCATCCAGGGCCAGCAGCTACCTCTGGGTAGTGGGATTATGAATGAGTTTTAGCTTCTTACATTTTTAAACACAAATTGCTCATATAGCCTGAAACGGAAAAACACACTTAAATACTGTCTGCACATACTGGGTGTCCAGCACGCTAGTTTCAACTTCAGCGTTCCCAACTTTTTTCTGACTCATTAAAATCCCGAGCCCTCCCTTTCATGTATGTGTGTGGGGGGGGGGTGCTCGTTTAGGACTATGAAGCTGGTAAAGGGCTTTGCAGAACAGTGAGCACTGTGGGGTGCTGAGAACCCCAGGGCAGCATGAGTGCCCAAGAAAGTGCTCATAAGAGTTAGCTGGGTCCTGGCCTGAAGTGTTAGTCTAAGGTAGGGGTGGTCAAGCAGACAAGCAAGAGACTCAAGAGGAACTCAGGGGGCCTTGGAGCATCAAGGAGTCAGCCTGACTGTCCTCCTCTTCCTGCCCTATTTTTAGCTGCATGAGTACAGGACACACTCGGGTGTCCTGGATAGGAAAGTGGTAAAGAGGACAGGTAAGTGACAGAGCCAAGTGCAGGTTCTGCCTACCCCAATCTGCCAAGCTCTTCAGATCCTTTCTTTCCCAGGCCAGAAACACCGCATGTGATGGGTGTTTGCTGAAATGAGTATGTGTGTAATAGCGTGTGCTGCGGACCGGGAGGGCTCCCCCTCCTGCACCTAGAGAAGGGGCAGGGCCAGAGTACAGCCCAAACCCTAACAGCAAAGGGATATGCAACATCTGACCCAGTTATGGATCAGAAATCAAGCAAGCTGAAACTCGGGGAGACAATGATCATTTCGTCAGCCAAACCAGACAGCAAGGTATATCCTTAAGAGTCATCCCTTTTCCTTGGGCTTTTATTGTAGGATGCAGTCAGGCACCAGGGCCGGGCCCCCTTTAGTCTGCAAAGTGGCCATAAGGTCACCTAGGGGACCCTGCTTATTCCCCAGGTCAGGGGCTGGCCCCGTGAACTTCACCACAATAGCCTCCCATGAGAGCATCCAGTGGGAGAAGGTGCCAAGTGCCGATTACAAGAGGGGGAGGCTCTGGTCCCTGACAAGAGACAGGAGAGGGATGACCAGGTCTGAAACATGGGCGCTGGGAGGGGCAGGGCTTGGGAAAATGGAAGGAGTGGGGGATTAAGAAAACAAAAATCTGGGGCGCCTGGGTGGCTCACTCACTTAAATGACTGACTCTTGGTTTCAGATCTCAGGGTCACGAGATCGAGCCCCGCATCAGGCTCTGTGCTTAGTGTGGAGTCCGCTTAGGACTCTCTCTCCCTCTCTCTCTGCTCCCCCCCACCCCGCGCCCTCTCTCCCTTTAAAATAAATAGATCTTTAGTTGCATATAACACCCAGTGCACCATGCAATACGTGCCCTCCTTACTACCCATCACCAGTGAATCATCGAACTTTACATCAGAAACCAGGGATGTACTGTACGGTGACTAACATAATATAATAAAAAAAAATTAAAAAAATAAATAGATCTTTAAAAAAGAAAAGAAAAGAATATAAAAATCTAGAGGTCTTCATCATTTTGTAGATTAGATTCATAGAAGATAGGAAAAAAAAAAATCTAGCCACAGTCTTATCTTGTGAGAGGTGGAAATGCAATCCTACAACACTGGGATTTTAAATGGATCACGGTTTAGGTACCCAAATCAGTGGCTACCTTGGGAGGGTCTTTACTTATCACAAGGTACCAACATTCAGTCTTGAGAGCTTTCCATCCTCCTTAATGTCGAGAAACCCTCTGAGAGTGAGCTGGATTTTTTCAAACAAGTGAAACTACTAGGAGGGAAGTTGGTAGAGTAAGGTTTGCGATCAGGCTACGGCATAGGGTTTCTGCACCAAAAAAAGAAAGAAAAAGATGTCACTGCACATCTCTTTTGGATTTGATGAACAGCAGCCAGGGCTGTTCTCTCAGGGGTTGGGTAAAATGGCTCCAAAGGTGCTTCCCTTCCAGGGAGTAAGTTCCTTGGGCCAGGACTTTTGTCGGGCACGTCAGCGACTGGCACAGGGCCTGGGGTCTAGCAGGCCGTCCCGAAGTTAATACCTGAGCAACTCAGCTTAGTAAAGTACGTGCTAGGGCCTTCCTGAGACGCCACCTCCCCTGGCAGATGTTGAGGCACCTTCTGGACATCGGGCCCCTCTGAGCCAAGCTCTGGGCCTCAATGGCACAAAACCAAAGCCTGCTTTTGGCAGGAGCTTTCCATTTTGTTTCTTCATGTGGCCTGGCTCGCAGTGCTGTTTGTCACGGGTGTAAGCCGTACCAGGGTCCCTGACACTGCACTGTCCAGGGTGCTTTAAGGTGTTCCCTGAGAGACTTTTGTGATAAAAGTTTGGGAACCACTTCCGATCACAGTTCCTTCCTGTGGGGATTCCCAGTGACACCAACATGTTAAAGGTTCTGAAGAGTCCTTCAGTGAACAGGGCTACTTCTTGGTGGGTCCTAAACTCAAACAAATTTCTTCACTGAGAAACTCATTGGAGGTTCTTCATATATCCACCTCAAAAGAGGGGATATGAATCTAGCCGTCTTCCTATCTCAGCCATGGAGACGTGTTTTTGGTGGAATACCTCTTAAATTTCATCACTTAGGTTCTGCTATACACAGTTAGAGCAATGCTGACCCACAGTGCCTTGACCCATGACTTAAGACCAACAAATCGGGAATGCCTGGGTGGCTCAGTTGGTTAAGCATTTGACTCTTGATTTCGGCTCAGGTCATGAACTCGGCTCGGGTCATGATCTCGGGGTCCTGAGATCGAGCCCCGTGTCAGGCTCCATGCTCAGTGTGGAGTCTACTTGCAATTTTTTCTCCCTCCCTCTTCCTCCATTTCTGCTCCTCACCCGGGCCACTGCTTTGGCTGGTTCATGCTCTCCATGGTGTCTCTCACGGTCAGTAACCATCGGGGTTGATTGGTTCTTTCTCCCAGACTAGACCATGAGCAGCACAGAACAGAGACCATTTCTGTCACAATCATTACTGTGTTCTCATACAGAGCCTAGCACGGTGCCTGGTACACAGCAGGTGCTCAATAGTTTGTGGATCAAATGAAAAAGTGTCTTCAGGGAAGCAAAATCAAAGAGCAGAGCAGAAAGAGGGCCTGTCCACCTTCCCTTCTCACTCATGGAACAAAACCAAAGTTCTGAGTGGGCAAACACTCAGAACTTCCAAATATTCACATGTTGCCACATCCCAGCCCAAGGTGGTTAGGGCTGGTCAGTCACTGTGGGCACGCAGGGCTGTTCTGAGGGATGGAACGGAGCAGTGTCTTCACTGGATATGGCCCCAGAGCTCAGCTACTACCCCATCTGGCAACAGGGCACACGTGACCACAACATGACTGAGCACAGCACTAATGTCTCAGGATGTCTCGTGACGTGTCCGTCATGTGGGCTGGGCTCCATGGTGGGGACAGGCATAGGGCAATGGTCAACCCAATGACACAGCACTGCATGCGGACAGAAAAAATGGCTCAGGTTCAGTTAACTATAGCTCCGCTGGAAGGACCTGGTAAAACTTCAAAATATACATTATTCTTAATACGCAGGAGTTAACACGGCTGACACCTGAGTAAAAATTTGCCTTGAGTTACTAGTCCAGCACTAGTGATGGGCTGCCCTGACCATTCCCACACTCCTCCGTGACCACGACCACACACCCATGAGAGCTGGGGTGAGGCACAATGGGTGTGGGCGCAAAGAGAATCAAAGTCCATGAGAATGGGCCCGCTGACCCCAAACTCATGAGCACCATGCTCAGTTCCAGAGCCAGCCAGGCACAGACAAGGAAAACGTCCAGATTTTCTGTGCAGCACACATAGCAACTGCCTCAGATATGTTGGAGCAATGGTATCCCCTCACCCCCGCCCACACCCTGCAAACTGAGAAACAAAAGCTTGATGGAAGAAATGAAACTGATGTGGTACTTGACCTAATGATAGTGTCTGTGGACATCCCAGTGAGAGGGACATCACGTCATTCGGGAACCAGGAATCACGGCCTGACTGGGTATGCCCCGCACATCAGCTTCCCCATCACGCTCAAACAAAACCCTTTGGCTATCACAGCAGCCTGAAGTTGGAGCACGGGCTGTTGTCAACATTTGAGTTGTAAGGAAATTGGGGTCCAGAGAGGTTAAGTGAATCACTCAAAGTCACACAGCATGTAAACTGCCAAGCCAGAATGAAACAATGTCCTCTGCTTCGTATCTAGTAACTCCTCCCCTGACTGCCAATGTTCTACCTGGCTTTCCTGGGTATGTCGCAAGCTCTGGGCCTTATCCACAGAATGAGAAGAATCATGCCTAGCTCATGCTACCAGGTATGCCACCTCTAAGAGTCTCTGAGAAGCAGAGGGTTAAATGTCCCATAAGTGTAAATGCCTCCCAACTATAACCCATCAATGACTTTTCGTGCCTAGGTGCTTTCAAAAGAACACAACAACTTCATATCCCTCATGACCGTGTTCTTTATGGAACCCTTGGTCTTGCCTCACTGAGAGACTTGGAAGAGCAAGAAGTGATCCAGCTCTCCTGATGCCTATTATCACTTTGGAAGAGGCAGCTTGTCTTGCTGAGTCTCCCTGTCTGGCTGTAGGAGAGGTGGCTGCAAGAATCGAGGGTGCCCTTCCTGCCACAGACCCTGATGGTTCACGGAGCAGTAAGAGGTAAAAGCATTACAACAGGGGCGCCTGGGTGGCACAGCGGTTGGGCATCTGCCTTCGGCTCAGGGCGTGGTCCCGGCGTTGTGGGATCGAGCCCCGCATCAGGCTCTTCCGCTATGAGCCTGCTTCTTCCTCTCCCACTCCCCCTGCTTGTGTTCCCTCTCTCGCTGACTGTCTCTATCTCTGTTGAATAAATAAATAAAATCTTTAAAAAAAAAAAAAAAAGCATTACAACAGGCCAACAGGATCTGGGTCCCTTCTCAACTCCTTACTGGCCATATGTGGCCCCAGGCAAGGTCTCTTACACTTTGAGGCTTGTTTTCTCATCACTACAAATGGGGGTGATATCCCTGCCCAGCTGGCTTCCCATGATGGTCATGGAGCCACCAGAGAGACCAGTAAGATTATTTCCAGGAAAAGGACCAACCCCCCCTCCCCCAGAGAGATAGCTGGTTTTGAGACTAGGGCTGAGGAAATTCAGGGTGAGACCAGGACATCTTGTTGTGGGGGAAAGCAAGAGAATGTGTAAGAATGGAAGAGGCCATCGCAAAGGACATCAGAACCAGCTTGAATGTCAAGTGTGAGACAATCTGAGCACGGTACTGAGTAATGATGTGACAGTGTATAACCCATTAAATTAAAGAAGTCCGTGAAGCAACATTGTGAGTCCAAAAAAACAGGAAGAGGGGAAGGGCAGAAGGAAAGTAAGTTCTTTACAAAAGAGTGCCAACTAATACATGCAGAAGAAATGACAGAAACAGAAAAATCACTCTTATTTATAACCACTATCGTAGTAACAGATTCAGGTAAGATCACATAGGAATGCCAAAGCCACGGGGGAAGACTGTGCTTCAGGCTGTGCAGAAATCCAGCAGACACCTCCTGGACCGTATGACCCCAGTGAATCACCAATGGCAGCACAAACCCACGTCAGGCGCCTCCTGGCATGATCCTCGACGAGGACGCAACGGGACTTGGGCAATCCCCCTGCCAAAACATTTAACCCAAACCCAAGCAGGAGACCAGCCCAGACTGAAGGGCATTCCGCAACACAACTGGCTGCCCTCTCCAAAAACGTCCATGTCGTGGAAGACTTTTAAAAAATTAAAAAACAAAAAACCAACCTGAGGAATTGTTTCAAGACTAAAGAAACCTGACAACTAAAGGAAACGCAGGATCCTAAAACAGAACCTGGATCAGGAAAGAATACCAAAAAAACTGTAATTGTCCCCCATTATTGGGACAATTAAAGCAATCTCCACGTGGACTGAACAGCCCAAAACAAATGTATAAATGTGCATACCTATGCACACACACATACACAGCCAAGGTGGGGGGATAAAAAGCCAGCGGGGCAGAATGTTAACAACTGGGGCACCTGGGAGAAAATGTTCATCGTACGACTGGTGTAACTTCTGGGCGGGTTTGAAAAGTTTCCAAAGAAAAGCAAGCGCACGGGTCGGGTCAGTCTCCAGAAGGTGTCCGCTCCGCCGCGACGTGAGCACAGCGGTGTCCCCGGGGGCTCGGGCGTACTCACCCGTCAGGTACTCCAGGACGGCGGCCATGTACACGGGTGCCCCCACTCCAATCCTGTACTTGGGGTGGCCCTTCTTGATGTAGCGTAGCATCCGCCCCACGGGGAAGATGACTCCCGCCTTGGCAGACCGGGAGGTTTTGGTGGACTTCTTCTTCCCGCCCCGGCTCGACATGGCGGCGGCCTGGAGGTGAACCAGCAAGCACACTGTGGAGGCGAGAGGCACAGGGTCAGGGTCACAGACAGCGCCTCCCCCGCCCCCCACTCTCAGCCCCTAGAAGGAAGGCCACCGCCTGCCGCCACTGAGCCCTCCGAGCCCGGCTGATGCCCTCGGCTGGAGCACTTCGGCCCCTAAAAAGAGAACGGCGATGCTTTTCACATTTTATACCATAACACCAGTTTCGGCGGCCACTTCCACTTAAACGTTACTCTGACAATGAGTGCTCTTGAGTGCCTTGCCTTTATGCCACAGGATGTAAAAGAAAACGGGATTTCTTGGCTATGTTCTATACACTTGTTTAATAATTGCATTTTCATACCCTTGAGACCGGGGCGGATGAATGTCCCGAAGGCTTCATGAAAGAAAACTATGTCACCTAGCCCTAGAATGATGTAAGGCCTGATACCTAGGCCCTCTGCTGAAAGCAGCGTCTCTACCTCAGGGTCGTTTCTCTGTGGGGGCGGGGGCAAGAACAGCTCACAGGAGTTCAGCAGATAGCCGGGCTGCAATCACAGGCCCTCAGAACATTTCCAGTCTGTGAGCTGGGCCTGTCCTTAGAGGAGACGCAGAAGTGCTTGTCTTTCCCTGCTCTTCCTCCCCAACCCCATCCAAAATGCCACTCAAGTCCAGAGAAGGCTGCATCTCCAACAGCTCTTGGAAGGCCTCTCCTGTCCACCCCGACTGTGACTGAATCCAGGTCATCACCAACCAACCGATCACAAACACCTCCTGAAGAGGTCTCCCCACCGCCGGCCCTACTCTCCAATCCACCCGCCCTCCGAGGGTGGTACACACAAGTCTGAATACTCAACAGCCCTGGTCGTAAAGCTCTCTGTGGCTGCCACAGTTCCCGAGGAAAAATCAAGATGCTTGGCCTGTCATGGGATGTCCGAGAAAAATAGGCCTGGCACATCCAGCCAGCTTCACCGCATACCTCCGGTGGTCCAAACTCAGACACAGGGGGAGTCACACACGGTTCCCCACAAATGCCCTCCCCTGCAGGGGCTGTGGCCTTTGCGCAGGACCACCACTACCCCTCACACTTGTGTTCTGCCCTCTGCCAACCCTTCTCTGAGTCCTCAGATACAGCACCTCCATCCTCTGGGCTCCCTTGCACTTATGCCATGATGATGTTCATATGCCCCTCTCTCCCATCAGACGCAGGCTCTCAGAGGGCCGCCCCTGTCTGTACTACAAGCAGGGCACCACGAAAGTCTACATGTTTGCTAAGAGCATTCAAGGTCTCAAATGTTTGCTAAGAGCATTCAAGTCATTCATGCATTCACTTCAGGAACTGTGCTGGGGAACGGAGACAGCAGGGCACAAGGCAGACGGGATCCCTGTTCTCCCAGAGCTGGTGAGGAAGAGAGAGAAGAAATAGCCCTACCATCATTTAAATGATCATCACGAAAGGCAGTGAGGGTGCTGGGAGAGGGGCTGTGAAGAGGCCTCAGCCTATCCTTGGGCACCAGGCAAGCATTTCCTGGAGAACATCTATGTTCAATCACTGAACCAAATGGGCAGGTCTCCCATTTACTGGTAAACTGAGGTCGGGCTGTGTGGTGTGGAGGCTACTCCAGCTCCAACAGGCCATGCCTCTATGCCAGCGGAGGCCACAGAGTTAGGAGTCCTTGTTACTCTGACGCCCAACCCTATAAACCCTATATCTGGGACACACCGTGGTCCATTCCTAACATTGGCGCAACCCCTAAGATCATCTCAAATTGTCTGCCTGACACAGATGGCCGAAACAGCAGAGACCAGGATTCTTGGGCACTCTAACAGAATTAAGGTGGCTCTGGATGGATGTTGGGGGGTGGGGGTGGGGTGGCTACCGACAACCATGATAAGAATCTTACATTTCTCATCAAGAGGCACCAAGCCTTAATTGATCACTGTGTGCTAAAGAGAGTCCCAGAAGGGTGTGAGTTTCTCTGAAACAATTAAATGGCTCCATTTCTTTCTGTGATGAGCTCCATTCTGAAAGATTCCCTGCAAACAGGAGTCCATGCTGACTCTGAGCAGGAAATGGTATACGTACATACATGTGCATGAGCGTGAATGCAGGGAAAGCTATCACTGGGCTTCCCAGCGGTCTTTTGCTTTACTACATACGTGTTTCACAGACCAACACAATGCCTCTGGACCAGGAGTTTTCAGATCTGAACACTTCCCCTCCTTCAGCAGGAGAGGCCCACGGTCAGTGATGATTAATGCAGCTCGGCCCCGTACTCACTGGAGCCCAGGCGTCAACTCCCATCTCCAGGCAGAGCCGTCTGGGTATGTTTGGCGCTGCATCTGTGGGAATCGGGCAATGTCCTGCCCCAGAGAGGAGCCATTCACATTCAGGGACCTGACAGGCCCTAGAGATGCTCGTTCCTTCAAGGTGACGCTCCTGATGCTTCCCTTCCACTCCAGCCTTTATGTGGACACGCTGGGGACTCCCAGGTGCACACCTGGCTGTGGAGGCCCAGCGCTCTGCCTGCCTGCCTGTGTAAGGACCCACTTTCAAGTCCCATGGGCACCTGGAGCTCCCTCCTCTGGGTTGCTCAGCCCCAGCAGTGACAACCTCATGCACCAAGCCACCAAGCAGCCGTGAACCTGGGCCCTACTTCTCTGCCTACCTTCACAGTGCCCAGCCATTAGCCAAGCTCTGTTGAACCCACCTCGTAACTTCTCGAGCCTCTTCCCTTCTCTTTGCCCTCCCTGCCTTGGTTCAGCTCTCTCTCCTTCTCCCCTGCCATCCTCAGTTCCGGTCTCTCTCCATGGATGCCAGAGGATGTGTGCCCCCTGGATGATTCCCCATCACCCCCAGCCAGCCACAAACAGCATCCTTCACCTACTTCCACGGCACGGCCTCCTGCCGCCCCTGACTTCCTGACCTGCAATGCCGAGTCCAGAATGTCTCTCCTGCCTCAGACACCCTTTGTCCTCTTGCCAGCCTGCAGAACTGGGTCTCGTGAGATCCCTGTCCTCGGACCCGACCACGGACTGGCATCACCCATTGCTCCATGTTCCCAAAGCACGCATTCTGGCACAGATCTGTGCGCCTGCCTCCCTGGCCTGACTGCACGGCAAGCTACTTGACGCCAGGCTGTAGTGGGCTCATCCCCGAGGTCCTGCGTCCCAGGCAGGACCGTTGTCAAGGATCCTCAGGTGCCATTGTGCTGAGAGGAGAACATCTTCGCACCTGATCTTCAGTCAGGCCCCACGTCTTCATCCCCTGCCCTGGGGCTGGTCCTCACCCCTCCCGCACTTCTAACCATAGGTCCCCAAGCTACAGCCACGGCTTGGAAAGACTTCTGACAAAGCCATGCAGCCTCATGACATCCAGTGATGTGTGCTGACTTTAAAAATATCTTCCGGAAAGTCACCTTGTAGTGGGGCAGTCTCCTGATAAACCCAGGTCCATCGGATGTGTCCATCCCACTCCTCAGGGGTCTACGGAGACATGGGTGGCCACGGCCAGGCACACACGTCAGGGGAGAGCAGCCAGGATGGACGTGGATGTTGAGCACTGCGGTTAATGACTTAAATTCCAAAGTCAGACTGGCCTCATTCAGGCTGTGGCTCAGCCGCTTACGGCCTATGTGTCATTGGGCGTGTGATATAAAGTTACCCTCGGAGCTTATTTTATCGGCTGTCAAGCGGGGATAAAGACAGAATGGACCCCGAACCACTGGTGGGAGAACTGAATGGAAACATGCATATGCAGGGCCTAACAAGCACTCACTGAGCGAGTGCTCGGGAAAGTCCATAGAAGTAACAGCAACGTGTCTAATCTGAAAAGAGGCCCCCTCCTCGGACACTGTTGTTGGTTATGTGTACTGGCAAGGACAGCACTCGCACTAACGAGTCCCTGCAGCGTATTTCTCCCTCGCGAAAGTCCAGAGTGGGTTTCCATGATTGGCTGGTGCTGCTCCACGCGACTCATGGATCCAGACCCCTCCCATCCTTCAATGCACGATTCCCTGTGTTACCACAGAAGGGAAAAGGCCATGGAGGATAACACATGGACGCCTTCAAGGGCCAGGCCTAGAGGGCGGCACACCACTACTGACCATGATTCATGGACTAGAACATGGTCATATGGCCACACCTAATTGCAAGAGAGGTTGAGAAATGTCCTTTAGCTATTTGGTCAGAGGAGAAAGCAGCCAGTCTCTGTCACATAACAAACCAAGTTGAAAGTGGACCATGAAGCCAAGGTGTGAGGAGCCGACCAAAGGCTGTTGGGCCCTGTTTGACCCATGTCCTGCATCCAGCCTCTTCTGAGAGATGGACGGTCCTCCATCACAGAAAAAGTGGCTTCTAACACACTTGGCTTCTCTTCAAGGCACCGACGTTGCTCAGAAGAGAAAGAGCTACACTATCTTGTCAAACTGACAAAACCATGTCCTTCCTTCCTGGATGATACTCCATTCAAGAAACCAGAAGTCCTCACCCCTAGACGGGGCCCCACATGCTCTGAAGATAGGGGGGCTTCAGGCAACCTCGGCATCCACTCATCATGGCACATTAGCTTGGCTGGTTTTTTTGACTGTTACCAGGCCAGGAAATGAAGATTCTGTGGTTGATCCTGAAGGGATCTCTGTGGTCTGTACCCCTGCAACTCCTCTGACTATAAATCAATCACAACAGACATGAACCTTGCCTGCAGAAACCCAAAACTTACCCAGAGTCACACACCGTTGGAGAGGGGCTGTATGGAGAAGTGAGCCAGGCTTGAGTGAGAGGCAAGCCTCTGACCACAGTCCTCCCAACAACCGAGATGGGACCAGGGCACGTGATCTGTGCTCATGGCACAGGACTAGTGAGAAGGCTGGCTGTGAGGATCCCGTGAATGAGATGGGACTTGAGAATGACAAGCCCTCTACTATAGAGGTAAGAGGGGCAAAAGGCTGTCCTACCTACCACCACACCGTTCCACTCCTCCCCAACAGGGCACCCTAACAAGCTCCTCGCTGCATTACACACCGCCTTCACCCCTACCTTCACTCTTCGGCACATGCCGCAATCTCAGTCTATAACACCCCCTCCAGCCCTGTCTGAGGTGATCCTACCTACTGGTCTGGTGATGGAGACCTACCACGCGGCCCCCTCCTCTATGCTCCTGCTGCGGCTGCACCTTGTGCGCCCCAGCCACAGTCTAGTTTGGGACAGCCCTATGCCCGACTCCAGCCTTGCACACAAGGCCCCGCGGAACTCCAGCCCATCTCTCCCTACTTCCAGCAACAACGGCTCCACCAGGCCAAACTGCTCCTGTTTCCTCAGTGGACATTCCTGCTGTGGCCCCGGAGCTCAGCTATGAATCCCCTACAATGTTCCTGAGTGTGCCACCATTCTTTAATATACCCCATTACTTTTCTCAATCTTATATAAAATGCTCTGCAGGGGCACCCGGGTGGCTCAGTCGGTTAAGCATCTGCCTTTGGCTCAGGTCATCATCTCAGGATCCTGGGATCGAGCCCCGCATCGGGCTCCCTGCTCAGTGGACAGCCTGCTTCTCCCTCTCCATCTCTTGCTGCCTCTCTACCCTGCTTGTGCTCACTCTGTCTCTCTCTCTCTCTCTCAAATACATACATACATAAAATCTTCATAAATAAATAAAGAGCTCTGCAAATGCAGTTTCCAGCCCTTTCTTCTAACCTGACTGTTATTCTAGATCCAATTTATGTAAATATTCTGAAGCCGACCTCCTCACCCTTGGCAGTTGCCACACTCTATCATCACTGCCAGTTTCCTTGTCTGTCCTGATGGGACGCACCGGCCGGCTCTGCTCACCAGTGTGCCCCCACGCCCCCCCCCCACTCTGCCTGTTACCTGGTAGGCTCTCGAATGCTGGCTGGCTGGTGAGCGATTAGTTGGCATTTACAGTGGATGGGGTGCTCTTGATAAAGATGAGGGCAGCATTTCCAAAGGCCACAGGCCACAGGGCTCAGAGATGTGGCAAGTGGGACACCAGTCAGAGACCTTCAGTGAGACCATTTGTGGACACCTACCTGGCCAATCCCTGTGGGAGCTCAGACCCTTGAAATTCAGGGAGCTTGTGGAGCCAGCCTCCTTAGGGATTCCCAGGAAGGGAATACCACAACTGCCCCGACAGCTACGGTGGGAGCCACGAAGAGGCCTTCCCATTCCCTGATAATTCTATGGCTCCAGCCGCCTCTCTTTTGCCACAAGACTAGCTCTCAGTAAAAGATGAACGAGACCAGAGAGAAATACTTACCTTCCTCACATCTCTAAGTGACTGACCTCCGCTAAGGCTACAGCATAGAAAACTCTTAATCAGGGCACTTACAAAACCACTGGAACCGGCGACTGTGAAGTCTTTTATTATCTAAGCAATGAATTCATGCCTATCGATCCCGAATGAAATATTGACCAGAACTGCTGGGGAGCTGCTAGTCAGCCGGCCCTCTCTCCAGCACCCGAGGATGGGGGACCGGAGCCATCAGTGGTTTAAGTCACTGTGGCCGAGAGAGGACCGCACCATCCACTCCCTAAAGCTGGATAAATGCCCACATGTCCACATGCATTTGTCACCTTCCCGTCAACTCCAATCATGACAGCAAACCTGAGACACTTAATTCTGAAGCGTAGGACACTAATCCTGTTTCCAGCATTCTCTTCCATTCGCTCCTATCACACCAGATGATTAACGGTGTCACTGCTGCCATGTGCCCAGAGGCATGAGGATCTACTACACAACTATCACTCACAGACCTGGGGTTCAGAAACAGCACTCTGATTGGCTGAGAAGAGAGACTGGTTCTGGTACTCTAGCCAATCAGGAAAAACATCTCTCTCCATTCATAAAACACTACATCATTAAGGGAGCCGGATGATTAGAGAACTTACAGTCCACCCTCAGTGAACCAAGCCATTACAAACAAGGAGAGAAGGACAAATTGAGATAATAAATAAATCCTAAACTGCAAATTTTGTTCCAGCACACGTTATCTTCCTCGTGTGTGAGGTTTTTAGTGATGGAGAGAAAACAGAAGCCAAATACAAGTGTTATTCAGGAAAGAGTTTACAGGAGGCTAGTCTGGGATTACAGTTTCACCTCTGAACCGCCCCCCCAAGCTCGTGAGCTGCACTAAATGAATCGGCACTACGTTTCAGTAGCGAGGCACTGTCTTCCTGCTTTAAGAGGAAACTTTCCTTCACACCTCCTCTCTCTTTTAAAGGTTGTGCCAAACTCTAAGATAGCCATTTCAATGGAAGGCTATCAAAGGAAAAGTTTAAATGTGAGCTTCAGTAGAGGAGGACCCTGGTTGGGTGGGTTTGGCATCTAGAAGCCATACAGTATTTGTTGAATAGGTGTATTCCCGGTAAGAATAAAGAACATCTGGCCATGTCTCTCTCCTGCTCACAACCTTCAATGGCTTCTTCTAGCTTCACCTGACTCCCTCCAGGATTCAGCCATCCTGAGCCTCTGGTGGGTCCCCCATATGACTTCTATTCTCACTGTTCTAAGACTCAACACATGGGGTTCCCCAGGCCTTAAACACTTGTCTGCATCTGCCCTCCTCTGCCCAGCCAACTCCTACCTGGCCTTTCTGTACCCAGGAAGGGCTTGCTCCTGCTTATGTCACTGTTCTGGGGGCTACCATGGGAGCTACTGTGGCCTTCTGCACCCTTGCAACAGCCACTTGTCTGTCTTCTCCTTACATCACTTTCCCAATCATGAGGACTGGGCATTTCTTGATCATGCTCCTGTCCCCACTGCCTGACTCAGAGTTGATTCTCAGGAATTATTTATTGAAACACTGTAAGACACCAATCTGGCAGGCTTGATCCAAGCAAATGAGCTATACAACTCTTTGGAACCCACCTGGGCTCACTCATAAGAGCTGGGGTGGCCCCCAATGTACTTCTAAAACTGTAGAACGTGGGGACGACCCATAGGACAGGTGTGGGGCTCCCCTCGCCCCTGCTCCTTCCCAGCATATGTGCCAAGAACGGAGCTCTGAAAAACCTAACACAAATCCAAGGCACAAGCCAACAAAAAGTAGAAGCCGCTGTGATTCTGACCAATAGCACATATAAGTTCGTACTGTGTTTAGTCAGCCTGGGGTTTGCACTTCGGTTGATTTCAATAAATTGCCTTTAAATGACTGGGGGCAGCATCAGCTCTGAAGGTATCAGAGGCAGGTCCCAGAATACATGTACTCCAAGCCTCTCTATGGGAAAGGGATAAGGGGTCTCAGAGTTCTGCTGTCACCAGAACTGGAAGAAATGGCAGACGGAGATGTACTACTCCCTGCGCCTGGCCCCGTTGGTACAGACCACACCAGTGACTTAGGGCTGTGTGTCACAGTGTCACAAGGGATGTTCTAGACCACTCCTCATTCTAAAGGCCCTATCTCAAACAATTTTTCACTTAAACTCTTCCCTCCTTCTAAATGCCTTCATCTAGCAGTCAGCATTAACAATGGTGACAGGCTAAAACAAAATAACAGAATGAAGAGATTTCCTGCTCTCCTCCTAAAATTAGAGGGGTAAGAATTTAAAGACTCAAGGGTTTGGGGGTGTTTTTTTTTTAAGGAAAAAAATAAGGTTTTAAAGCATATTTATCCCCATCCTGGAGAAACTCCTGTGCAAGACGGGGATGATGCTGCCCAACTTTAGTCAGCGGTGTACAAGGGGGATAAATTCCATTGCAGGCATAAGGTGGCCATTTCAGGGCCCGCAACTCCTCTGAAGGCAGAGTGGTACACTAAAGGTGGCCTGCAGCAGGTGGATTCCACCAAACTTACAAGGAGAGTCTCCTACTCAAACCCAAAGCTGTTTGAAATTCCCCTAGTCCGCTGAGCAGGAAGCCTGGGACAAAGTACTTTGCCCCCTCTTTAACGGTAAAACCTCAAACCACAAAGGTGGAAGAAAAAGAGAAGCTAGCAGGAATGCCCCTCTAATTGTCTATTTTTATATGCTGTTTATTGGATCATTAAAATCTTACAAGGATTTCATGGTAATTGTAATTGCTGAATTCAAAGTTTGTCTTAGCTGTTTTTCGATTTCAAACTCAGCAATATTTTCCCCAACATCTTGTCTAAAAGTACCTTCCAATCTACTGACCAGATCCCTAGGTGATCCGTGGTCCCCGCAGGAGTGGAGGCGGGGCGCGCCACCCTGCACACCTGTTGTCAGGTGACACCGCCAGCAGCATCCAGCGCACTCACCTCCCCACTCCACCCCACCCCCAGCGAGTCCCTTCCCTCCCGGCCTTCTCCACCCTGGAAGCCTACAGCCTTCCGGAGTTACCTTTTAAAAAAATTCCCAGCCACAAAGCAAACAAAAGGCCGATCTGAAGATGAACGAGGGCAACGGGGGGGTTCCCGCGTGCCCTCGCCAGCCAGTCCCTGGACAACCCCCTCCCCGGCCCTGCCTGGCTCCGATCCCACGAGTATCCCCCAGCCGCCAACCCTCCCCTCTCCGCAGAACCCGAGCCAGACGCCTACACCACCGCCACCTGGCTCTCGGGCCCGACTTATTGTGCGGGGGCCGGCAACTCGCGGGCCGGCGGGGGCCTCACCAAGTACAACTCCGCGCACCGCAGCTCCGGGTCGCCCAGGCCCAGGCTGCCCGGCCAGCGCTGCGGGGCCTCCCTGGGCCTCGGGCTCAGCCCGCCCGCCCGCCCCGGGAAGGGTCGCCGGGGGAGGGGCCAGCACTGTCGCCTTCCCACAAAAGCGCCCAGGCGCGGGCAGGAGGACGTGGTTTGGAGAGAAGTTGGCTTCCGGGTTTGCTGTTTGAACAAAACCAAAGAGAATCCCGCGCGGCCGGGCAGGGCCTGGGAGGGCGCCTTTTCTCTCCGCGCTCGTGGCTGGCCCGCCCGCCCGCCTTCTCGCTTCCCGCCCGCGCGCCGCGCGCTCGCCCCCTCCGCCCGGCTCCGCTGCCGAGTGAACTGGAACCAGTCGCCGCGGCCCCGGGATTCCCACAATGCACAGCGCGCCGCTCGTCACATCCCATGCCGTCCCCGCGCGTCCGGCCACCCCTTCCGCGCCACCCGGGCGCCCCAGCCTTGACCCCAGCCCCGCGGCTGCGCGCGCCAGGGCCTCCGCGCTCCGCCGCCTGGACGTCGGTCTGTCTGTCCACCGGCCGCCCCGAGGCCCTGCCCGCGGGCACCCCGCCTCGAGGCTGGACTCCGGACGCAGGGTCGGGCCGAGCCCGGGTGCGCCCTGAGCCCAGTGCTCCGAAGGGGTCTGGCCCCGGGCGGAGGTGCTTCTCCGGCGCGCGTCTCAGCCCGTCTCTCTCCAGCGACACTTACTGAGCACCTACTGTGTGCCTGAGCGCGGCATTGTAGCTGATTCAACCCTAGAAGCCTTCCGGTTAACCCGGGGCGGGGGAGGCATCATTGCTGTTACCAGCAAGCAGTGCAAACCTTCGCGCACCTCAGAACTTGCCGCTGTGTTTCGGTGCAAGCCCCCTGTCAAGCCCTTTTCTGCTGCATGACCGACTACTGCACACCATGGGCTCCCCTGGGCTTCTTTATAGTGACTGGACCTTCTCTGAACATGGAAGCGGTTCACTATCGGGTCCAAACTGGGATTTACTGACATCAAAAGTTATTATCACACATTTTTTTTTTTAACCGCAGACAAGCAGAAAGAGAAGGAACCGCTACAAACCCCATCTATATATTGCTAAGTAGCTTTCTTGCCAGAAGGCGTTAGTGCCCCATCCAGGGTACCTAAATAGGGGCCTTCTCTCTACTTCCTTCCCTTTCTTGGCCAAATTGGATGGGCGAAGCCACCTCAGCACCCAGCTGTGGACCAAATTTAAATAATAATACACGCCCGGAAGAATTGTGAAGTTTAGTGTACCTTGCTCGAGGTGATAGGAAGAGATTAGGGAATTTATCCAAAACCGGCTCTCAAGCTGTCCCTATGGCAGCTGTGGTAACCTCCTCCGCTCGCCATGCTGCTTTCACCCTTTAAAAATTTGCAGAGCAGGGGCCCCTGGGTGGCTCAGTGGGTTAAGCCTCCAACTCTTGATTTGGGGTCAGGTCTTGATCTCGGAATGGTGAGATGGAGCCCTGCCTTGTGGGCTCTGCACTGGATGTGGAGCCTGCTTAAGAGTCTTTCCCTTTAGGGGCGCCTGGGTGGCACAGCGGTTAAGCGTCTGCCTTCGGCTCAGGGCGTGATCCTGGCGTTCTGGGATCGAGCCCCACATCAGGCTCTTCTGCTGTGAGCCTGCTTCTTCCTCTCACACTCCCCCTGCTTGTGTTCCCTCTCTCGCTGGCTGTCTCTGTCTCTGTAGAATAAATAAATAAAATTAAAAAAAAAAAAAGTCTTTCCCTTTACTTCTGCCCCCCACCCCTGTGCGCTCTCTCTCTCTCTCTCTCCTTCTTGAAAAAAGTAAAAATTGAGATATAAACTGACATATAACAATGTGTAAACTTAAGGAATGGGTTGCTAGATACATTTATATGTTGCAACATGATGACCACTTCTATTACACCACATAATTATTTCTTTTTGTAGTAAGAACACACGCTCTAGTCCTTGACCACCTCAGAGACACTTCTGCCTCAGGGCCTTTGCACTTGTTATTCCTCATCTTGGAACACTCCCTGCCCCATCCTCATGGCTTGATCCTTCCGTTCCTTCAGGACTTTGCTCAAATGTCACCTTCTGGGGAATGAACCACGAGAGACTATGGACTCTGGGAAAAAAAATTGAGGGCTTCAGAGGGGAGGGGGGTGGGGATTGGTATAGGCCAGTGATGGGTATTAAGGAGGGCACATATTGCGTGGAGCACTGGGTGTTACACGCAAACAATGAATCATGGAACACTACATCAAATACTGTATGGTGATTAACATAACATAATAAAAATTTATTATAAAAAAATAATAAATGTCACCTTCTCAGGGAAACCATCTCTAAAATTTGAAACCCCCCCCCATCTTACACTCTCCCCCTTCCCTGCCTTAGTTTTCTCCATAGCATTTATACTACCTGACATGTCAACTCTTTAGTCTCTTGTCTTTGTTTCCCTACTGGACTTCAAACTCCTAGAGGGCAGGGATTTTTGCCTGTTTTGTTCACTGTTTAATCTTCATCACCCACATTGGTGTATGACACAAAGTATGACCTCAGTACCTAATTGGATTAATGAATACATGAATGGCCTGTATTGGACAGTGCTTTGCAAACTTTTTTTTAAATTTTTTATTTTTCAACCCTGAGATCATGACCTGAGCTGAAATCAAGAGTCAGACACTTAATCGACTGAGCCACCCAGGCGCCCCGTATCTCAGTTTTTTAAAAACGGAATAGTGAGTGTGAAGTTGGAGTGAAATAAGTGACGGGGAGAGTATTAGGAGATGAAACTGGGGACACGATGATTCTTTGGGTCCCTGATGAAAGCATTAAGAATGTGTGAGACTCCCTCAGGGAAGCTACAGAGGGGTGTCAGGGAATGTGCGGAGACCACCTGCCATGTTGCTTTGTCCTTTCCTGGGTCCTTGGGCAGGCCCCTTAGTTTTGCAGGGGTCAGGCACCAGGCGAGGTTTCTGTGGGCCCCAGAAGGATGCCAGACTTTATGTATTCAATCGACAAACATTTGCTGAGCACCTGCTTTGTGCCAGGCCCATGCAAGACTCCTTCCCAGAGAAGGAAACCTTCTAGGTATGTTGCCACACTATCCAGACCCTGGTCCAAAATGTAGGAGGTACTCCTGGAAACCTTAACAAGAGTCAACACTGGGGCTGAAGAGAAGGCCAGGCCTGTGTGGCGAGGGGGAGTCTTCTACAGCCTGCTGTGTCCTGGCAGCAGACAGACCTGAGGCTTCTTCCTCCCCAGGTCCTCAGTGATGGCTAAGGCCAGACGCAGACGATGACTGTCCAACAGATCCCAGTCTGCAACCCTAGGAGGCCAAGAAGTAATTCATTCACGTCCACCCCAGCATCGGTTCTGTCTCAGTGAAGAGCATGTATGTCCCATAATTTATGACAATCCCATCACCCTCACCGCTGGCAGGCTGTGTCTCGTACATTTCTACTCCCATTTTACCGATAAGGACACTATAGATTCCGGAAGCCAAGAAATCTGCCTGTGACCGCAGAGAGGGCAGGTACTGAGATTCAAACCTGGGTTCACCCAGGACTTAAGTTTTTGTGACTCAGGCCCGGAGGACCCCTTCTGGGGGGTTTGGTTTCCTCTCTGTGACCGACCAGGCTTCCACATCCCCCAATGCAGAGTGGGTCTTTTTGTCCCCACTCAGTCCCACACCACCATCCATGGGTGAGAGTCTATACCACCCCCCAAGAGGTGATCTCAGTGCCATGCCACCCCCAATGCCGCTCTACAGTGCGTTGTTCTCATAGAACTCACTAGCAATATTGTCCCCCACAGCTGTTCAGGCATAGGCCCTCTCCTCCTCTGTCCAGAAGGCTCCACCTTTTCTCTCTTTCTTCTCTCCTTATTTTGTATGCCCTGTTCTTTCACCTCCTCGGCGACCTGTTCCCCCCACCTAATTTGGCTCAAGGGGGTTCACCAGCTTTTTTTCCTCCAATTGCAAAATAAGTGCATGTTTACCATGTGGAACTTTGAAAATAAAAATGCACAAAATATAAAAATCACCCTTGGTACACCAGTAGGAGAGAATCACCACTCCTTTTCCAACTCCTGTATCCATATCTACTTAATGTTAAACATATTTGGGTTTCTATTGCATTTATTTTTTGTCACCTGCTTTTCAAGCTTAATGGTCTTTTATGAACATTTTACCAGGTAGTTATTCTACAACAGCAGTTCTCAAACTATTCAGATTCAAAACCCTTTTGTCCTCTTAAAAATTAATGAGGTCTCTGAAGAGCTTTTGTTTATGCAGGTTGTATCTATCAAAATTTGCTTTATTATAAATTAAAACAGAAAAAATTTAAATATGTATTAATTTATTCATTTTTAAATATATAAAAATCTATAAATAATTGAAGTGTATGAAAAATGATCATATTCTCTAAACAAAAAAAAGGAATAAGAGTAGCATTGTTTTGCAGTGTTCCACATTTCTTTAATGTCTTGTTTAATAGATGATAGCTAGGTTCTGATAGCCCCTGTGTTCAATCAGCTGCTACATGTCTTGAAGTATACCAAAAAAAAAAAAAAATCCAGCCATACACAGATATGTATTTTGGGGAAAAGTAGAGGATTTTAATTGATTCCTCAGATTCTTTTGCATGTTCTTCTTTGATATTACACCAAAATTCAAGATGTAGTAGTTTCTTAAAGGTTAATTGCAATGCAAAATCTGAAACTGATCAATACACTTGGCAACATAAAAGTCCATTAATCTGTCTTATATCTTGAATGATGTTTTAGCCATGCATGATTCAGTAAAATCATACACTGGTGATTTGGAAAAATAGTTGTTTCAACGGAGTTATATAGCTCTTCCAATCTTCCAAATGGGAGCACCTTTCATTGTACAAGATCAGAAAATCACATTCCTTAATTTCAGCACTGATATCATCAAAAGACTCTAAAGTATTAAATTGTAAAGCTTACGGCAGCAAAATACAAGTATCCCCAAACTAAGTTTTGCTTGCAAGTTCAAATTTATCATTGGCAACATAATGTTAGTTGCTTGCCTTGAAGTGACATGTTCATTTTGTGCATTTTCAAGAAAATGTCTACCACCTAAGTGAGACTGCATAATGATCTCTGTGGCCTTTAGGCATTTTGCATTCATTGGGCCCTTCCTCTGTTAAAAAAACAAAACAAAACAAAAGCAAAACAAACAAAAAACCTGCGTTGACATAAAGACAAATATGTTAACATTAGATATTAAGATTGTGTCTTATGGGGAACGCACAAAACCAGGCGTGAATAACCATAGTTTGTCCATCAGTCAGGCCCAACTTCTCCATCAGTAATATTGCCAAGGCTCAAAAGACTTCATGGGTCCACGGAAACATTTTCTTTTAAAATCAGAGAAAGAAAATGCAAGTTAATTCTTTTAGATAGAAGAACATATTTTAATATATAACATTAATATATCTATCTTTATACCTGTGTGGTCATAAAATATAATTTTTGTATCTTTTTAAGGAGAAGGGTTCACAAAGGCAAAATTGCTGCAGACCCATGAAAGTGTAAATGAAGCCCTGAGGTCAGTCATTGTTTCAAATACAAATGGTGTTTGGTGTAAAAAACAGCTAGGTTAGCTCACAACTCAATCACACAAAGGCTCTTCCTCAAGGCAACTGTCTTAGTTTGTAATACGGTAGAAGGGTTTTATCCATGCTTCTCGTTTGGTCACCTAGAAAGTGTAGAAATGTGTCCTAAAGGATCAAGATTCAATTAATACTTTTTATTGCTTCATCAAGGACATTCTTAAGTGAAACCTTTTTTTTTTCCCTGCAAGTGCTTGGCAGTGAAGAACAGAATGATTATCAGCGCAATTTGGCACCCTTGCTGAGCTCTACTAAGTCACTAACAGTTCCACCCACTATTGTGTTTGCGTCACTGGCACAAAGATCAAGACAGTGAAATGTCTAAATAATGTCTTAGTATTATCACCAGAAGCTTTGACTTTGCGGACCCCCTTGAAAGGATGTCAGTGACCTCAGGGCCCTGTAGACCCCATTTTCTGAACCACTGTTCATAACATCTTGAGGCTGTCCCACCCTTGGTTTAACCATTTCCTTACTGGTCCCTCCCTCCCCCACCCCGCCAGGCTGTTTGCAACTCTATTATAAAGACACAATGAATCGCCTTAGAGATACATCGCTGGGTCGCTGGGTCGAGGAGCCACAGCCCAAAGCTTGAACACCCTCCTGGGAAGGCGGGACAGGGTGTCCCAGTGGGCAGGCCTGAACATTCCTGCATTCCCCAGCACCTCTTTGCCCCACCCTGAGTGTTCTCCAAGACCTCTGATGATCTGAGAGTCAAACCGTGGGGGTCAATCCTCCCCTTGGTTTACCTTGATGTTGTTTGTGGAAGGGCAGAGAGCGAGTCTCCTCCAGTTAATTCCTAAGCTTTGGATCAACACATATCACACGGAGAGGAGTGTGTGTGCACTCGAGGGAGTTGGTGGCGGGGGGGGGGGGGGGGGTTTCCGGGAAAAAAAANAATCGTCTGCCCCCACAAACGGACAGATGGGCTCTTTTCCATCGAACAGGTGTATTCGTCCTCTCTGGGGCTGGAGCATTTCTTCCTTGCTTGATTACTTCAGAGATAAGTTCTCTCTTTGATCTGCCATTGGCGGCAACATCTGACACTTTCCCTTGTTTTCAACAGCCTACACTCCATCTCCTCTTTGTTAAGCGTTTAACGCCTTCTCCAAGGGGAGGACAGGTGGATATTTACCCTCAGTGAGGTATCAGAAAGGGGCTGAGGAAAACTGTCCTAGGGTGTATGTCAGAAGGAAGAGGGGCTGTATTCCCTCTTTCTGGGCATCTCTAGATTTGATATCCTTTCCCTGAAGTTAGTGCTGAATTGAAAATGCCGTGTGAAGAATTTAGACAACCTGTAGAGAGGTGGTCTTCAAAGTGTGGTCCATGGACCACTGAGGGGTACCTGAGGCACTTTAACAGCGTCTGCGCATCGAAAGTACTTTCATAATAACGCTAAGGCCTTGGGGCGCCTGGGTGGCTCAGTCAGTTACCTGCCCTCCACTCAGGTCATGATCCTAGGGTCCTGGGATCGAGCCCCATGTCGGTCTCCCCGCTCAGAGGGAGCCTGCTTCTCCCTCTCCCTCTGCTGCCTCTGCCCCTCTCCCCTGTTCATGTTCTCTCTCTCTCTCACTCTCAAATACATAAATACAATCTTAAAAAAAATTAATGCTAAGGCTTTACTTGCCTTTGCCACCATGTTGACCTTTGCACTGATGATACAAAAGCACTGGTGGGGAAACTGTTGGTGCCTCAGGAGGCATCAAGGTGGGGCCCCAAGCTGCTAGCAGTCATGGGATTCTTCAACACACACACACACCACAGAGTGACTAGTTTCACTTGATTAAAAATGTCCTGAATGAAGCAGATTGTAACATTTTTGTATCTGCCACCATGATTTGACAGCTTCCCAATACTTAAAAACTTTCTGATGAGATTGGTGATGGTATTAAGAAACACAATTTTTTGATATTATATCATAAAATCTGCCAACATTTGGAAAGGTCTTCTATATGTTAGTGATATACGATAGTACGATTTAGTGAACTAGTATTTTCCAAATGAGTGATGTATGACGTTACAGCATCATGAGTAGGTTAAAAAGAAAATCCACTCAAAGCACAAGAGAAACCAACGACTTTAATGTCACAGAGATGAAAAGTTCACAGTTATGTTTTAATATGTTTTTTTTTAAAAGATTGTATTTATTTATTCGAGAGAGATAGAGACAGCGAGCGAGAGAGGGAACACAGCAGGGGGAGTGGGAGAGGAAGGAGCAGGCTCATAGTGGAGGAGCCTGATGTGGGGCTCGATCCCCCAACGCCGAGATCACGCCCTGAGCCGAAGGCAGACGCTTAACCGCTGTGCCACCCAGGCGCCCCATGTTTTAATATGTTTTAATAATCTATGCAACTTTAAGAAACTTATCAAGTTTCAGTATAGAATCAGAGAACAATATCCCCAATTAATCGAAAAGGTTATTATAATATTCCTCCCTTGACCACACAAAAAATAAAATAAAACTTCTGCATGGAAAAAAATCCAACACAAAGAAAGTCAAGAGACAAATGACACGCTGGAAGAAAATATTGGAAAAATTTAACACGGATAAAAAGCATTGTTCCTGACTTAATTTGCTCGGCTGCCATAAGAAAATACCATAGACAGGGTGGCTTAAAAAATAGAATTTCCTCCGAGCTCTAGAGGCTGTCAAATCCAAAATCAAGGTTCTGGTTCAGTTCAGTTTCTCTCCCAAAGCAAAGCCACTTGCCCTCACCTGATCTTTCCTCTGTGCACCTGTCTATGGGGCTGGGGGTGCGGGTGGGGGTTGGGGGTACTCTCTGGTGTCTCCTATTGGATTAGGGTCCCATCCTTCCAATCTCATTTGATCTCCATTACCTCTTAAAGGTTCTATCCCCAAATACAGTCACATCAAGAGTTAGGGCTTCAATATGAACTATGAGTGGACATAATTCAACCCATAACAGTCATATTTATCATATATCTATATCTATATCTATATCTATATCTATATAGATAGATAGATAGATAGATATGTGAAAATTGTGGGGGGACATTAAAACTATTGAAAAAGTGCTCAAAAGATGTGAACAATTACCAAAAAGATAAAAAAAAATGGTGCTTACAATATGAAAAGATGTTCAGCTTCACTCACAAGGAAAGTGCTAATAAAACTATACCTAGATATCATATCTACTTACGAGACTGGCCAAAGTTCAAAGGCTGGAGGCTGCACTCTGAGCGGAGCTCTAGGAGACAGGCTCTCATGCATTACTGGTAGGAACACAAAGTCCTACAGCTCTTCGGAGAGAAATTTTCACAGTATTTGATAAAGCCACCTCTGCATTTACCCCGAACCAAGCAATTCTGCTTGTAGATTTTACACTGAAAATGCACCCCAGCGATAGGAAAATACAAACCCACAAGACTATTCATTGCTTCCTTGTTTGTAATTGCAAAATATTGTAAACACTCAAATATCCAAGCGTAGGGGATTGGCTGAATGCACTAAGATACGTACACACAGTGAGCACTACACACTGTAAAAACGAGCAATGAATATCTCTATGAGCTGATTACGGAGTGATTTCCGAGAGATATCGGGAAGTGAAAAACGCAGGGGGCGAGCATGTATGGGGTGCTCTGTGTTGTCTAAGAACATAGGGAAAATAAGAATACATACATATTCTCTCTACAGAGGGCAACACAGTGGGGGGATAAACCAGAAAACATTGAAGACAGTTACCTATAAAGGGTGAGGGATAGAGAAAGAAAGGGACACAGAGATAGTTCTGTGAGTATATTGTTTTGCACACTTCTAGTTTTTGGAAGCGGGTTAGTGCTCTACACGTTGAAAAACTAGCCTTGCAGCTGTAATAATGAACGGGGAGAAAATTTCTAAAACTGAAAAAATTTCTAAAACTGAAATCAAACCAAAACCAATCATACCTCAAATGAATGTCATAATCCTCCCGGAGGCGAGGAGAAAGAAACAATCCACTTTCTTTATGAACACAGTATTGGATACTTTCGGTCAGTGGTGAGAAAGGGCATTGGGAAGAATTACGGACAAATCCTGAACTTCTTTCACTGACTTTGTTTTTTGTAGTGGCATGGGAAAATAAATTCTAAGACAACTTTGGATCTCTTACCGGTTTTAGCCAATGAGTAAATGCGTTGTTATTGGGAGTCAAGGTTCCCAGTGGGAAAGGAGGGACATATAAATATGGAATGGAGGAGGGACGCCTGTACCTTGAACCTCAGACTCTTGTTTTCGGCTCGGGTAGTGGTCTTGGGGTCGTGGAACTCCGTGTTGGGCTCCACGCTCAGCCGGGAGTCCGCTTGGGATTCTCTCCCTCTGCCTCTGTCTCCCTCTCTCTCTCTCTAAAATAAATAACTGAACCTTTAAAGAAATACGGAATGGAGGAAGGCAAGAAGGAGCCCTGTGAGGATGAACTGGGATTGGAAGTATTGGTATAAACTCACTTCTAAAATATACATAAATATGGGGCACCTGGGTGGCTTAGTCCATTAAGCATCTGACTCTTGGTTTTGGCTCAGGTCATGAACTCAGGGTCCTGAGATCGAGCCTTGTCTCAGGCTTCTCGCTCAATGCAGAGTCTCCTCGTCTCTCTCCCTCTGCTCCTCCCCCTACTTTCTCTCTCTTTCTGGAATAAATAAATAAAATCTTTTAAAAAATTTAAAAAATAAAAGTTTGTGCGTATATGTGTATATACATACATATGTTTCCTAGCTCTGTCTGCTGAAAAGGACAAGAAGCAAAGACCTCCCTTTTAGCAATAAGCACAGCATTTCCCAACCAAGATAATAAAGACTGGTTTTGGCAAACATCATCAGTGGATACTATATTAGTTTCTGATTACTGTTACAGCAAATTGCCACACGTATTACAAGATGTGTCCTTGACATTTTACCAAGAGATTATTTTTTTCTATCTTCCCAATAATAACACGACCCTAGAATATTTTCACCTAGAATATTTTAACTCTCTCCACTTTTCATTATTCTCATGAACCTTCTACATATATTTGAAACCCACTACATTTCTAGGATTATTAGAAATGTGTTATTCCAGTACAATTCTACTCATTGACATTTACCCACATATTTACCCTTCCTGGTGCTCTTCATTCTCCCCTGCATATCTGTGTTGCCACGTGGATCCTTTTTATTTTTCCGGAAAAGACTACCATCAGTGCTGGCAACTACTTCTCTGCTTTTTCTACCTTAAAGAAGTTTCAAAACTTCTTTATTGCACCTTCATTAACAAGAAATTCTATCATGGACAGATTCAGGCATTTACAAAATAAAGAGGAGAGTGTAACAAATTTCCATGGACAGTTATCAAATTTGGCCGCTCTCGCATCTCCCACAACCACAGTTCAACTTGATGGTCATGATGATGATGATGATGATGATTTTTTTTAGTGAGGAATTTTGCACAATGGTCTTTAATGTTTTTTCTTTAAAAAACGAGAAAAGAGGGGTTCCCTGGGTGACACTGTCGGTTAAGCGCCTGACTCTTGATTTCAGCTCAGGTCATGATCTCGGGGTCGTGAAATTGAGCCTGTAGGGGGCTCTGCACTCAGCACAGCGGCTGCTTGTCCCTGTCCCCCGCCCCTCCCCCACCAAATATACACATATGTATAAAATGTTGAAAAAAAGTTGAGAGAAGAGCAGGAAATGCAAGGCAGTTCAGTGTATTGACTACATTATAAAGTCTGTTATATATATATAAACCACAAGATAAAAGAAAGAAAAGATTGTGTGGCTATAGAGAGAACAGTATTAAAGGAAATGTAAAGGAAGGAAAACTTTCATAAATCATGGAAAACACTAGCCTCACAGCTTGACTTGTCAGTGTTCCTCAGAAGACGGACTGTAAACCAGAATGACGGTTCAGATTGGTCGGAAAAGGAGGCGAAGGCAATCTGACACCCCCAAACCTATCGTACAAAGTCAAACACGGAAGAATCCAAACCTCTAAAAGTCAGTACCTGGGCATGTAGAAAGGCAAGTGTTTTGACAAGTAAAACAGGTTTTCTGTGGGTGAAACGAGCTGTTTTTTTCTAAGCTGCTTCTTTCTGGTGTAGACTAGTCCAATTGTTTTCTGAGGAAGGAAGTTAGGTGCGATTTCAACAGTTGTGAAAAGCGCTCTGCTGTGCTCTGACATAATCTGGTAACTCATAGCTTTTGAATTGAAGTTTGGTGGTCAGTTTAGACGCCCAGTTTAAACCAATTTTTAAAAGATGGGCATTGGGGTGTGGCCTGACCAATAAAAATGGTGATGATAATTATTTTTAATCGTTCATTTATTTTAAGGAAGGTAAAACGTACCTACGTGGAGGTACACACATTTTAGCTGTGTCATTGTGACAAATGGATACCCCACTTGATTGTCCCCTTTATCACAATCACAACATTTTTGTCACCTTAGAAAGTTCCCTGGAGTCCCTTCCCAGTGGATCTCTTCCCCCAGAGGCAACTAACGTTTTGATGTTTTTGACCTCAGATTGGTGTTGCCCATTAGAGAACTTCATAAAAATGGAATTATGCGGTATCTCTCTTTCATGCTCCATTGTTTTTGTTCTGTGAATCAATACATTTTGCTGTGTGGGCTAATCGTTCATGAATTTTTATTGTTGAATAGCATCCCATTGTATAAATATATCATGATTTGTTGATTCATTCTCCTATGGGTGGATATTTCATTTGGGGGTTTTTTTGTGAGTAAAGGTGTCATGAGCATTCTTTAACAAGTTGGTTCACAAACACATGTTTTTATATCTCTTGCGTAAACACCTCGGATTGGAATTGTTGGGTCCAAGTGTAAGTGTACGTTTAATTTGCGGAGAAATTGGTGGAGTTTTTCCAAAATAGTTGTACCCTTTTATGTTCCTACCAGCAGCAGAGGAATGTTGATTGTTCTATATCCTTGCCACTTTCCATTCAAATGTTTTCCTTTGTGAAATGTCTGTCAGGTCTTTTGCTTATTTTTATGGGATTGTTTGTTCTTTTAATGGTGAAGTTGTAAGTGTTTTTATATATTCTGGACGCTAACTATTTCTTATATGTCTTGCAAATATTTTCTTCCAGTCTGTGGCTTGCCCGTTTATTTTCTTTACAGTCTTTTGATGAACAGATGTTTTTACTTTCAATAAATTCCATTTTATCACTGATTTCTTTTATAGTTACGTCTTCCCAGTTTTACCTAAGAAATCTTTGGCCCCAGAGCATGAGGATATTTCCCTTAATATCTTTATAGTTTTAGCTTCTACATTTAGGGCTAGGATCCATGGCAAATTAAATCTTGTGTATAGCGTGAGGCGGGGAAAGTCAAGCTTTGTTTTCCCTCATTTGGACCTTCAGTTGTTCCAGGATCCATTGATGAAGGAATTTCTTTTGGGTTGTTTTGGCAACTTTACTGAAAATGAATTGACCATATACACCTCTTTTGAAAGGAATGTATATCCTGCAGTCGCTTGGGGAAAGGTCTCTCCTCAACAAATCTTAATTCCTGTAATTGCCTCTGTAGTTCTCTGATGCTTTTGAGTATATGATTTTTATAAGTTGTCTGATGTTTCTGGGTTTTCTCAGTGGGGGCATTGCCTTGCCACAGACTACTTCATCTACCTGGAGGAGGGACTCTTTGAGTTGAATTTGCTGTCATTATTCTAACTTTCTGGAGATAGATGCTCTTTCCTTTCATCTCTTACGTGAGTTCCAGGGTGTAGATTTCCCTCTAAGTCCATGCTGACCATATCCCACAGTGTCTCAGCCAGCTCGGGCAGCTATAAGAAAATTCCATAGATGTGGGTGGCTTAAACAACAAACATTTACTTTTCGTAGTTCTAGAAGCTGGGAATTCCAAGATCAAGGTGCTAGGTGAGGACTCTTTTCCTGATCTGCACATAGCCACCTTCTTGCTGTATCCTCCCATGGTGGAGAGAGAGGGAGGGAGGAGTCTTACCCTTCCTCTTCTGGGAAGGGCACTATTCTCATCATGGGAGTCCCAACAGTGTCACCTCAACTAAACCTAATGACCTCCAAAAGGCCCTCCTCCCAATGCCATCACATTGGAGATTAGTGTTTCAACATAGGAATTTGGGGGAGGTGCAAGCCCTCCGTTCCACAGCACACAAGTTTCAGTGTGCTGTGTCTTCATTGCCATTCGGTAGGTTTCTCCTCTATTGAGATTTCTTCTTTGATCCATAACTTATTTAGAAGTACATCACTTGGGGCACCTGGGTGGCACAGCGGTTAAGCATCTGCCTTCGGCTCAGGGCGTGATCCCGGCGTTATGGGATCGAGCCCCACATCAGGCTCTTCCGCTGGGAGCCTGCTTCTTCCTCTCCCACTCCCCCTGCTTGTGTTCCCTCTCTCGCTGGCTGTCTCTATCTCTGTCAAATAAATAAATAAAATCTTTAAAAATAAATAAATAAAAATAAATAAAAATTCTTCTTTAAAAAAAAAAAGTACATCACTTAATCTCCGAACATTCAAGTATTTTTCTAGCAATTTTACTGTTACTGATTTCTAGCTTAATTCCACTGTGGTTAGAGAATATCTTCTGCGTAGTTTCAGTTCTTCGAAATTTGTTGAAATTTGCTTTATGGTTCTACACGTGTCCAATTTGGGCCAAAGGCCATGTGCACTTGAAAAGAACGTATATTCATTTTCTCACTGTTGGGAGGTAGTAGTCTATGCACGTTAGTTAGGTCAACATTTTTTATTGTATAGTTTAATTCTTTTCAATCCTTACTGGTTTTTTTCTGCTTGTTCTGTTACCTAGGAAAGTGTATTAGTGCCTCCCTCTGTAGTTGCACATTTGTCTCTTTCCTTTTTAGTTCTTTCAAGTTTTGCTTTTTATATTTTGAGCCTCTGCTATGAAGTGCTTACAAATTTGGAATTGTTACATATTTCCTGTAGATTGACCCTTTTAATATACATTTTTCCTCTTTATCTCTAGTGATGCTTTGTTTTAAAGTCCATTGAGCTATACTAGCTTCCTTTGGATTACTGTTTGAATTGAATGTCTCTTCCATCCCATTTCTTTTTTTTCAGATTTTTATTTTATTTTATTTTTTGAAAATTTTTAGTAGGCTCCACACCCAACATGGGGCTTGAATTCATGACCCTAAGACCAAGAGTCAGACACTCTACCAACTGAGGTAGCCAGGGCCCCCCATCTCATTAATTTTTAATAATTCTGTATTCTTATAGTTAAAGTGTGTATTCAAAGTAGCATTTGGTTAATGTTGTTTCTAAGTATACTCTTAGACTTTCAATTGGAACATTTTCATCGTTTATATTAATGTTATAGCTGATATTTGGGACTAAGCATTGCAACTTACTATTTATTTTCTATTTGTCCCACCTCTTTTATGTTCCATTTCCTTTCTTACTCTCTTTCATATAATATACTTATTATTCTACTTTTTCTGTTAGTTGTGAGTTACATATTTAGAAACTATTCTATTAGTGATGAACATAGAGATCATGATGTGCATTTTTGATCTATTAAAATCTAATATAAATGAATATTTTTACAATTTCCTGGACAATACAAGGATTTTCAACTTCTTAACTTCATTTATCTCCCTCCTCCTGCCTTGTCTGCTATTGCTGTATGTTTTAATTATGTACATAATAGAATATAATTATGTGTGTTTGTTTATTCATATTTAATATGTGTATGATTTAATTACAAGTAATGTTAAGTACATATTTACAATCCCACAACACATTATTATGGAAACTACTTGTTTAAAAAAAAAGAAAAAAATTAAAAAAAATAAACTACTGTTTACTCTTTTTTTTTTTTAAGTAAAATCTTGTGTTAGTTTTAGGTTTACACAAAAGTTGCAAAGATAGCGAAGAAAGTGCCACAGACCTTGCACCCACGTTCCCCTATTACTAATGGTTTATACTGACGTAGTGCGTTTCCAACTAAAGCGCCCACACTGGTACGTGACTATTCCCTAAACTCCATACTTTATTTGGATCTCATTAGTTGTTCCCTCACAGACATTTTCTGTTCCAGGCTACCAGTTCGTATTCATTCGGCACATCTCCTCCGGCTCTGGTCTGTTCCGGGATCCGATTTTCCCTGACTTTGATGAGAGTGCTGGTGAGCACTGGTATTCTGTGGAGCTCGGAGTGCCCTCCCCTGCTCAAGTGCTTCCTTCTGTTTCTCCGCCCTTCCCTTTCTCCCTCCCTCCGGACTCCCTGCAAGTGCATTTCTTAGGAAAGTGTCCGCATGCAAGATTTTGCCTCTGGCTCTCTCTTCTAGGAAGTCTGTGGTAAGACTCTCTTATTCCAGGTTACTACCAGTCTTGGGGACCCCACCTGAAAACCTGAGTGGCTCATCACACCCTCTCCTGATTGGCAGGTCTCCAACTCTAGCTCTTGCTCTAGCCAACAACTGAGGAGAGGCTATCGAAAGTTCTACTCAGCTTCTCAGCTGCCACTTTCTGATGGCTTTTCAACCCGAAAGTCTGAGTTGGCTCATATCTCAGGAGGAAAAACACTACCATATATCAGGCTCAGATTCCTAAGCTCCCTTCTCTCTCAGATCTTGCTTCTAGAAATCCTGTGTTGCTCTTTCCTGCCATCAGACCGTTTAAAAGATATATATTTTTGTCTTCTTTTTCTAGTTATTTTCAGCTAGAAGCTTGGTCTGGACAAAAGCTAGTTCTCCATTCCAAGAAGCAGAACTCAACCCTGGGTTTTCATAGGAAACCACAGGCTACTGTTAGAGAAACTGCTGTTTCCTTAGAGTCTGGCAGGCCCCAGGCCCGGCGGAGACCAGAGCCGGCTCTGCCCCTCACATGCCTCTCGTTTTATTTCTATTTTTATCCAGTGTCTTTATTTTCTAACTGCTTTCCACACTTGAGTGTGTTGGTGGAAGGTAGCTTTAGTACAATTTTCCTTGCCATATGCAGTTGGATCTTTCAGCTGGAGAATTTTTTTTTTTTTGCTAATTTATATTTTCCTAGAAAATTGTCAAGGTTTTGAAAACTTTTGATGGAGGATCATACATAATATTTACTTATAATTCTATTTTTTATTGTTTTTTATTTTAATTCCAGTATAATTAACATACAGTGTTGTATTAGTTTCAGATGTACCATCTACCGATTCGACACTTCCATTCATCACCTGGTGCTCTTTACAAGTGCCCTCCTTAACCCCATCATCCATGTCACCCATCCCCCCACCTCCTTTCCTCTGGTAACCTTCTGTTCTCCATAGTTGAGAGTCTGGTTCTTGTATTGTCTCTCTCTCTCTTTTTTTTTCTTTGCTTGTTCTTTTGTTTCTTAAATTCCATACATGAATGAAATTGTTTGGTAGTCTGGAAAACTTTAATACCTGTGGGAAAACTACAGAGAGCTAGTCCTTGGAACAATTGCAAGGGAGATAGAAGTTGGGGGTGTGCATCTCAAAGATGCCTTCCTAACACTGTCCATCATTCCATCACCCGGAGACCTTTCTACAATCCTGGTGTCTGACTCCTGCCCCTTTCCATAGATGTTGACTCAAAAAAAAAAAAAAAAAAAAAGCTAAGGGGCATCTGGGTGGCTCAGTGACTGGGTGGCTGACTCTTGATTTTTGGCTCAGGTCATGATCTCGGGGTCCTGGGATGGAGCCCCATGACGGGCTCCAGGCTCAGTGGGGAGTCTGTTTCCAGATTCTCTCTCCTTCTCCCTCTGCCCCTTCCCCTCTCCCTGCTCACACAAAGTCTCTCTCTCTGTCTCTCTCTCTCTCTGTGTCTCTCTCAATTAAATAAATAAATAAATAAATAAATCTTAAAGAGAAATGTTGACTCTGGTTTTCCCTTTCACAATGATTCGGTTATCATCGTGTGTACCAGCTATTATATAGCATTGCCCTCTGGTGGTATGGAGCTGTTAGCCCCTGCATAGAATGGGTCTAGAATGCTGCCATTTTTAGCACTGTCAGCAAAGGAGGAGACAGAACAATTAGAAGAAAAACAGGACTGCCAACTCTCACATCTTGTTACAATGAGTCTTTTTCTTTGGTCTCTTGCCCTGACTTACCCAGGACTGGTGAATTGTATCTGTAACACCTGTTTCTGAATTACGAATCCATAAGTAACAGGCAAGACTCCACTTTGGCCTCTCAGATTTTAAAAAGCACTCTGGGGCTGGCTCAAGGTTGAGAAAGTAGGGGTGATTTGGAGAATAGGATTTGCTGAATTTCAAAATGACCCTTGTATTTTTCAGGGTAGGCTAACTGCTGAAACAAGCTGCACATTTCACTGTGCAGGAAAGTTTATTTCTTGCTGGTGCAGTGTCCCATCAGGAGGTTTTCCTCGTCAGGTGACTCTCCTACATGGCTTTCCTCCACCTGATGTCACAGGAACTCAGGTTCCTTTAGTCTTATGACTCCACATTCTTCTGGGGACTCAGAGAACTCTCTAATTAGCCTGTAGCTAGGAAAAGGTAGTCAGCGGTTGCACATGGGAAAGTTTATGGGCCAGACTTGGAATTTGTATCTATCACTTATACCTACGTTGGGCATTTCATTGGCCAACATCCGGTCAAATGGCCGCACTTACCTGCAAAGGAGGCTGGGAAGGGTAGCCTAGTGGTTGCCCAGGAGGAACAGGTAAAATGGTTGTAATTTCTGTGTGTGTGTGTGTGTGTGTGTGGGTGTGGGTGTGGGTGTTTCTGCTTTCCAAAGGAAAAGTAAAAAGAATGTCTCCGCTTTTGCAAAGAGCCCCCAAACCTCCTTGGATCATTCAACCTCTCAGTTTATTCAAATCCTGAGTTGACAGCAACGCTACATATGATATTTTTCAGCCTCTTAAGACTAGGAGGAAGTTGCTTTTCAGTTAAAACATGGAATACTTTCTTGGGCCTGGGGGAGATCTAATCGGCCAATATTATTTTTAAGTAAGCTTTTTGCTGAAGCTTGACATAATATAGAAAAGGGAAAAAAAACCAGTAAATAAACCACTCAATGAATTTTCACCAGGTCAGTAGAGTCATGTGACTATCACCCACATCAAGAAATACAACATTACCACTACCTTAGAAACCAACGAGTAAGGGAGGGCGGGGGGTTCTTGGTGATGAGAGAGGATATTCAGGGGTAGTGAGTTGCTAGTACGTCGTGTGGGTTCTCCTTTAAGTGTCAGCTCCAGAGTTGAGGAGACGTTAAAGCAGCTGGGATTTGCCCTCCCCTTGATTGCAGCATCTGACTTACCTTTGGTAAGTTACTTCCTCTTTTAGAATCTCTGATTTTCCGTGTGCACAATGGGAGGTTTGGATCAGCAAGCCGCTAAGGTTTCTGAACTTGGAACAACTTTGGTTTTAGGACTTGCCCCAAATCCTACAGGATGGGGTGGGGTGGGGAGAATACATAATAGGCCTGGAAAGAATCCCCCGTGTAGAGAGATGCCTTAGCCCCAGCTTGTGCCCAGGCCCAGGTCCGCCTTCACGGAGTTCTCCAGATTGGGGTGCGGGGTGTCATTCACCAGCACTGTGCCACAAGTAGTGTTCACCTGACTGGTGTTTGGTTGTTTTGGCTTCATCCAGCTCTGTGTGTGCTGTGAGGGGCTGCCAGGGCTTGTAGAGTCAATGCACAGCCAGGGGCTAAGGACAGAGCATCTGGACTTGGACAGACTTGAGTGTCAATTCTGACTTAATCACAAGCTGGCTGTGTGACCTTGGGTGAGTCATTTAACCTCTCTGAGACTCAGCCTCTGTATCTATGAAATTCAAAGGAGACAGTCACCTACCTTACAAGTTGTCGTGCAGATGCAGTGAGCTAATCCTTGGTGCCTGGCATCTAAGTGTCAGTAAGCAGCCGTGAGTATTGCCCTTCTAAGCTACCTTTCAACAACAGTGCCGCAAAGCTCTTCCAGGCTGCCGGTGGCAGGGGACCAAGGACCTGTAGCGTGGAATGGGGATCTAGGGGGGGAAACAAGTTGCCCTGCAGCTAAGTCCAGACTAGTCCCATTTCTTTTTCTCCCACACATGCCTTCTTTATCCCCTCTCCCCTGAAACTGAAACGACTCATTTCTCACAATTGCCAGTGTCATTATCTTTGTACAATTCAGAGTAATCTTCTGGCAATTTAATCGGAGATCTAATATTAGCCCCTAGTGTAATTATAATTAATAGAAATGCTTAGAATATGTAGAGTGCTTTGTCTCCTAATTGCTCAGAAATCTGTGGGTAAGAACAGACTTCACCGTCCGGCAAACTTGAGCTCGAGTCATGGCTCCACTACCCACGAGCTGCGAGACCCCGTAGAAGTGATTTAACCTGCTGGGATGCGACTGAATGATGGGGGTGTGAGGCGCTTTCATTCTCCATTCCACCCTCCTCCTTCAGGGAGCCCAGAAAACTCCCCGGACTCACTTGCGGCTGGACTTCCGGACGGCAGGTAAGTTCGGCTGGTTGTTGGTGCTCATGGGAGGTCTGGAAGGTGGAGCTGAGGAAGGCCTTCCCCCTCCTGCTGAGGTTGCTGGCAAGCTCGGCCGTGGTGAATTGAGGAGCGGACAGGGATGAAGGTCAGGAGCCTTAGGCTGGGAGAGGTACTTGTGACGGTAGCTACGGTGACAGCTGTAAGAGCTTCCTGAAGTCTCTGCTAGGTGATGGGTCCTTCTAACGGACAGCTGGCTGTCACCCCCTTGTATATGCTCCTCCGGCCCTTACTAGAGTCTTGGAAGCATTTGATTCCTGATACAAAAACCCCTTTTTGCTGGAAACATCTAGAACGACTTCTGTTCCTTACACTGAACCAAACAGACAGAAGATGCTAATTGTTTAGAATCACGGGATTAGGCAAGCTGTTAAATAGAAAATGCCTGTCACGGAAGAAGCCCTCGGCCCATGGTAGTTGCTAATGATTGCAAGAAGACTAACTATTTAGCTGTTGGAAACTCGGGAAAACCAGTCCTGTAAATTGCATCTTGCTGCCCACCGGTGCTAGCAGGACTTTTCCCCACTTTGGTTTTTCCAAGCAGTCAGCAGGCATCTATAACAAGAGGAAAATGATCCTTGGCTAATGTTGCTTTCCCCTTATGTTCTCGCCAGCAATTCATGTTGCCCTAAGAGATTAGGCCTTTTTATTGCTTGCCTCATTGCCCTGCTGTCTGCACCAAAGTTATGTCTTGGCTGGCTGGGCGTGTCCTTCTGATGGAGTCCAGGCCTATTGCACGGAGAGCAAGGGGGTTATTTGATCTCTTGACTGTGGCTCTTACAAGTCCCATTGAGAACGTGCTTACCCACAGAGCTCTGCTATGCTAATTGGCCCGGGGTTGCCGAAGAAGCAAAATTCTACCCAAAGCGGTGAGTGTTTCTTCTGGCAGGATTTGACATTTGGGAGAAGGCAGCCTCTGCAGGGGCTCAGGGGTCAGCCCTGGGTCCCACCCCACCCTTCCCAGACACTCAGCTAATGGGCAGCCGTTTCGTGATCAGGGTGACGGAGGGTTATAAGGGGCACCCCCTGCCTCCGGAGAGATTTTCACTCAGCCTGGACTTAAATCCTGGAATGCAAGAAAACCCCCCTGATTGTTTGACCCAAAGCCTGGTGTCTTGCCCACCAAGTGCTATTCCACAGACGCTGCTGGGGAGAAGGTGGAGAAGTTTGTCTCCCCAGCCCGGACTCACGTGGCTTTTTATTAAAAGCTGCATGGCGCTTTTCCCGCTGTGCCTTCTCATGACAAGCTCTTCCTACAAGGCAGAGTGATCCTACAGCCAACAAATACAATCATTAGACTCTGGGGAGAGGTTCGGACTCAATCCCTTCCCCTGGCAGAGGCTTAATGAGAGTGGATCCCCAGCGGTAAGCTTCCACAGCTCCACAGTCACCAACGCCGTGGCTCTGTCCCCAGCTCAGCCACACTCACGTGCCCAGGCTTCCCGGGATTACCCCCACCCTGGCGACCCCCAAACGCTTCAAATTCTCTTCAGGACTATGAGGTGCTCTTGATGGGCCGGTGACCTGAACTCAGCCCCCTAGGGAACAGTGTTTGTTTACAAAGGAAGAAGAAGAAGAAAACTTACTCTTTGACCCAGATCCCCTTCTCTTTGTTGTGAGTGCCTGTCTCTCTCTATTGAATGTTCAGCAGAATTATCTGAAGGGAAACCACAGCGAGATTCTGTGTCACACCTACGAGGACGGTTATAATCAAAAATGCGGAAAATAGCAAGCATTAGTGGGGCGCCCGGGTGGCTCAGAGGGTTGAGCATCCGACTCTTGATTTCAGCTCAGGTCATGGGTTCAGGGTCCTGGGATGGAGCCCTGCGTCAGGCTCTGTGCTCAGCAGGGAGTTTGCTTAAGGATTTCTCTCCCTCTCCATCTGCCCCTCCCCCTGCTCGTGCACGCTCTCTCTTTCTCTAAAATAAATAAATAAATCCAAAAAAAGAGAGAAAATAACAAGCATTAGCGAGGATGGGCATGGAATCTTCATGCACGCTTGTTGGTGGGATATAAAATGGTGCAGCTTCTGGGGAAAATAGTTTGGCATCCCTCGAAAAGTTAGACATAGAATTATCACATGACCCAGCATTTCCACTCCGAAGTACATTCACCAAAAAAAAAAAAAAAAAAAAAAAAAGAGAGAGGAAAGCAGGGGCTTGAGCTGATAGCAGTAACCAATGTTCACGGCAAGTTCTTCACAATAGCCAGAAGGTGGAAGAGTCTCAAGCGTCTATCAATAGAAGAATGGGGACACAAAATGGGGTCCATCCATACAATGCATGGTTTTCAGCTGAAGAGGGAATGGATTCTGATACATGCTACAACATGGATGAACCTTGACAATATTTACGCCAAGTGAAATAAGTCAGACACAAAAGCACCATCCCACTTACACATATTCTCTAGAATAGGCAAGTTCATAGTGTCAGAAAGTGGATTAGGGGTTACCAGAGGCTTGGGGGAGTTCCTGTGTAATGGGCACAGAGCTGCTGTTTGGGAAGATGGGAAAGTCTGGGAAACAGTGGAGAGGATTATACAAGAGTGTTGAGGTGATTAACGCCTGCCACTGAATTGAACACTGAAAAATGGTTAAAGTGAAATATCTTCTGTTGTATATATTTTACCACAATTAAAAAAAAAATTACCAGAAGGGCTTGCTGCAATGTGGGCTCCAAAGACCCGCTCCCCAACTTGTTGAATCGGTAAGACCAGGGTGGGGCTCCACGATGTGCTTTCTAGCAGGCTTGCCAAGGGTCTCCGATGTGGGTAATCCAGGGGCCTCCTTTAGCATGCAGATATGCGGTTGGACATGCCACCTGCCCTTCTTGGGAAACACAAGGAAACAGAAGAGGAGGGCCTGCTGCGCTTTCCTGAGGCAGGATTCTCACACTTCAAACATTGGGACGAGGGAAGGTAGGCCACTCCATGCACTTGGTCTCCCCAGGCTGCACCTGAAGATGGCAGTCTTGGGAGCAGAGGACTGACAGGGACCCGCAACCAAACCTCGTGGCTCTGAGATGCAGGGATGCAGGGCCTTGCGGTGGGATCTGCCCACCTCCATGCCAGCCCTCGGAGCCCTGTCCTGCATCCATCGCCAGCCTGCCCCTTCCCAGCCAAGCTTGCCTGTGGGCTCCAGCAAAGGCCAGAGGCAGGATGTGACTTGGGGTTCTGGCCCCTTCTGGAGTTGGTCATGCTGTCTTCTTTCTCCCTAATTCTCCCAGGACCAGGGTCAGGATTGCTCTTTTTTCATCAGGGGTACATGATCTCAGTTCTGGCATTATCCTCCCAGTGACCAATGCGATTTACTCTATTTATTGACTCTGCCTTTCCACGCATGTAAGTAATCAGGTTACTAATAAAGAGAATGACCCTGAGCAATTACAAAACATCTCTGGGCTGATATTTGAGAGTTTGTGCTTGTGTCCTTCTGTTGCCTGGCAACTCAAGTATTCCTTGAGATTGGTTTACACTTCTATTCTGAGTTCCTGAAACTCATTTTCAGAAATGATTCTAATCATGTCCCATCCAGAGCAAAGCAGAGAAAAAACCCAGCCTAGAAAACTCAAATGTAATTATTGTTCATCTCCAGGAGGGAAAGAGGAAGAAGGAAAGAGACTCACTCATTCATTCCCCTGACTTCTATCGAATCCTGACCAAGTTCTGGGAATGCACCAGTCTTGAGAAGTGGGAGTGAGCAAGACACAGCTCTCCCCCACAGGGAGCTCAGTCCCGGGCGGGGTGAGGGTGGGATGGGGAACATAGGACAACCGGCCACCATAAAATAGTTGATCAGGACAGGGTAGGGGTGTAGAGGGCGGGCTAGAGGCTTGGCCTGAAGAGTCGAAGACTGGAAAACTCAGGGAAGATCAGAAATGAGGGGACACTTCGAAGAGACTCTTGGAAACTGAGTACGGTTTTGCAGGCAGAGAGGGCGGGGTTAGTCCCCGTGGTCTCCACACAGTGAAGAGGATCATTTGTTGATGTGGGGACAGATGATGGCACAGGAGGCTGGAGAATGGAGAGCAGCCTGAACCCTCTGGCTGGTATGACGCATTTACAAGTCCAGAATGGACCCTCTAGGCAGCAGACAATACCAGAATATTCTGAGCAGGAGAGTGCTGTGGTCAGGTTTGTGGGGTTTTTTGAATGTATGACAAATTCCATACGAAGTAGAGAGAAGTATACAGTGAACCACCACGGGCCTGTACTTAAACTGAACAGTTATTAATGTTTTTCCAAATTTTCTTAAAGTATTTCTTCTTTGCTTAAATATTTTAAGGCAAATCAAGTCACCCTCTTTAGAAACTTTATGAATTAGTTTTTTTTTTTTATGCAGCTATGCTACCATTGTCATCACCCCTCATGTAATTAACAGGAATTTCTTAACATCTAATACCAGGTTCATAACCAAATTTCCCACATTGTCCCCAAAATGCATTTGTGTCAAGGTTGATTTGTAGGAATCAGGATTCAAAGCTGGTCTACATGCTGCTTTCAGAAAGCTCTTGCAGGGAAGGTGAACTACGGCAGGTTGGAGTCTTCTAGCTCCAGAAAGAGGCCAAGTTACATTGTTTCCATTGGGTCTGGAGTTGGGGAGAGCAGTCTGGGCCGGAATGACCTCTGCCCCTGGATGAGAAAGGGCGGCATCCGAGCCCCGGCGTGGGGTGGGCCCTGAAGGGCGGCGGGCTTGGGAATCTCTGGCAATCTTCTCAGAGAGATGGGGGGTGGGGATCTTTCTGGGAGCAGATGTGGCTGAGGGTTGGGTGCACTGAGCATTGAAAATCCACCTTGACGTTTGGTTCAAGGGGCCCTGTAGTACTCTGATGACAGTCTCAGGGGAGTGGGGAGGGTTGGAGGCTTCTGTGATACCTGAGGGCTGGACGGGGACAAGGATGAGGGGAGAGGGATGTGGATTTCTTCTAGGAAGCTTTAGGAGAAAGAGGATGGGCCAGAGTGAGAGAGGGCAGCCAGGCAAAAGAGGGCCATCTTTAGGTACGGGAGGTCTGTGAGCTTCTGAAAAGTTGATGTCTCTAGTGTGTCACCAGCGACATGGAGGAAGGGTCAGGTGGTGAGCGTAAACTGAGGCCACTTTCGGACAGGTGGGCCAGAAAGTACATATCAGGCTTTTTCCAGTGGCCATAGCATTAAGCTTGCCCATAGAAACTGAGGTGCGTTGTGGCTTTACTCGTGACGGGAAAAGCTGAAAGGAGCCTGTAGGTATGACAATAAGGATATGGTCATGCAGGGATTCTCAGCCTTCGCTGTTGACATTTGATGTCAGATAATTCTTTGCTGTGGGAGCTGTCCTGGGCATTGCAGGATGTTTTAGCGGCATGATGAACAGCATCTAGATTACCAGATGCCAGGAGCGACCACCCCACCGCCAGGTTGTGACAACCAAAAACGTCTTCAGACTTTGCAAAATGCCCCCTGAGGGAGTGGCGAGTTCGGCTGCGTTTGGGAACCACTGGGTTAACGCATGATGTGGTCAACCAGTGACGTGTTACAGGGTCCTAAAGATCGCTTTCAGGAGTGATTGAGAATGCATGCAAGAATCCTTACAATATAATATTAAGAAAAAAGGTGTACATATAATTTTCCATACAAGAATAATACTCAATGTATAAATAAGCATGCCTCACACCTGGGAAGAGGTGGGAAGCAAAAAAATGCTAAAATACTAAAGGAATTAACTCTGGATGGTAAGATAGGTGACCTGTTTCCAAGTTTTCCCTTTTCAGGAAAAAAAAACCAACCACATTTTCTACACTGATCGTGAGTGTTTTATATCTATTTATTTGTACACATAGTGTTGCCACAGACCCACTATTTTATTTTCAGGAGATTTATTATTGATATAACATGCTTGCTGTAAAGTTTATAGGCATATATAGCTCAGTGGAGTTTCACTAAGTGAATATACTTTTATAAACCAGCACTCATATTAAGAAACAGAACATCAGGGGCGCCTGGGTGGCACGGCGGTTGGGCGTCTGCCTTCGGCTCAGGGCGTGATCCCGGCGTTATGGGATCGAGCCCCATCAGGCTCCTCTGCTGTGGGCCTGCTTCTTCCTCTCCCACTCCCCCCTGCTTGTGTTCCCTCTCTTGCTGGCTGTCTCTATCTCTGTCGAATAAATAAATAAAATCTTTAAAAAAAATTAAAAAAAAAAAAAAGAAACAGAACATCAGCAGACCTCTTAGAAGTCCCCCTGTGTCCCCTTCCAGTCACTCCCACAGCCAGGATGACCCATTTCCTGATGTAAACACCACGGATTCCATGTGCCTGTTATAAAAGTTGGAATCATGCATGCAGTGTGAACTCCTTTGTATCTGGCTTCTTTGGCTCAACATCGTTGGTGAGATTCATTTATGTTATGGTGTGTAGCTGTAGTATATTATAATGAACCTATATTATTTTTAAAATCATAAGGCTATTTTAAAAAGATGGCAGATGGTGGCTATTAAAAAGCTGGGATGCTTTCCACTTCCCAGGGAATGTTCTGCAGTTCTCTGCCAGGGAGCCAGTCGTGGCCTCCCGCCCCTGGCCGCTTGCCCTAGAGCTTGTTTCTCCAGGTCTAGGAAGGATTTGCGCTGATCTCACCATCCCCCCAGCCCTCACCAGTGATGCATCTTCGTGTTTGACCCCCTCGATGAGGAGACCAATGAGACAAGATGGGGAGAGGGCCCTGTGTGTCTTGCATGCGGGGCTGAACAGGAAGTAGGGCCTGGGGTGTCCAGAACGGGGCCAGGTGTTCCTGAAGGTCTTCACCTCTGTTCCGCTGGTGACTGTCGCTGACATGCCACTGGCAGAGAATCAGACAAAGTTTGCCTTATCTGGCCCCCTGGCTTGTCACATTCCTCACGTAAAGCCCATCCTGGACACTTCTTCAGTGCTCGTAATCCTACAGAGGAGGGGCTGTCGTGATTTCCCAGTCGAGGCACCAATGGCCTGATGCTGGGAGAAGGAACTTGTTAAGGGCACACACTGGGCTGTGAGACCAGGTCCGTGTGACCTCGGTGTTGCCTCTCAGGACCACGGTCCTGCCCCTCCCATCGCTGGCTGAGATGGGGGGAAGAGAGTCAGGGCTCCATCTGAGCGACAGTCTCAGTCTGCTGACCTGTTCACAGCCAACCGTGAGGTCAGGCAAGTAAGTCACGATCTCAGACACCATTTCAGTTGGTTTGACCATAAAACGGGCAGCTCAATACCACCCTTCTTCTTGCCCCAAGCCCCCCTCCTCTCACCAACAGGAATAGCTGGAAAAATGTTCTGGAAAAACGGAGGCATTTTTATGACTCTCTCCTCACCTAAACCTGCTGGGCCAGGACAGAGCACAGACCCTTGGGCTCTGACCGTTATCCTACACTTTGGACCCAGGCGCCTCCGGCTTTGATGTTGTCTTGGTAAATGTCCCCGAGTCACCGGTGGGCTCTGATCTCCCCAGCACCTAATAATTCAAACAGCCTGGGACAGTGAGCCACTAATCAGCTGGGCAGCCTTTGCAGCTGCACAATGAGGTTGAGGGAAAAGGGGGTCCCTTTCATTCTTAGGGTCTCATTCCACAACCTGAGGGCCAAGGCAGACGCCACCCACCGTCCCCTGGCCCAGGGCGGGGGTGAATTCCTGCGAGGACCCGAGCGGGCATCTGCCGGGCGGAGGCAGCCAGTTGCACGGTTTGAATCATGGCTGTCCCAGCCAGGCCATCGGGTGGGAATTAAAATTTAATTTAGAAAGTCCTGTCTCTGCGGCCCTGGTGGCCGTCGTCTGGGTGATTGACTGGCTGGTTTCTTTCACCTTTGCACGCCTTGGGTTTTTACTGGCGGAGGAAATGAAGGCTGAACTGGGGCAGGAAATTCCATGTACACAGGTGTTTCTGGTTAGCCCCGTGCACCTCACCCAGGGGCACAATTGGGGGCCAGGGATGCCGGTGAGCCCGGGGCTTCTGTGGCCCAGCAGCTGTGCGGCTTTGCCTGCAGGGAAGGCTGGACAGGGCACTCGGGCCACTGCAGGGCAGACAGGGGTCCCAGCGAACGGTCCCGCGGCTGGCCCTGGGAGCCCCATAACTGCCCAGCTCTGCCATGGGATCACACTGGTGACTTGGTGGGAGGCACCCCAGCCTGTGTGCCTGCAGGGGGCGCCTGGCGGCACCAGCGCCTGACCTGAAAGATTAGCAGCGCCCCGAGGTGGTGTTTACACATTGTAGCCAGCACTTCATGTGGCTGACCTGCCCCCATTTGCACATCTTCTGAAGGGCTTAAGGATCCACAAAGCACGCCCTCCCTTGCTTAAAGGGTCTCTGGAGGGGCTGGGGAGGCGGCCTTGGCCTTGGTCTAAGACAGCCACCTGCAGGGTTCGTTCCAGAGGCTAAAGAAACAGCTTTCCTCCTTCCAAAATATCTTCATACCGCCATCGGTCCCTCACTGCCCGGGTAAAGGCACTTGCGGCTCCCGCTGCACCCAGATGTGCCTGGAGGGAGAGCCATTCTGAGCAATGGCACAGGGAGATACACTGGGTGACTCTGGGCAGATGCTCACCCCCACCCCAGCCACCTCCGTTGTCTAATGGGCATTGCAGGCACAAACTCTGCGGTGTTGGCACACAGATTAATGAGATATCCACGGTCTGGGATGAGCACACGGAGAATCTTCACGCAGCTCTCAACTGAGTATCCAGCTCCTGGGAACAACCCCAGGGGAGTCACTCAAAAGGAAAATTATTTTTTGGACAGTGTAAAGTATTTAGACATGACCCCCCAAAAAAATGTAACCCATGAAAATGCCCATCAATTGGTTGTAGACTGAGGTGTGTCACTGATGTAATAAGGAATAGCCAATAAGATCGTGATGACAAGCATGGAGCCATGTAAAAGGCCCAGGAAACGACTGAAGAAAACAAGCCTATGCACCCTAATTACAACGGTCAGAAGATGTGTACCTTGGGGAAGATCGGAGGGAGATGAAAGTAATTGTTTATGTACATATATTTAAGTCATTCAATATTTAAATGCATAACTTAAAATGAAAGAAGCACAGGGAAAGATATGAATGTGTGTCAATTATCAAGTGGCTACTAGGACGAGAGCTCCTGTCATCAGTCCAGGACAAGACGTATGCGATCTCAAAGGCCGGAGAAAAGCCTGTGGCTGGGGCTCGGCCCCTGCAGGGGACATAGATGCGGGGTCATCAGAGTGAGTGTGGCCACCCATGTGAGCTTCTGGCGTGGGGTAGGGCGTCCTGGGCAACCTGGGGGAGATGGGGCTAAGTCTCCGTCAGGACAGCATGTACTGCCTGGGCCCCTGAGGAGGGTGGGGAGAGTCCTCAGGGCTGTCCTCAGGGCTCTGATTGGCACACAGCTGTCCTTGGCTGTAGGGTGACAGCTGTGTGCTTTCATGGCCGTGAGGAGCTCTACGGCTGGACACCTGAGCAGCACTACAGACGGGACCTCCTCTTGTTCATGAAGCACAAATGAAGGGCTGCTACCGTGTAGGTTGAAGGCTAGAGGGGACCTAAACTGAGACCCCTGACAGCCAGCCGCCTTGTCCTGGGACCACTGCCTGGTGCGCTGCAAGGCACAGAGGGTGGCCATCTCTCTTGCTCAGCATACTTCCCGTCATTCAAGGCATAGCTCCATCCTCCTCCTCCTCCCGGGAACCTCTTCTGACCAGCTCAGCCCTTGCCAGTCTGCACTCAGAGCATTTCTGGAGTCTGTCTGTGGCCCTGAGTGCCTGGCGGGCAGGAGCCAGACCTCACCACTTCCCAGCTGCACCTCCCTCTCCCCGGGGGCTTTCAGAATGGCTCTCCATCTTATTGAGTTGCTCCAGATGCAAAATAACAGTTGGAATAGCAGCAATGACCTGTGAATTTCGATTCCTCTTTTAAAACCACTTGCAGATATTTCTGCCGCTTTCCTCCACTCCCCCATCCTACTTCTTCCTCCCCCCCAGACTGGAGTTATGAAACAGTAACTCACACCCCCTCCCTTTGCATCTCTTGCTCCTCCTGTGGTTATCACTATGGCTACTTTAGGGATAAGGCCGATTCTGACCCACCTCCCAGCACCCTAGGCCCCCACAAGAGCCATCACACAGCGGGCTTGTCATCTTGGAGGGAACAGCAAAGGAAGATAACTTCCAAACCCTGAGCACTCACTGTTTAAGTCAGCGCCCCGCACGTATCATCCGGTTTCATTCTCCCAAACACCCCACGAGACAGGCAGTATTCCTGCTTACAGATGGGAGACACTGAGGCTGGGAGAGGTTGGTCTCATGCCCAAGGTCATGGAGCTAGTAAGGAGTAGAGCCAGGATCCAGACTTCGGCTGTCTGATTCCAAAGTCTAGGCTTTTCTTTGCTCTAAATCCCTCCACTCGACCTTCTCTTTTGTCTGCGGAATTCTAGGAAGTGTTGGTTCTGTTTCTCATCAGCAGGGCCTCGTGCTCCCCGTGGAGCAGGGTCTCTGGGCATTTGCACATCATCCCTACAGGCAAATGTTGGGTGTGCAGAGCCTCATCTCCCAGGGCCAGGCTGTCCAAAACCAGCCGGAATCAGAGGCATTCTGGCCCTTTGCCCCACCACATGGAAATGTCATTTGCAATCAACCAGCTGTAGTTGGAGAGCTGCCTTTTAGGTACAGTGAGTAAAAGGACCACATGGAAACACTCAGTGCCTGAGCCAGCACCAGAGAAGCCCTGGCTCATAGCCATGAATGGCGGCAGGTCCAATAATGCTGAGATCCAGGCATGCACATTGCCAAGAAGCCAGAGGGGTTTTAGAGACTGACCAGCTTCTCCAGCACGTGAAAAGGCTGTGCATGGTGCTAGGCATATAGGTGCTTGAGAATGTAGGTCCCTGTTCTGTGACAGAGGGGCCATGGTCCTGTGGGCTGAGTGTCTTGGTGATAAAATGTTCCTTGCCATGGTTATCTTTGGGGGAGGGGGCGGTCTAAATCAGGGGACCATGGGCTTCTGAGGTTGTATGCAAGTTCATGCATGTTCCTGTGTCCAACAAGTACCCATAGCTTCCTCTGCATTTTCAGGTGTCCACAACCCACAAAAGGCCAAAGACCCTACTATCTAAGAGACTGCAGTGGGGGCCAAGGGATTAAGCTATTCAGCATGTTCAACTATACCATGAACCCTGGGACTACTGCGAGGGGGAGATGTGCCAGACAGGTACAAGTATGTGAGGATGGGGAATGGGTACGCAGGTCAGGCTGACTCTCCTTCTGACTCCCTTCCCACTCTGACCACACAGGCTGCGGAGAGCAGAGCCCCCACCCCCTGGGCCTTCAGGGAAGATGACCTCCCCCACCATCATCTGTGAACCTCATCTCTAAGTTTAGAGCTTCCTCCCCAGGTGGGGTTGCCCCTCTCTGAGCTCCAATTTCCCCATTGGCCTGTGGCCGTATATCTTCTCCTCTTTTCTCCTGGCTGCTTTATAGCTTGCTAGAAACACCTTCCCTTAGCACTTCGAAATGTATCACTTGAAAGCATCTTAACGTTAACCAGTGTGATTCTTTTTTAATTTGAAGGGGCTTATTTCTATGAACGGCTTTCCTGATCATATAGGAGGGCATGCTCCCTAATATTAAACTTTTTCTTTAAAAAGAGCAAAAAATGACTCACATCTGTTTGATATTTAATTCAAATTGAATGGCAGGACAGAAACAGAATTACGCTGCAAACGGCCATAAAGCACCAAGCATACCAAACCTACATGCCAGAAAATTTGAAATGACAAAGGATTGAAGGGATGTGGCCTGGACAATGGGGCATTTCCTACCCAGAAGCCAGAGCTGCAGTAGCCAAGCCGGGAGAAGGTGGGAGGTGGGCGAGGGGTTCACTTTGCACTGGAGGATTTTGTAACGACTGGTTTCCAGCCACATGTGAGTTTGGGTCTGGGATCCAAGCCTCAAACAAGGGTCCTGATCTTATCAGGAATCCAATGCCAGTTGCTCTGGATTGTTGGGGGCGGGGTGGCCCGTCTGTGCCCCCCAAAGGGATGCCGGGTAATGCTTGCACACAGCCTAGGTGGCCGACCAGATACTGCCTTGCTCTTGGGGTCCTGGAGGCCCTGGAGTTTGGCTACAGCTCAGAGATTGAGCTGGAAGTCTCCCTGCTCCCAGCTGGTCAGTTTGCCAGAGTCTCCAACATCCGGTGTCTAAGAGGGCAGGGAGATGAGGTGGGGCCCAGAGAGATGTTTTTCCTTCCTTCTGAGAAAGAAGGTGACCTCAAAATGCCAGGCAACCTGTCCTGCCCTGAGCTCTGAGAGAGAGATCCCAGGAAAGAAGTGAGCATGGCCTCTTAGCTAATACCTGCTGGCACATTTAGAAGCCAGGGGACTGATTCCAGGGTCCCAGCACAGTACTGCCATTGTGAACTGTGTCTGGTAACAGCTGCTAGGTGGGCACTGAGAGTGGGGTTCAGCTTGAGCTTGTGGGCTACCCCTCACCATGTGTGCATGGATGGAGGGGGTGAGGAGAAGAGCAAGAATCCCCCACTTACCAGCTCAGTGGATTTGGGCACTCTTCCGCTCTGTGAATCTTAGCTTCCTCATCTGTAGCGTGGGATGCTTTAAGATCCTCTTAAGATTATTTTAAATATCTAATGTTGTAAATATAAACACATTCACTTTTCAATGGCAAAACATGGTACGGTTTTCTTAGAAGGCTCACCCTGACCTTTCCAGCCCTGCTGTGTAGGCACCATAATCATTTCAAGGCATTTTCACATTGGTTTTTTGTTCCTCTGGCCCCTGTTCTCAGGGGCTGCAACTTTCTCCATTTGGCTGTGCTGGAGCTGTCTCAAACTGTCTTGTGAGAGCGAATGATTAAACAGCCCCTCTGGAAAACAGTACGGAGTTTCCTCAAAAAGTTAAAAACAGAACTACCCTATGACCCAGCAACTGCACTAGTAGGATACAAACATAGTGATTAGAAGGGGTACCCCAGTGTTTAGAGCAGCAATGTCCACAGTAGCCAAAATATGGAAAGAGCCCAGATGTGCATCGACGGATGAATGGATAAAGAAGATATGGTGTATACACACACACACACACACACACACAATCGAATACTACTCGGCCATGAAAAAATGAAATCTTACCATTTGCAATGACATGGATGGAACTAGAGGGTATTATGCTAAGAGAAATAAGTCAACCAGAGAAAGACAGAAACCACATGACTTGACTCATGTGGAATTTAAGAAACAAAACAGAGGAACATAGGGGAAGGGAAGGAAAAATAAAACAAGAAATCAGAGAGGGAGACAAACCATAGAGACTCTTAACCACAGGAAACAAACGGAAGGTTGCCGGAGGGGAGGTGGGTAGGAGGTTGGGGTAATGGGATGATGGGCATTGAGGAGGGCACGTGATGTAATGAGCACTGGGTGTTATATGCAACTGATGAATCACTGAACTCTACCTTTGAAACTAATAATACACTATGTGTTAATTCACTGAAATTTAAAAAAGTCATTATTCAAAATTAATTGCATGAACTTACAGTTAAATAAATTATATTAAAAACAGTTAATAAATAATAAAAACTCAGTCTCCTAAACATTTTACTGCATCTTGCTGAATCTGTGCTCTGGAGGAACTGACAGTTATTGTGTCTGTGTGGGGAAGTGCTACGAGATGGTGCGCTCACCGTGCTACTCTTCCCAGCTCCAGGTTCAGTGATGTCATCCTGATACTTTGAAACCAACCATGGTGCTAGAATTTCCATCATGGAAATCAGAAATTGCCAAGCACGACAATCTGAGCTTCCCCACCCCTAGAGAGCTGGGGGTTAACCAGGCCCAGCACATGCCTGACGTCAGAGATTGGCAAAGTGAGGGCTGCAGAGCTTTTGGTGACTTTGTCCAAGCCTTTCAGCCATGCCCAATGGAAGCTCTCACACCCCTGCTTTCTCCATCAGACTTAGCTGTTCCAGCATCCCAGGACCCTGTGTCCAGGGTGTATGGCATTTCTTCATTCAGAACACTCTGGCCTCCTCCAAATGCCCCCTACCATTCTTATAATGGGGTCTCTCCTCAGCTTCTGTGTTTCCCCTGATCTGAGCCAGAACATTCACCCCAGTTTTGTAAAGCCTGCTGAGAATCTCAAGTGGAGGTATTTTCTTTCTTTAACTGAGGAGCCAAACTCTAACCAACACTTTCCCTGGGGTGCTTGACAGAGACCAGAGGCAGGCATATGCGTGAATCTCTGTGTATCGGGGTGGGGGGTGGAATGGGGAAGGAGAAGTCAAACCACAGGAGGCTTTCTTGACGTTTCAACTTGAAATCTGCACGGCAACCGCAGGCCCAGGGGAAGAGGAACGTAAAAGTGAAAGATGGAGGCCCCTGATTTTTTGCTTCCCTCATTGGCCTCCAATGAGTGTCCACAGGGGACCATGTGTTCCTCGGTAATGAGGCCCAGGGCTGATTCTGGAAACCTCTGACATCAAGCATCCAGCCTGCTTGTTCCCAGTGGTCCCTGGGGCAGAGGTCCAAATCTGGGAGCTCCACACCTCACATGTGTGTTTCTGGATGGTGGTGGGCTGGGCACCTGTGTTGAGCCATGGAGATAGGACTCATCTGGAAACAGGAAAACCTATTGGCAGAGAGCAGAAGAATCAGGGGTGGGTGCCTGCATGGCGTTGCGGGCATTTGTCCTCACTTCCTGGGCTCAGGGTCCTGTAGATACAGAGTCCATTTACTGAGCAAACCACTCACTCGGGCCTCTTCCCCCTCCTAAGTAATTAGTTGTTTAAAGTGCATTTCACCTCTTCAACCAGCGGGTTTGCTATGATTTGAGGTTCTTCTCAAAGCCTCATTCCTTAAAGGTCTGCTTTCACCCCACCCAAATTCCTTCTCCCAGCTCACTTTCTTGTCATTCAGACAGTAGCCCCTTACTGAGGACATACTGTGTGCCAGGGGCTGCTCCAACCACAGGCGTTTCCAAGCCACTTGTGCCCTGCTCGGGGCTGTGTTGGGGGGAGGCTCTAGCTTGGTGCAGGGTGCACAGCCGGGGCACATGTTCCCAGCTGAGGAAATACCTCTTGTGCTTGAAACCATGGATCGCTGCCCGAAAACCCTCTGAGTGTCCCCCAACAGGCTTGGAGCTAGGAGGGAGGTGATTCCCTTGTGGAAAGAGGCAGGAGAGCTTTCTGGAGGAAGAAACGTGGGGGCAGGGGGCAGTCAACACTAATGGCTGGCATTCATCGAGCATCTCCGAGGTGTGCATGCTAAGTTCCATTAGCCACGCATGTGTGTTTCAGCCCCCACAGAGGGGAGGGAGGTGTGGATAGCGTTCCCATTTCATACATGAGGATCAGCGGCTTGGAGATGACGAAAGTTTTAGAGTATGTACGTGGAGGGCAGTGGGGATTTGGACCCTGCTCTCCTGCCCTGCATCTGAGGTGAGAAGAGAGGGAGTTTCGCAGCGGGCACCCCGGGCGGTTTGCATGGGCTAGGCCAGGATGGCCGCACCTAGCTCTTCTCTGGACCTCATTGTATGGTTCCTGTCCTCTTGCGCCCTCCTCCTTCCTTTCTTACAGATGCCAAAGGTTATGTGGTTGGGGCGACCTATGGGAGGGGGATCTGTGTTTGCCTTGTGCCTCCAGGGGGCCCCCAGGCAGTGGAGCCCTCCATGTCTGTCCCCCTTTCCTCTCCCTTTCTGGTGGCCCAGGGCCCTAGGTGGGGGTGAGGCACAGTGCAGTGGGCATAAGCCCTGTGCTGGCCTTGACTGTCGGCCCTCAGACCCATCCCTCTCCCTTCTCTCCTCTGCTTTCCCCAGGCTTGCGTGTCAGCTGCCTTCTGGCTGCCTTCAGCCCACACGGGGTGGGCAAGGGAGAAGCCAGGATATTTCAACGTCTCCCTTAGCACCTCGCCTGGGGGCAGTGGGACGGTCTCTAGCAGCAGGTGCCTCTCCTCTTCGGCTCCGGCTCCCTGCAGATGGCCTCTGCCTCTGAGGGCCAGCTTCTGCAGAGAAAATCCACAGCGGTTCTAGCTCTGTGCCGGACAGTGCCCACTCTGGCTCTGGCAGTACCACCTCCTGGTCGCCTCTGTAGCCCCGGGAGTGGGAGTGAGCCGTGGCAGCAACTCCTGCTTCGGCTGATTCCTGACATACATTGCCTGTGCACCCCATTCCCTGAAGTACATTTTTAAAATACTTAGAGTGGCTTTTGTTTTCTTGACTGGATCCTGATACGCACCCTCTTCCACCCCCACCCTCCCTTCCCCAAGCAAGGTGACCTAATAGGATTCATCTTCTCAGCCTGTGTGCAGCGAACTGCAGATGAATGGAAGAATGATATCATGGCGTCCTGATCCCTCAGAGAAGCAATTATGGAAACCCGATGGCTGGCTGCCTGACTGAGCTCTCCCTTGGAAGGCCCGTCTCTGCTTTTTTGTGAGGATTCCCCACCCCCTACCCCCTGCCTCTGCATCTTTCAAGGCAAGCGAGGCAGATGTCTCAGCTGGGGCTCCTTCCAGCAGTTAGAATGCTTGGCTCAGAGCCTGGGCGTCATGATGGTTTTGTTCGGTACCTGCTCTGTGTAATTTCTGTGTTAGGTAACACAGAGGGTCAGAGAAATAACAGAGGGGGAAAGAAAGCCCCCTTCAGAACTCCAGACCCCACGGGTCTTTCCCTCCTTCCAGGACTGTGATTTGATCTTTATTCAAACCTGCCCTTTCTCAGACTCCTTCCTGGTTCCCAAAGGTCTGGCACTGGGCACGGTGGCAAGATGGAGGCGAAGTGCCCCTGGAAAGAAGAGGCAGAGAATAGTAGGAGCCCGGGGAAAGCGAACATCATCGGAGGAATGCACATTTTTGTGGAGCAAAGCCCATGGCAAACGGCACTTAAAAGCCTTTTCGGCTCACGTGCTTAAAGAAGAAAATAATTAAACTCTTCTGCCGGGGATCACCTGGCTTCCCACATCCCTTCACTTAGGATGTTTTGTTCCCACTGGAGCGTGTGATTGGAAAACAAAGGTAAATGAGAGCAATTTATTCCCGGATCATTTTTTCCCCCAGCAGGATTAAAGCTGCCTCAGCCATAAAGAGTTTACAAACGCTAAAGAAAAATAATAACTTCCCTTCTTGCGGCCCGGTCATGGGGAGGTAATGCATGTTTCCAATCAGCTGAGAATGTAACTCAAATGGTAGGTTTTAGTTCACTTTAATCCGCCTCTGAGTTCATGTTCAAGGTAAAAGGGATCACAGCCCTGCAATGTGAATAGAGTTCATTAACTTGGCATCTCCTCTTAGACACAGAGGAGCTGGGTCTGTTTGCAGCTCTGCCGAAGCCTCGCACGGGCCCGGGCCTTGCGTGCTGGCCAACGACCGGAGCGTGGCATGTGGGCAGGGCTGGCACAGCGACAGAAAGCTGGAGGGTCCAGTTTGGGGACCAGCCGACCCGACAGCAACATCAGCACCACGAGCTGTCAGGGGCTGGAGGCCCCTGTGTGAACCGAGCTCACACAGTAGACACAGTGGGAGGAAGGTCTCCCCTGCACAGCCCAGCGTGGGGGTGGGGGGAGGTCTCAGAGGTGGCGACGAACGGCCACACTGCGTGGGGCTTACTTGCTTCTGCGCATGTCTTTGCTGACAGCAGCCTGGCCGCTCAGTGGGCTGTTAGGGAGAGAATCCGTTCTTCGCTGTTACAATCCTGTCTCAGCTCTAGTCACAGGCGGACCTTGAACCAGCCCTTTGACTACGTCTTGCTTTATACCTTGATGAAGTGACTGTCCATTTGAGGGGAAAGGTTAGTGTTTCCTTTATTGGCCTCCTGTGAAACCTTTAATGCCACTCTTTCTACAACGAAACCCACTCCTTCCGAGTAGACATCACCCTCTCCAGTCCTTTCTTTGAAAATGCAGATGCTTCTGGCAGGGCGACATCTTAGCTCCCTGTACCAGAGGGGCTCTCTTTATGGGACAGCTCTGGTCTGCACAGGTGGGGTATTGGTTTAGGGAGGCAGTGTGTTCCTAGCACGTGTTTGGGGGAGGGGGTTCTATGGAGGGTGGCGTGGCGAGCCTTGAGGGCCCCGACTTAATCCTGCCAGTCCAGCTCGTGACTGCTAGGGCTCGGAGCCCCTCCCAGGGTCTCCTGGGGGGCGTCTCTGTACCTCTGCTTAGGGAAGGAAGTGCTGCCTGAGAGCTATCCTCAGTGACTTGGTGACCTGTCAGATAGGTCAACCTTCCACAGCAGTTGTCGCACAGAATTCCAAAAACCCAGATTTCTGGTTAGTTTGTGCTGCAGGGGCCCAAGCACCAGGGAGAAGCACGAGCCACGTCTGCCCCAGCTAGAGGATCTGGGCTCTCCCACTGTGGCCTAGAGCAGGCAGAGACTGCCTTGCTGCCCCAGCCGGCCAGCCTGTCTTTTATCCCGTCACTACAAGCCTTGGCCATGCCCTCGCCTGCCTGGCTCATGCCTTTGAACAGCCACAGTGACTGCTTCCTTGCCCACCTGTCTGTCCATCCATTCTCTGGCCAGATCCCTGATGGCCACCAGAAACACAACAGCAGACAACCCGTGGTCCTTAGCTCTGTGGATCCTGAAGTGTCATAGGGTGACAGGAATGGTGGCTACAGAATTCTGATGTCCCACATGGGACTGCGGGTGCCCAGCTGCGGCCTTCCTTGCTCTAGGCCACAGCAAGGACAATGCTGTCTGATGTGTCTGCCGTCGCATCCTCACAGTGCTTGCTTGTGCCTCAGGGCCCTGTTTATTTATGGGGCCTTCTCGGCTCTCCCTCGAAATGGGGCTCAAGGGGACACAGTGTCTCACAGACAGGTTGGGAAGACTCCCATGTTTGGAAAAGCAGAGGACCGGGAGGGTTAAAATGCCTTAAAGGACACTGGGGATGATTTCTAGACTTCCAGACGTGGTCTCAGAGCATTGTAGTGCTCTAGCGGATGCCGAAGTGTAAGTGTGTAGCTTTGTAGTGGACGTGCATGTGTGTGTAAGCTGAGACTGTGTGTCTGCCTGCGTTCAATTCACCTCCTTGAACTGCACGATGAAAGCTAACTGCATTGAGTGCCTACTACGTGCCACGCGCTGCCCTAGGTGTTTCATACACGGTGCTTCCTTTTACCGCCACAGCCAGCCGTGACCTTTCCTGGTTTCCAGAAGAAACCAAGGAACAGGGAAATTCAGTCACTCATCCAAGATCACAGAACTAGGACATGATAGAGCAGGAATTCCAATCCAGGCAGCGCACTACTTGCAGAGCCCTGGCCGGGGGCCACCCCAGCGGGCACGGATGGCTCGTGTCAGTGCCGGCGTGCGCACGCACCCCCTCACCCTCGTGCCCTGCCCCGCATGTGGGAGCAAGAGGATGCTGAGGGTGCTGTTGGCAGGGTCTCTCCGACCCGTTCAAGCGGTCTCTGCAGGCCAAGGAAAGGGGTATCAGGTGTGAAAATAGGAGTGGGTGCAGGCACCTGGTGATTTAAGTGGTTCTCTACTCAAGAAAAATGGAATCTAGCCTGGAGCAGAGCTTTGCTGCTGGCGCGAGGCAAGCAGGGAGTTTTGCAAGGGGAGTTTGTGAATCAACAGAGTCTGAACCAAGCTGGACGTGCCTTGGCTCCCTCCCGTCCTGTCTGTGGCGCGTGTCCTTCCGCCTGCCCTGAGCTTCATCCTGTGCTCCCGGAGGGGCTCCCTGACACTTGACTCTGAATCTTAGACTCCTCATCAGGAGGCAGCTTGTTTCCTCTCAGAGACCCCCAGCTGGGAGGGTTGGCTCCTTCGTGGAGGGGAGAGGACCCCTCTCCGTGGCTGAGGTTCCCTGATGGAGCAGGGGAGCTTCCCCTGGGACTCTGGGCTGCATGGCCCCAACGAGCATCTCCTTTTTTGCCTTTGAAGATCAGGTGCAGTGTCCAGGCTGTGGGCTCCCAGTTCTGTAGGTGCACTGCTGCTCCCTAGCATAAGCTTGGGGAACATTTTGGTCTCCGGAGAGATCATCGCTGCATTTAGAATCTGTGTGTGAAATACAAAGGCGATTCCAAAACACTGGGCTTCTGCTTGCCAGCCCTCACAGGGTGTCTCCCATCCTACAAACTCTGAATACTGTGCCTTCTGGTGCAAGCAACAGGTTAAGGCCCCCTCCTGGCTGTCCACCGGGTCTCTGGCAAAGACCAAAATCTTTGTCAGGTGATCAACAGGGTGCAGAGGAGCTCTTGGGCTCTTCAGCCCGTCTGCCAGGCTTCCAAGCTTCCCTAGCTCCATGTATGCATCCCAGGTGAGCCCTTGGGTATGGGCCTATTGTGTTCCCTCTCTCAGGTCTCACCATAGTAGGTGTCTAACCCCTACTGAGTGCCTACTGTGTGACAATGCTTTCCTACGAGCTTTACACATGCCCCCTGCTAAGACCATCATGACATCACTGGTGGATGGGTACTATTATCTTACCCACTTTCCAGAGGGAGAAGTGGAGACAAGAGAAGGCTAAGTCACTTGCCCAAGATCACACAGCTAGCGAGTGGCATGATGTTGGGCAAGAAACCCTTTCTAAGTCTCGATTTCCTCATTGATACGATATGTTAATACCATGATCTGTCTGGGTGTTTGGGGGTTCAGCTAAGCAAGGCACATGGCACCTGGCAGAGCGCTGAGCACACAGTAAAGCACTCATCAGACACGGCCCCTTAATGGTACAGCGAATGCGAACCCCAGCTTGACGACAGAGAAAACACAACTTCCCAGCGCCAGTAACAGTGGCAAATAATAAAGGGATTAGCTCCTCCGCAGGTGTCTTTCATGAGCGCACATAAGCTCTCTGAGGGCAGAGACTTTGCCTGCCGGCTTCACTGTGTATTCCTGGGGGCTTTGCAGAGCATCTGCTGAAAGTTCGTTGAATGACTGAGTGAAGGACTGCTTGCGGGCCCCAGGGGCCATTCATGGTATTGGACAGTCTCCTCTCCTTGCAGCCCTTGCCCTCCTGTGTCTTGTGGCTATAATCTCAGTGTCCTTGCCTTATTCCCTATTAGAAGGGAAGCTTCCCCGGCCAGGACAGGCCTGGGTCCTGCCCACTCCTGTCTGCCCCAGGGAAACGATGCTCAGGGAGGAACTGGCAGTGCAGCTGAATCTCCTTGTAGCCTACCTTGGGTGCAAAAGGGTTTTTCTTCTAGGGTGGGAAGTAGACAGTGCTTAAAGCTTTGTTGGAGTGGTTAGAGGCCTGAGCATGAGAGCCAGCCAGCAGGCAGCACCATGGCCTCAGTGTCTCAGATATCCTAGAGCAGGGTCTAGGATGATGATGACCCCCTGAGCTTGTAGGTCCTTCCCTTCTTTACCCAGGTGAATGCTGTTTCTGAATGACACTTCCAACCCGCCACTGCCACTAGGATGACATGGAGCGTGGGTGCTGTGCTCACCTCCCCTGTTCACTGGGAAAGTTGTCCCACCCTTGGCCCACCTGGCTCGCTACTTGTCCCTTATTTTTGAAAGGCTACCCCACCTCCATTGGTATACAAGCCATTTTGAGTAAAATAACAGCTGAGCTGAATTCTACCACAACTTGCCCCCTACCCTCTCACATAATTCGTCCTGAAAGAGCCTATTGCTCTGGGAATCTACCTTTCCCGGAAGACCTTGCCCTTCTGATCAGCCGAGGCCTTGATCCAGAAATGACAGCGTGAGGGAGCATGAGGATGACCGGGACAACGGATTTCCAGGCAGGCCCAGCCCCCATCTCCCCACCCCCAGGAAACCCTGAGCTCTGCCCGCATCCTTTCCAGAAATGTGAGCCCCCACCTTTCCAATTTCCTCTTACACCTCTTCTCTGTTTCCCGCCCCCGCCTCTGCATGACAACGTGGCGTGCATGCAGCCCATCTGGGGGTCGGGGAATCCTATTGGGTATGCCAGCTTAATGAAATACTTGCAGTTTATTAAACACAGGCTTCCCTAAGCCCCGAGTGCCTGTGGGTATTTGAAAGCCCAAGGTAACCCAGAGCTACCACAAACGTAATTGTTACATGTGTCCCTGCATTCCTGATGCAACCTCAAACTCCGGCTCTTAAGAGCCAGGTGAAATTAACAACATAAAGTAAGTCCTAGGCAGAGGAGAGGAGGGAAACGTGGGGAAAGGCTTGAGAGAGGCTCTCAGAACCCCTCAGGGCCTCTAAAAGTGTATGAAGTTCCCCTTACCTTGCATAGCTGTAACAGTGGAGGGCGCCCCCCCCACCCCAGGGTTTCCGTGTTTGCAGAATCCATGCACTATCACCAGGCAGCTCTTGCTTGTCAGCCTTGCGTGCTGTCTCTCCAAGAGTTCAAGTCCTATTACGGCCAAGGTTTGCTCTGGGCAGCCGGTGGGGCTGGCACGGCACAGTGTCTGAGGGCTCCTTCTGGAACTGTGTTTCTCCTCCTCCTCCAGGGCTTGGCAGGGAAGGGCCATGGAGAAGCCCTCGGGGACCCGGAGCCCACTGCCCTGAACTTGGAGGAGGCTGCTTTCCCGTGGGAGGTGCTTTCCCATTCATCAGTCTCCTCAGCCTGGGGCCTGTGAACCAGGGGCGAGGGGCTGAGATGGAAGCAGCAGACAAAGGCCTCCAGGGAGGTGCCTCCCTCTATGTGGACAACCATCTGGATGCCGGAGAAGGTGACCCTGTTGACCATGCCCGGGGGAACCTGCTCCAGGAACCTCAGAGTCAGCCCGTTGCCCCACACACAGCCCTTGCGGCTCAGGGCCTTCAGGCAGAAGGTCAGCAGAGTGCTGCCCTTCTCCCGGTACGGCTCCAGCAACAGGTGTCGGCGGGAGAGCGGGGGAGCTGCAGCTGGGCTGGTGTCGTGCTGCAGCTGCGGTGGGACGTTGGCAAAGGTGTCCAGGTTCTGGGCGGGGTCATGCAGGCTCACATGCAGGACGGTGAGGGCCGTCTCCATGGACGGGAGCCTGGGAGGGATGGAACACAGACAGAACAATGTGATTGGAGCCAGACACCCCTATGACTCCCTGAGCCTAGACATGCTTGCCCAGCTCAGGGACCCTGAACCACTTCCAGCCAGACAGAGCAAAGCATCGAGTGTGGATATGGTCATTCTGTCCAAGCCAGGATGGTGCCAAGGCTGGAGTTGGTGTAGAAGGTCAGCCTTGCTGGGTCTAGCCTCAGCTGCAGCTCTAGCATGCTCTGTGAGTAGGACTCAACCACTTAACCACTCAGCTTTAGCTTTCTTTTCTGTAATATAAGTATGCCCATCCTTGTCTTTGCAAAGTATAAGGCATATCAGCTTGCATGGTGTGGTTTGGGTGGTCTACTGTCATTTGGAGACAATCTGGCCCTGTTTCATGGGAAGGGAAGGACGGGCAGACAGGATACACCTTCCTTGCATCCAACAGTCACACAAAAAAACCCTTGCTGAGCTCTTTCCTGAGCCAGGCACTGACCAGCTGCTAGGAATGAGCACAAGCAACAGGAGAAGAAGCCCTTGATTTCCAGAACACCCAGCTGGTGGAGGAGACAGAGCTTCTAGCAGCAGGAATCGTGGACAGACACAGAATTGGGAAGCCCAGCTGGCTCCTGGGGGACCAGAAAGGCTGCCTGGAGACCCAGAGAAAGCGTAAAAACAGCTGGCATGTTCCAAATGCTTCTATGGGCCTGGCACCATGCCAAGTGCGTTTTAGGCATAAATGTCTCACTATATGGGCAGAAGGCAGATCTTGAGGAAGAACGTGGACAGCGCTGAGAGATCTCACTCAAGAACTGACAGGGGCTCTGCAGAGGCCAAGTAACAAGGCTGTCACGGTGAGAAATGCACACATCCTCTGTCCCAGCATTGCCACCTCTGATAATTTGTCCTCTAGAATCTCACTGGCACATGCAGTAAGGCTACTTACGACGGTTGGCTTTGCTCCCGCATGGATTTGAGGAATATAAACTCTCTGGCACATCCACCAACCCCATATGGTGCTGAACCTGTCGTCGCCTTTGGTGGGAACCAACAGATGAGTGGGTTTGAGTAACTAATCGTACAGTTTCCCAGCATCAGGCTTTGGCCCACAGTGTTTTCTCTGTTAAGAAGGCATCTTCCATCCCAAACTCTGCCCAAATACCACTTGTCTCTAGAGACCCATTTCAAATGTGGCCTCTTCTATGAAGCTCTCTTCCTCTCTCTGTCCTCTGACCCCCTCTGGATACCCCCGTTCAGTCCATCTTCTCATTACACTCCAGAGCCATGTGGGTCCTTGTCCTGTCTTCCCTGAGCTCTGCTCCTTCCGCTGTCCCTGAGGTCCCCCAGGGGCAGGCTGGGGTCTGAGCTGCCTGCTGCCCTGTGTCCCATTGCCCTGTGCTCACCGGGCCTGGCCACGAGATCTGTCTGGGGGCACATTTGCCAAGTGGCTAAATGAGGAGGTGCTTACACACACACGGAAATCCTGTGAAATCGGGTTTGGGTATACTGCAAACGAGAGCCTGGTCCTCAATGGCTGTGGGCCTGGAAGCCTGTCATGGGTAGACTGAGTCCTGGACCCTCAGCCCCTTCTACCTTCTGGGTGAAGTAAGCAAATGGTGAGGACCTTCCCCTCTCTCCTAAAGCACAGACATACATGTGTCTCCATCTACATCCCAGGCCCCAGTCTGCAGGAAACCTTCTCCTCAGGTACGAAAGGTAAGCTGGGCCCAGGACAGCCCAGGTGGGTACCCAAGTCCTCAGGCCTGGCCAGAAATTCAGAGTTCTCTTCTGGAAGCTGATCCCATGGCACAAGGGAATCCCCCAGAAAATAGGGTTCGCCACAGGGCGTGAGATGTTGCTCTCTGCTCCACTGAGCACTCCAGAGCTGACAGAAATCTCCCACCGGAGAGTCTCCAGGACCCCCCGGTTTTTCTGGGGAAGCAGAAAGCAGCCCTACTGATGCTGTCTCTGGGATAAGACGGTAGGAAGACACTCAGGCGCCTGGCAAGGAGCCTGCAGGGGCTCTGCTCCCAGCCCCAGGAGGCCCTCACCCCTGGCTGTGGCTCCAGTCCCCCTGCCCTCCACCTACCTTACTGCCAGGGGCCCGTCTGCACCTGACATCGCAGCTGTGGGCTCTCAGGAGCACGTGGTGTGCGCCGGGGTGAGTCTGGCAGTTAAGGCTGTGGAGCAGGGATGTGATGCATCACCTCATTCATCCGTGTCGCTGCCTTCTTCCTTTTTCCTTTCAGGAAAGAAAATAGAAGTGTAATTTCCCATTGCGGAAGTGCAACCCCAGTGCTGAGAGGTTGAAAAACCCCAGCCTGGGATCCTTGCTGGTAGAGGCCCCTGGGAGGTGGGGTTCCCCACTGGGTTTCAGCACTGCCTAGGTCTGTGGCCTGTCCCCAGGGACCTGGAAAGCTGTAGCTGGTAGAGTTCCTCTTCTCCGCAGCCAATCAGGTGGGGGTGAAGGCATCCCAGGCCTCTTAGAGAAGAGAGGCATTTTGAATAGAGGGTCAAAGAGGGGAACCCCCATATGTGGGTAACTGTGAGGAGAGCATATGGCTGGACCGGGAGGTACCAAGGGAGTTGTGGGCTGCAGAGTCATCCATGGAATGTCTCAGGAAGGGCAGGGCCCCAGGGGAAGGGGTAATGGGCTGCTTATGGTGGGCAGCCTCTCTTGCAGGACAGCAGAAAGGTCATCTTTTATGCCCACCCCTCCTGGGCTCTGCTGGTCTTCTGGGGCTCTTCGAAGAGTCCACGATGGATGATGGGCCAGCACTGTGGGCCCTGGTCATCCTGGAAGTGACCCAGTGTCACCATGGTGCTAAACCTTCATGCAACCCAAGTCTTCACAGTCCACCAGCGTATTCATACTGCCTTCACTATACCCACCAAGCTGGCAAGAGACATGTGTCCATCTTATACAGGGGACATTTGAGGTCCTAAGAGGGGCAGCGCCCAGCCCAAGGCCCTGGAACAAATCAACTTATAATCCTTTCTCTTCTTCCCATCAAACCCAGGCTATCCTGGGGACTCTTGGAGGGGATGCAGGTGGGTGGTGCCCCCGATTTGCCTCACTGTCCCCATACCTACTCCTTACCCACTCCTCATGGGTGACCCTTATAGCCTCAGAGATCTCAGCAGGCCACACCCTGGGGGCTAAGCTCCTCTGGGAACTATTCAGGGCCTAGCCTGCTTTCTCTCTTCTGAGCATTTAGACTCTGGTTGGTTGCTTAGTAACTAAGAAGGACAATAAGAAGATCTGGAAACAGTCATCCACCCCCATGTGTCCCAGACAGTGTGAGACCACCCCTGGTGCTCCCCCAGGAAACCAGCTCCCCAGAGCTGGGAAGTGTACCTGCCCTCAGAGGGAACCAAGCATCAACTCCAGGCTGCCTCCCCATAGTCCGTCTTCTCCAGCAGGCACAGAGCTGGGCCAGGTGTGTGGGCGAGACCTGTCCCCACCAGGATACACACAGTATGTCAGCCTTCCCCCAGGGAACCCAGGGCAGGGGGCAATAGGTAGGAGCTGGGCCGGAGCTTTGCTACCCCTTGGTGTGTGACCTTGGGTGAGTCCTATCCCCTCTCTGGACCTTCGTTTTCCTCCTGTAGGGATGGGACACTGCATCCCTACTACACTCTGCAACCATGGTTCAGTGAGAGGAAGGCTAGGTCCACGCTCCCAGCCCTGGCACTGGAGAGTACGTGTGAAGAAGAGATGTGTTCATGACCCCTATGCCCTCAGTAAATTGGTTCAAAGCAGTTCCTAGGAAGAGAGAACTGAAACAGCCAGGGAATTTATCTGGTAAGAGGAAGTCCCGCCTGGGCTGCATCTTCTGAAGGCGAGCCGGAAGTCCTGCCCAAGTCCTGCTGGTCACTGGCTGGCGGTCCCCTGAGGGGAGAGGGAGAGCAGGGGGAGTGGAGGTGCTGGTTTCACCTTCTTGGCCCCCTGCACCAGGACACCCTTCTTTAGCTGGTGTTGGCACCCTGAGGAGTGTACATCGTGAGCAAACGCCCCTGTCGTGTGTTGTTTGGGGAACTCAGGGATAGAACTCAGCTTCCAGAGCTTTCTATGATGGTGGGCAGGCGAGGATGCTGCTGTAGGGCAGACTCTGGTGTGAGGCTTGGTTCCTTCTTCTAGCAGGTGTGTGACCTCAAACAAGTTACTCGGCTTCTCTGAACCTGATCTCTACTCTGCGAAATCAGGATAATTTGTTGTTGCATGCTGGCTAAATGAGATACATGCCAAGTGCTAAGAACGGGGTTAAGAAGCTGGTGCATGAGAGCTGCTCATGGTAGAACCCTTAACAGCAGGAGAGCTAAAGACACATCTGGCAGAGAGGGGCTGGTGGAGCAGCCGGACAGCTTGCACAAACCCCAGATTCTCAGAACGCCCCAGGTTTTGCTTAAACTGAACATCATTTGGAGTTGAATACCTCATTTGCATTAATTAGCATAAATCCCATTTTAAATGATAATGAAGTTAAAGGGGTGCTCTGGGAAGAATCTCCAGGTTATGGCTGGGGCATGTGGCCCCAACACAGGGGGTCGATGTTACCTATTTGGCAGATGAAGAAGCTGAGGCTCACAGGGCTCAGTCCACTAGCCCAAGGTCTTGCGTCTGAGAAGCGGCAGAACTAGGACTCAGGCCCATGCTGCAGCGCTCTTGGGCCTACTCATGGAGCTGCCGTGCCTTCTAGGTGGCATTCTCTGGAGTCCAGCTGTCCTGCCTCTTGCAAAGGTGTTCCAGCCTGCCGGCGGGCAGTGCACTGCATACAGACAGAGAAGGGCTCCCGTGCCCTCAGCCAAGCCTGTGGACGCCACCGCGCTCTGTCCTGATGGCCTGTGACCACCAGGTGGCAGCACCCCTAAACCTAATGGCCTGCGCTTGGAGGGGAAGGGGAGGGTGGTGAAAGGATGGAGTCGTCCTTCGCGGAGAGCTGGGCAGGAGAGCATGAGGGAGACCCGTGCTTGGGGTGGCAAGCGGAGAGAGTCCTTGCTTCTCTGACTCAAAATGCCCTGAAATGGCCCCAGGTGAATCTACAGCAAGCATCAGCAGAGACACCAACCCGCGGAGCAGGGAGACATAGCAGGAAGCCGGCGCAGGAGGCCTCCAAGCCCAGGGCCGCGGACAGACGGGCTCTGAAGGGGTGAGTGGCCTGCCCGGGGACACAGACTGAGCGCACAGCACCGCAAGGATGAGAAGCCAGGCTTCCTTGCCGGTAAAGCGGAGTAACGCTGGTGCCCTGCGGAGAGGGCCACTGCACACAGGAAATGGCGTGCGAAGCACACCGCGAGGCCAGGGGCGCATGCGTGGTAAGAGGAGCACGGATAGCGTTACTGTGTGTGTTGTGATTGTTACTCTGTACATACGATATACATAGTATGCCTGTTACTTCATTTTTTAAAGATTTTTATTTATTTTTTTGACAGAGAGAGAGAGTACAAGCAGGGGGAGCGGCCGGCAGAGGGTGAAGCAGGCTCCCAAATGAGCAGGGCACCCTTTCAGGACCCTGGGATCCTGACCTGAGCCGAAGGCAGCCGCCTAAACGACTGGGCCACCCAGGCGCCCCCGATTGTTACTTTGATTGTGACTGATGGCTCCCCATCCTCATTGAGCTCTCAGGTAAGAAAAAGAGCACTTGTAACTCATAGACATAGATGCTGGGGGTTGGGGAGGGGGTGTACAGAACCATGAACTCCAAGAGGGGAATCTAACCTGTCGGGGGTGGGGGACACCATGGAAGGCCTCCTGGAGGAGGGGACGTTTGGGCTGACCCTGCAGGGTGGGATGTGGGACGATGCCTGGTGGAGGAAGGTGGGAGTCAGTACCCAGTTTCTGGAAATGACTCTGCCTCACCCAGCCCCTCGCTCTTGGCTAATAAGAATAACTGCAAGGTAACGGTCGGTCCGAAAAGTTACCATTTACTGAGTCCTCTCAGGGTGATCTCTCAGTGTTTGACCTGCTCGTCTCTTGGCCTGAGCTCCAGTGGGAAGGAAATGGCTATCAGGGGGCCCCGATTGCTTGCTCCCTCTGTGTTCCCTCCCAGAGTGCTGGCTGGGCCGCCATGTGGAGGCTGGGCTGGCCAGCATGACTCTGGCGGCCTCCACCTGCAGAGGAGCCAGAAACGCAGGAAGGCAGCGTTCAGGAGCTGCGGCTGTTCAGGCGCACCCTCCCTCCCCTATTCCAGGGGTCGCTGCGAAGCCTAATTCATGATTGTGCTCAATGCTTAATGTATGTGTTTTACTTACTGCTAAATCCGATAATAAGGATTTACTTAAGGGCTAAGTCCTGGAGCCCTGAGCAATGCCTGAGGCAGGCCCGGGGATGGGTGCCTGGAATTCTGAGGCCTTCTTGGCTCTTACCGTCTGGTGGGGTGGTCAGGCCACACAGAGACAGTGCCAGTAAGACCGGAAGTTACTTTATGCTTCTGACCTCCTTTTTTCCCCTCTGAGCTGAAGGGCCATCCCTTAGGTTGCCTGGGGAGCAGGAGCTTGGGGAAGGAGGAGGCAGCCTGGTCTGGGCCAGCGGGCACTGCCTCCTCCTTCACCCACAGCATCCAGAACAGCAGAGGGCCACAGGGCAGGGAGGGAGCCCTCGCCCACAGCCAGCCTTGCCCTTGCTGTGGATGTACTTTGGGGCAAGTCACTTTTCCTTTCCTTCCTGGCCTCAGTGTCCTCAGCTGGAGAACGGGAATTATCAGGTGTGCCTTATAGCCATCATCTTCATTTAACCTTTTATGAGGGGGCAGCTTTCGCCTGGTGGGAAGGATTTGCCTGGGGGCTGCTTTCTGTTGCAGTCAAGAACCCGTATGGAAGAAACACAGCTTGCTCCCATCTAGAGGGTGCATCTGGCTAGGAAAGATGGCCTCAAACCCAGCGTAACACACATCAAACATGGGCTTTTTGTTTTTAATTAAGTGAGGTAAAAGCCTAGCATAAATACTTTTAACTAAGGTTTAGGAATAAAGTGTATTTTGAAATTAGCGTGTCTTCAAAGGCAGACTTTTAACATACCATGAAAAAAAAAAAACCCTCTGTGTGGGAATTTAGGTAGTTCCTGGTGCCTAGAAACACTCTGTGCAGATCTGATAGCAACAGGAGGGAGGAAAAACCAGCTCTCCCTCTGCAAATAGTTATCTGTCTTTCAACTGTGGTAAAACACACACTATATAAAATTTACCATTTTCACTGTTGTAAATGTACAGTTCATCGTGTTCAGTGTACTCACAGTGTCGTGCAACTCATCTCAGAGCCTTTTCATCTTGCAGAACTGAAACTCTAAACCAATTAGAAAACTCCCCATCTCCCCCTCTTTCCAGGCCCTGACAACCATCATTCTCCTTGTTTCTATGACGACTCTAGATACTTCATAAGTGGAATCATGCAGTATTTGTCCTTTGGTCACTGGTTTATTTCCCTTAACACCATCTCCTTAAGGTTCATCCATGTTATTGTATGTGTCAGAATTTCATTCCTTTTTAAGGCTGAACAATCCCCCGTTGTATTACTGTGTTGTATGCACCACATTTTGTCTATCCATTCAACAGTCAATGGACACTTGGGTTTCTTCCTTCCCCTTTTCGGCTACTGTGAATGATGCTACCGTGAACATGCTGTAGAAATATCTGATTCCTCGCTTTCAGCTCCTTTGCATATATACTCAGAAGTGGAATTGCTGGGTCACGTGGTAATTTTATGGTTAATATTTTGAGCAACTCCATGGTGGCCATAGTGGCTGCACCATTTTACATTCCACCGCTCCCCCCCAACAACATGCAAGTTTCTGACTTCTCCATACCGTTGCCAACATTTATTATTTTCTGGATTTTCTTTTAAACAGTAGCCTAATGAATCTCACGTGAGGTGAGATCTCATTGTGGTTTTGGTTTGCATTTCCCTGATGATGAGTGATATTGAATATCTCTTCATGTGCTGTTGATCATTTGTATATCTTCTGGAAAGAAATGTCCACTTAAGTCCTTTGCCCACGTTTAAATTGAGTTGTTTTCCTGTTATTAAGTTGTAGACATTCTTTATATATTCTGAATATTAACCCCTTATCAGATATAGGATTTACAAATACTCTCTCCCATTCCATAGGTTGCCGTTTCTCTCTGTTAATTGGTCCTTTGATGCAGAGTTTTAGATTTTGATGTCATCCAGTGTACCTATTTTTACTTTTTGCCTGTGTTTTTAGTGTCATATCAAAGTCATCATTGCAAAATCCAGTATCAGAATACTTTTCCTCTAAGAGTTGTGGAGTTTCATGTCTTACGTTGAGGTCTGGAATCCATTTTGAGAGCATTTTTGTATACCATCTAAGGTCAGGGTCCAAATTCACGTGGATGTGCAGTTTTCCTACAAAGAATTATTTAAAGATAAGATTTATGATTAGTGGTGGCAATGTACCATATTTGCCCATATCAGGTTGAATAAAATATTTTACATACCTTGATAACAATACAAAACAAAAAGCACTCAAATTCACCTTGTAGTTTTTGTTAATTCTGTGTTTCCATCTTTATATTGTTGCATAGAAATTCTCCTCATTTAGGGAAATTCTCCTCATTTAGGGGCGCCTGGGTGGCACAGCGGTTAAGCGTCTGCCTTCGGCTCAGGGCGTGATCCCGGCGTTATGGGATAGCCCCACATCAGGCTCTTCAGCTATGAGCCTGCTTCTTTCCTCTCTCACTCCCCCTGCTTGTGTTCCCTCTCTCACTGGCTGTCTCTATCTCTGTCGAATAAATAAATAAAATCTTTAAAAAAAAAGAAAAAAAAAAGAAAAAAAGAAATTCTCCTCATTTAAAATAACACAGCACACTGGCAGCAGTACGGGTTTGTTTCTAACCATATGAATCTCATGGAGGTGTTAGTGGGAAGATCAATGACTCATTCCGGCTGTGAGTTGCCAGGCGCCCGAGTCCATCATTTCCTGCCCATAAACTGGCTCCTATGTCCTGCCTCTCGGTTCTTTCCTGACGTTTCTGGCATCACAGGTTTTAAGGGTAAGCGTTAGTACTCTGTTTTTGTCACCATGGGCTTCTAAACAAAGCTGTAGCCAGACAGTCTCCACTGTGTACCTGTTTTCATGGGTTTGGGCCCTAGAATCAGAGCCCATGAGCCAAATTCTGAGCCCTCAGTACAGTAGACAGAGAAACCCAGAGGTTCAAAGCATTGCAAAAGTTTTGCATTTGGCCATAATAAAACTCTTCCTAGAAGGTTGATTCTTTAAACTGTTGGTTCATACCCACAAGGAAAATGGGTCCCCACCGGAAGTGGGAATCCGAAGGGCCAGAGCTGCCCACACTGGGAGTCCACTCGCTCCTACCACCCCTACTGCCTCAAGTCATCTCCTGCATTTGGAATGGTCATTGTGGTCTGTAGGAGGACCCACATTTCCTGGGAAGAATACTACCTCGCGGAGTCTTCTGGTGCCAAGAAAAAATTGCCCAGCTCAGCTCTGAGGCTGTGAGCCTCGGGTGCTGCCTCCGGAAGCTACCATCACCATGGCTAGTGCAATCTGGCTGGATTTTGCCAAAACAAAGGAATGGCCCTCCAGCAATTTCTGTGGATTTGTTTTGCGAAATTAAATTGTCTGCTTTTAATTCTCCTTTACCAGTTTAATACCGATTGGAATTTCAAAACCAGTGACATTCAGAAAACCCACTCTGGAGTAGGTGACAGATCCCACCTGACCTGCATTTCAATCTGGGACCAAAAAAATGAGACCGTGGAAACTTCCAGGGAGCGGGGGCCTTGGCAGTAGGATCCCTAGGCTTTGGAGCTCCTGCCCACCCCCCACCATGTGCACATGTGCTCTGAATCCATAGGTACTAAGAGCTGTCTCCGCACACAGAACAGAACAGAAGCTTAGCAGACCAGCCCTCTTCAGGACCCGACCCCGGCATGGCTCCGGAGCCAAGTTCCAGCTTGTCTGTGTCTCCAAGCGGGGCCCCTGGATGTCTTCCAAAGGAAGAGGCTGGAACCAGGGGGAACTGGCTTCTCTGCGCCCAGCCCTGGGTGGGCTCTGCACTAGCCAAACACAGGAGACAACCCCCCACCCTCATGAAGATCCAGGCTAGTGCAGGAGACAGGCTCTTAAACGAGTACCAGCCAGATGGACCCAGAAGCATGAGACCAAGGGTGTTCCAACAAGGTCCAAGAACCAGCCTTGGGGTCTAAGGAGGGCTTCCTCAAGCAGATGATGCCAAGGGTGAATGTTGAAGAAACAGCAGGTGTTGGCTAATTTAAGAAGGAGGAGCGGGTGTCCCAAGAGGGGGCCCTGCACAAAGGCTCACTCCGAAGTTTCAGAGCCGATGTCAGGAGAACCACAGGAGAAGTAGCAGGCTGCATAAGCTCCCGGCTTTCTGCTCTCATCATTGCTCACAGCTCCTCCTATGTATTCCCCTCCAATCTCTCCCTTGACCCTGCCAAAGCCCCAGAGGCTGGTTGATGCGGCATGTCGGCCTTCATCACTCAGCTTGTTTTCCTGTCTCTGCTGCCCTGTGGAATGTCCTATTTATCAGGGTACAACCACAGCCCCTCATAAAGCACGTGTAGTCACTGCCCCCAGGGACCATCAGAGAAAGGGGCTGCAGCAACCAGCTGTAAAGTCTGGATGGTTCCAAACCCAGAGGACTTGCTTGGGGTTCATGGCTAGAGGGAGGAAGTTGAGTTTCGGAGATATTTTTCCAGACAAACTATGCAATATTTCTCTGAATGTTCTAGTTCAGTTCTGAGATGCCGGCTCACGGAGTGAATGGCTTTTTGTTTGGCTTGTTTTTATGTAACATTTTGAAAAAGTAATGGATTCACATAGTTTACAGTTTCCGAAAAGATATAAAGAAGCAGAGTTGAAAAATATCTCTTGCCCCTCCCATCAGGTAACGGCTACAACGAGGGTCCTGTGCGTCCTTCCAAATATTCTTTCTGCAAGTACAAGCAAACACGAATATACAGCCTTGCTCTGCCCTCCTCGTTCGCAAGCACCGTCTGGTACCTTGCTTTGTGAAGGTGTCTTTAAGACCAGCAGCTCGCATTCTCCCCAGGGGTTTTTCACTCTTAAAATTGTTCTCCCTGTCCTATGATATTTCACAAAACTAGCCCCAGCCACGACAACAAATATTTCATACCCTTCATGCATGACATTTTTCACATATGCTTTACAAATGTGCGTCTTCATTCTGAACCGAATGTCGTGGGAAATACGTCTTTTCCACATGGCCACTCATATAATATAAAAAGCATTTTCCCTTTCCCTTGGCCCCAGGGGGACACTCTATCATGAAAATGGAAAAGTGATGAGAAAATGAGAAATCCTGCCAACAGAGCTCTCTCTCCAAGCGGTTTTCCAGAGGCTCCGTGGGACCGTGTCACCTCATGAAGCGTAAATCACCAATGGGGCCTGGCGAAGTTGTGACCCAGTGGCCTAGTGCATGGCTATTCCCGTCTGGTAGCCATTGGCTCGGAGTGTCCATGCTGCTACATAAACATTGTCCTCTGCCTGTCCGCCTCTCTGCCTGCTGCCAACAGACCTGTCGCTGGGATGGACACCTCCTCCCCTCCGGGCCCATCTGCACAAAAACCCGGGTTTCCACTTGAGGCCCAGGACCACTGTGGTCCTCACAGGTCCTCTTGGCTCTTTCCCTCCAGTCTTGAGACACTCACTCCTCCTTATTAACCCAGCCAACTCCTGCTGTTTCTTCAAGACCCACCCTTGGCATCATCTACTTGAGGAAGCCCTCCTTATACCCTCAGGCTGGTCTTGGACCTAGTTGGACCTCCCTTGGTCATTCAGAGGCAAACCCCACTGCTGACAGGCTTGCCGCAGACCATGGGATGCCTCCAACACTGTAAACAAAGCCCAGGGGCTGCCCCTTCCACCTTGGCCCGGCCTTTGTGAGCGCTTAGTACAAGCCAGGTTCTGGCCTGCCCAGAAACCTGGGAACCTGGCTACCACCCCAGGGCCAGGGCTTGGCAAATGCCAGCCTCAACTTACCTTTCCTTCCCTCCCTTAGCTGTCCCTCTAACCCTCATATGCACAAGTTACGGATAAGCGTGGTTCACAGAAGCAAAACCTCTCCCAGTCCTTTGCTCTCTGATCCTTAATCTCCAAGCCCTACTCTAAGCAAGTTTATAGTTCGCGGGTGCTAGGGGGCACTGTTGGGCAACTTTTGTGTGCTCTGAAGGTCTTGCCTGTGTGTATGTTTTTAATGAACTTACATTTTTAGAGCGGTTTTAGGTTCACAGCAAAATTAAGCAGAAAATACAGCAAGTTCCCACACACTCCCGGCCCAGCCCCGATACACAGCCTCCTTCCCATCAACACCCTACACCAGAGTGGTACGTGAATTACCATCTAGGAACGTGCGCGGACTGGTCAGTATCACTCAAAGCCCATAGGTTAACTAGGGCTCACGCTTGGTGCTATATACGCTATGGGTTTGGACAAGCGTAAAATGGCAGGTATCACCATGTTGTATCATGCAGAATAGTTTCACTGCCCTAAAAGTTCTGTGCTCTGCCAATTTACACCTCTCTTGCCTATAAACCCTGGCAACCACAGATCTTTTTACTGTCTCTGCAGTTTTGTCTTTTGCAGAACATCATATAGTTGGAGTCACACAGTACATGGCTTTTCCGATCGGCTTCTTTCACTTAGTAATATACGTTTAAGGCTCCTCTACGTTTTTTCGCGGCTTGATGGCGCAGTTCCTATCAGTGCTGAATACCATCCCATTGTCTGAATGCACCACAGCTTTCTTATCCATTCGCCCACTCAAGAGCATCTTGGTTGCTTCCAATTTTTGGCCATTATGAGTACAGCTGCTAGGGATCTCCATGAGCAGGTTTTTGTGTGGACCCAACTCATGTAAGTAAACATCAAGAAGCATGATTGCTGGATTCCTGCCTGTGTATTTGGAGGACAGGTTGCTGAGTGGGGCAGGCTGTCCCATACTCAGTGAGCTCCCTGGGACCCTAGCAGAGTCCCTCCTCTGTTGGGGCCAGAACTCCCCCTGCCTCACTTCTCCCTCTCAGCGCCGTTAACCCCGTCTGTCTTCATGCAGCTGGAGAGGTGCCTGGGAGATGTGAGGGAGCAGAACTGCATCTTGCCCACCCCCCACCCCCTTTCATTCTGTACTCCACAAGTTCAAGGGCCTGTAGGATGTTTTGGTATGAACTGAATGTTTCTCCTCCAACAAGAGCATTTTAAAAAATCAAGAACAATGTTTCATTTTCAGTATTTTCTGTTGTCAGTGGAATGACTGTCAGGGCTCTTATTTAAGTATTGCAAACACACAGCTGCATCAGCATTCAAACTGGTTATGATGATTTACCTGGGGGGTGGGGAGGATCGAGTCCCCCACGGAGCCCCAAGGGAGGCTGTCCTAACTCGCAGGCATGTGTGTGTGTGTGGCGGAACTGCTGTGAGTACTTTACACACATCAATTAATTTGATTTCTTCAATAGGCCTATAAAGCAGGGGCCATTATTACCCTCATTTTACCGATGGGGAAAACTCGGGAACAGAGGAGTTAAGTCACTCATTCAAAGTCACACCGATGATTCGTATAATGTCTTTAAAGTCTGTGACCTCAACTACCCCATACCCTGCCTCCAGATAAAGATGCTCTGTGGGCTAGGAGGGACCCCTCAGGAAGCCAGACATGGCCCTTGGGAGTGGAAGGGAGCACGACAGTGTCTCCCCAGGAGTCCAGGCAGGAAATGGGGAGATGCTCATCAGGACTCAGATCAGGTGTCTCTCAGGGAAAATACTGGAGGGAAACTGGCTGGTGGCTGGAGGAAGACCTTCAGAGCAGGCAAACCCACCTTTCCACCTGCTTATGTAATTCATCCCGGTCTCAAAAGCTAGGAAGGGCTGCCACTTACTGAGTGCTTACTACGTTCATTATCTCATTTAACCCTCTTGATGACTGTATTATGTCCCTCTGTCATGCCCATTTTATGGCGGAGGAAACTGAGGTTTGGAGAGGTTCCCTCACTTGCCTAAAGTCACAGAGCTCGTCAGCGATAGAGCGGGCTATGAACACAGTCATGAACTGAGATGCTCAGACCCCCACCACTTCTCTCTCCAAAGCTTGCCCCTGGCCTCTTGCATTCTGTTACCCCTCCTTTGTTCTGATTTCTGGCCCAGCTTCATCCCCAGGTCCCAAGTGGCCCTGCAGCCTCTCCTCTCCTCTCTGAACCTTGGCCTGACTTCAGCCTTTCCTCTCCATTCATTCACTTATTAGACCCAGCTTCTAATTGTGACATTCAAATCTACCACCTTATTCATTTGCCATTTGACCCATCCATGTTTGAGAAGAACAATACAATCTCCTACTATGATTATGTTCTCAGCTCTTTTCCCTTTCGATCCTTTTAATTTAGTCGCATCTTGCTGTGTCTATTTCGAGACCCTGCTAGTGGGTGCCTACACAATCCCCCGTCATGCTCCTTTGCCTCACTAACTGCTCTGTTCATAATGTAGTTGTACCGTATTTCTTTCAGTTAATGTTTGTTCATTTTTCCCCATCCCATTAATTTCCTGATAGTTTGGTGTAGGTGTAGTTTCTTTCATTCAGTAATTTAGCACATACGTATCGAAGATCTGCTGTGTGTCGGGCGCTGGCTTTGGCCCCGAGGGTTCAGTCGTGAACTGGTGGGCTGGGATAGTCACTTCTCAGAGCTGTTGCAACAAACTATCACTGACTCTATGTCCGTGCTGTTCTGGAAGCCAGAAGTCCGAAATCAGTATTACTGGGCTGAAAGGTATCCACAGAGCCATATTCCCTCCTTTTCCTCCACTACAAAATAGAGACAAAATGGTGATTGCCTTTCAGTATGCTTGTGAAGATTTAAAGAGCTAAAACAGTCAAAGGGCTTACAGCAGGGTCTCAGACTAGAAACACGAAAAAAAATGTTAACGGTTGTTATTTGATTTTCAGTTTCTTTGGGAGACAACTTTGAGAGCCAGCTATTGTTTTGTTTTCTGAAAAGGGGGAAAAAAGTAACAAACAGGACGCTTGATTTCATATAGAAAAACCCAAGATGCTGTTTTGGGTTGGAGAGCTTCCAGGCAACAAAATAAAAATACTCGAGAGCGTTGTTTTGTATAATCACGTGAAAGGTGGTCTTCGTTCAGGGTAGAACCGTGTCTCCGGCTGGTTTGCTTGCAGAGATATAAAGGAAACAATGTTCCTCTCAGGGACTCAGAAAGCTGGATCTTTCTGGAACTAGGGGAGCGCAACATGACCAGGCTGTCCCTTGTGGAGGGAGTGCTGGGCAGGGGCCCCAGAGAGAGTGGGTCAAGAGGAACCTGGGGCCATGCTGGCTTTAGGACTTAGAGCCTGGTCACTCCTAGGAGCTAGTCTGGGCTTTTCCAGCAGGCTCTGTGGTGCCCGTTGTTCTCTCAGGCAAGCCTGGTCCTGTTGGGTTTTGGGGTGTTGGGGAGCATCCCTGGCCACGTTTGGAGTGAGGAGGTCTGGAGATCAGCAGGACCTGGGAAAGTTTGTTCTGAGGTGGCAAGAGGTCACCAGAGGGAAGGGGGGGGTGCGAGTCAGGAGGCGGCACAAAGGAGCAGCGGCAGCAGGATTTGAGGGAAGGGCAAATTCAACCTGGAGACTCCCAGAAACGCTGCGGGGGAGGGAACCTGCTGAATGCTGGCCATACTACCACCAAGTAGGGCGAAGCCTGAGTCTCTTGTGTTATTTGGGCACGAAAGAGAAGCCTGACCCTTGGGAACAGTGGGTGTCTGGGCATCTGGGTTACAGGTGTGATTTTCATCTTCACCGTAACCCTATGATCCTGGAGCTTGTTTTTCAGGGGGGACACAGAGGCCCTGAGAAAGTAAGTCCCATGCCCTTACTCCCACAGCTAGTAAGTAGCAGAGCTGGGTCTGTCGACCCCAAAGCCTGCTAGTCTTCTAGGCCGCAGGCCCTTACCTCAGCTCTGCAGTAACTGCAGTCAGCCTTCCCCGGAGGAGAGTTTCTTGGTAACTCCTGCCCAGGAGAAGCTGGTGGAAGAGAAGCCCTTCCTGGATATTCTCAAAGCAACCCAAGACTTCCTCCTCACTCCTGGAACTTACTTTGCTTTTCTCAACGAGGAGACCGCATTTGCTGGTGATTGTGAGGCAGCGTGCAGAGTGTCGGGAGCATGGGCTCCAGAGAAGCGTCACAAATCGAGGTTGACGTTGACGTGACAGCGGTAGGGGCGGTCCTGCAGGTGCCCGGGGTCCTCCCAGCTCGGTTAGCTCTTCCCTGACAGTCTGGGAAGCTGCCTGTAGATGGCGCTCGGACCCCGCTCCCTGCTCCAGGCTCGCATTCCCCAGGTCCGCCTACTAGTGGTCCCAGAGTCATCCAGAGTCACCAGCCTTCAGAGGACCAGCCACCTCCTCACTGTTCTTTTAACAGACACTAATGTGACAGCGGTGGTGTATCAGGGCCTGTGCTGTGTGCTCAGTGTTCAGTGTCCGTGGTCCAATGAGGAGGACAGATAAGGCCACTGCAACTCAGTGTGACCACCAGCAGGACAGTATGGGCCTCGGCAGGAACTTGGGAGTTAGGGGAACACTGAACTCCTGGGCTAGTGGCCTTGCACCGCCTGGGGTGAGGGCTGGAGTTAGTGTTCTCATAGGTTGTGCCTGAGGGAATATTTGGGGCCAGGCATGGCCAGGCACCACCAGGCACACAGTCGGTGCCTGGGAAATGAGGGAGCTCAGATGAGGGCATTCTGGAGTCTGTGTGGCATGGCAACAGCCCCAGCAGTGCCAATAACAGCAGTGCGATCACCTCCTGGGGACTTTTTGGCTCCTTTGTGGCACTCCTGGCACCTTCTCTGAAGCTGCTGTCGCCTTAGGGCCCAGAGCTGCACCTGGCCTTGAGGAGAGGTTTAGCTGCAGGGCAGCTGGGACGGTAGCCTGCAGAGGAAAACAGGGCATAAGGGACTGAGTGGAAGGGATCAGGCTGGCAGAAAGAGGAAATAGTAGCCTACATTCACCTCGTCTCCTGCAGCCGGCACTGTACTAGTCCCTGTATCCTATATTATCTTCACCACAAGCCTTTCTGAAGACACTATCTTTTCTGTTAGGCAGATAGGAACCTGGAAGTTCAGGAAGGAGAGTCTCAGGTCTAAGTGTACTCGGGGTGGGTGGCAGAGGAGAAGCTGTGTGGCTGTGATGGGGAGTGGGGTACTTGGGGGCCACTGGGCCGGTGATGGAGAGGGGGCTTGTGAGTGAGCAGATCCATGCCGCGCTCTTCCTGAGTCAGGCCAGCTCTGGACCACATGCCCCAGGCCAGCTCTGTCTATCCCCTGGGTGCCTGGCCCCAGCGGCACACTGCTTCTGGGGGCCACCGGGTACAGAGTACAGAGGGTAGGCGGGGGGATGTGTCCTCTCAGGACCTGCAGCCCCTTCTTTCCTCATACAGGACCTGGGTAACCTGGCCCACCTTGAGGCGCTCCCAGGCTTTCGCTTGCCTGGCTCTGTCTCCTGGTCACAGTTCTGTTTACAGCCCTGCCTCTGTGCCCGAGTCAACCAGTAATGACCACAACCCACACTGTCTGTAACCCCCACTCCAGAGCGACTCTCAAAACCGCCCCTTGAATACTCTCCCAGCCGTGCTTGATCCCCAGTCTCTCGCCTTTTTTTTTTTCCCTCTCCCTTCAAAGAGTTCATTATTTTGCATGGAGATTTTGCTTTTCTTTGACTTTTTTTTCTTCATATATAACCCGATAAAAGAGCTCCCGTTATTTCAGAATATATTCTGGGACCTATTTTGTGCTCAATTACACACCATCTATAGTTGATTTTCATGAAATTTAAATAACAAAGAGGGATGCTTATGTCATTTCTTCCTTATAAAAATACACCCTTGAAATCCTCTCTGTTGGAAAGCTGCAGCGTGTCCGCGGTCTACCAGCTTGCGTGTGCGCATGCGTGTATGTCCTGCCTCGTTAGACGTGCATACAGAGCGAGGTGTGTCTGGTAACAGGAGCTAAACTTGCCCTCACTGTCCCCAAGTGGAAACAGACTGCCCGGAACGCTGGGACTCGGCAGCACCTGCCACTCGCGGCCACAGTGTCAGGCTGGCGTGACCTGACAGGGAGGTCAGCGATTCCATCCCGTGGGCTAGGGATCCAAGGAGAGCGTGTGTTGGCAGGGACTGGAGGAGCAGCAAGTTGACGGAGCAGAATCTCTCGGTGACAAGGCATTCAACACCCAAACTGGACTTACCAATCCTCACGAGCCCCAGGTGGCAGCTGGCAGCTTGGGCCTCTGCATGCCTCATAGCCCAGGCAAAGGAAGGGTTTGAAGCCTTGAAACCTTGACCAAATCCTGGAGCTGAAGGTGGTGGCTAAGAAACAACGAAGAAACAAGAGGGCTTTAGAGGCCCCTGGTGTTGGGGCTATTCTGTTGAGCCATGAGATAATAATATTTGAGATCCAATTTTAAGTTTCCCTACTCTGGATTGAATTCTGCCTGTAGGGTCCAGCGGAGAGAAGCAAGGGGAGTGAGTCCCTGGGGCTCGGGTCGGCGGTGGGGGGGGTGTCCTGACAAGGGCTGGTGACAGCAGAAGTATCTAGCCTTATAGGAGAGGGGGTTCTCCTCCAGATCTAAGCCCTCATTCCTCACGTCCAAAGCCCACTGCTTGTGCCCCTCTTGGAGGGACTCCTCACAGAGAAACCAAGGTGCTTTGCTCTAGGTCATGCTCCCAGGGCTCTTCCAGGGTCCTGCTCCCCCCGGGCTCCACCGAGTAGGAAGACTTGGTTCGGCGTACACTAAAACTCACTCCAGGTCTCCCCTCAGAGAAGCTGAGGCAGGAGCAGAAGGGCATTCGCTACAACAGGAGGCATTCTGGGTGACACTTGGCAATCAGGAGATGACCCCCTGGGGCCCAGCCTGCCATCCTGATAGCTTGGAGGAGTGGGCCTTCACTGGACCTTCCATGGCCTGATGCCCGAGAGAGCAGATAGGGGATGTCTGCGTAGAGGAACAGCATCACAAAGACCAGGAGCAGGACCAGTTTGGAAGGGGGGAAGAGCATTTGTAGCCACTAAGTGTATAAAAGACAGCTGGGCAGTGTCCCAGAAATGAAAATATGTATTATCATGGGTTTAGGAAAAACCCAGAAACTGTGAGTTCAGAAGCACAGCACTATGTCCAAAAGCCCCACACTACCTGGGCCCACACCCGAATAAGAGTTGTAACCATAGTTAGTAGTCAAGGGTTCAGGCTCCGTGAAATCAGCAATGATGGAGCAAATCCTAAAAGTAGACCCAAATGAACCTAATCTGTATTTCCAACAAATAACATGACCGTACTGAAGGGAGAAAAAGAAAACTAACCCACATAACTTTCGAACATGGTCCTTTAACGATATACTCTCAGTTTAAGGCAAAAAGGAAGTGCAAACATTAAACTATTTAGAATGTGTTTTTCATGGTTGTATGAGTATAGCAATTTCTCTGTGTTGTGGGAATAAGCAAATGAATAAATACATAGGTAATGTTGAGAGATTCTCACTGTAGGAGAAGGGAGTAAAAAATATGGAATAGAGGAAGGCTCAAAAGAATTCTGTGAGTTGGATTAGAGCCATACCATTGGAGGTATTGGTATGTACAATGTATGTAATATATACATATATGAACAAATATACATATGGTCACACATACGGGCATATCCTAGCTTTGTTCAGTGATAACATCTAGAAGCAAAAGCTGAACCAGAATTACAACAATCACACTAAATATCTAGATCTTGGTTGCTAAATACCATTCTTCACTAAAAAAGAACCTGGGCTCATTGGATGGCTAGAGCAGGAAAAGTACAAGATGAGCATGAGACATCTGTTTATGCCAGAAAGAAAAACAGAGACAAATCGAAATGTCTAGAAGCCAGTTGGAAGAGGCTCCCACAAGTCCTACCTGGAACAATTTGAACATCAAAACAAATAATGATAGTAAAAGATTATACCCATTGAATAAAATAGGAATCTATGAGTCCAATGTGGTAAAAATGAATGCATGAATGAATTAATCAAAAGGTGAATGAATAAATGGGGGGAAAGAGAAACGTTTCCTTACGCTATAATGCCAACTAATGAATGGGGAAGAAATGGTGGAGTTAGCAAACAGTAAGTAGGGGCACCTGGGTAGCTCAGTCAGTCAAGTGTCTGCCTTCGGCTCAGGTCAAGATCTCCAGTCCTGGGATCAAACCCCACACTGGGATTCCTGCTCCACAGGGATTCTGCTTCTCCCCTCCCCTCACCTTTCCCCTGCTTATGCTCTCTCTCTTTAATAAATAAATAAAATCTTAAAAAATAAAAGAAAACATTAAGTAAAATTCGATACAGGCAAAAATCAACGATGGATACTAAAACTGTTGGCTCAAGTTTGATGCAAATCAGAATATTTAGGGTCTCAAGGAATCTTCCCACAAATTACTTGCTAATTATAAAAATGGTAACTATACAGTGGAGAGTCCTGGAAGACATCACCTTAACCAAGCACTTAAAGTTAACATCACCAGCATTGGGACAACGTTCGATACCAAGTGCCTCTTCATCTGATGTATTGAGAAGAATCACTTTTCACTTCTCACACGTCACTTCTGTGGTTTTCCTGTCAAAATGTAAGACCTGAATCTGATAATGAGGAAACATCAGAAGAGTCTATATTTAGGGACATTATAGAAAATAATTGACCTATACTCTCCCCAGATGTCAGGGTCATCAAAAATAAAGGCTGAAAAACCCCTCCTAGATTTAAAAGAGATTAAGGAGACATGACAACCAAAAGCAATGTGTGATTCTAGGTTGGATCCTGGCCTGCGGGGAAAATAATAGGACATTATTGGGACAATTTGAGGAATCTGAATACAAATTGGACATTAGATATTAGGATACATCAATTTAAATTTCCTGATTTTGAAAATTATCCCGAGATTTTGTTTTTAAGTGTTCTTTTCTTAGGAAACACACACTGAAGTAGTTAGGGTAAAGGGACCTCTAGCCCAGTGGTTCTCAAAGTATATTCAAAGAACCCTGAGGGGAAGGGGGCCGAGACCCTCACATGGAGTCTGCAAAGGTCTTTGTTTTCAAGCTACATATTTACATGAGATTGCATTTTCGTATAGTTCAAAAGCGTATCAGACCAACTTGAATGCAGAAGCAGATATGTGAATCTAGTTGGCTTCTCTTAAGCCAGATAGTAAAGATTTGCCAACTCATAAAGCAATGTCACCCTTCTCACTAATTATTGTTTCAGAAAACAAAGCTCTTTTTCATTAAAAATGTTATACATTAACAGGAAATGAGATTATGATTTCATTCACATATTTAATTTCAGCTTTATTGAGGTATAATTGACAAATCACCTTGTAACATATTTAGAGTGTACCAAGTGATGATTAGAGACACATTGTGAAAGACTTCCCACCACCGAGTTTATCAACACATCCGTCACTTCACATATTTACTTTTTATTCCTTTTGTATTATTTTTGGTAAGAACAATGAAGTTCTACTCTCTTGGTAAATTTCAATTACATAATATGGGTTTATAAACTCTAATGTATAATTTTATACCTTAGATCCCTAGACATTATTCACCTTACAACTGAAAACTTGTACACTTTTAACAGCCTCTTTAATTTCTCCCACCGCTTAGGCCCTGACAAGCACCATTCTACTATTCTACTTTGTTTCTACAAGTTCAACTTTCTTTCTTCTTTTCTTTTTTTAGATTTCAAAGCTAAGTGATACCATGCAGTATTTGTCCTTCTCAGTCTGGCTTATTTCACTTAGCATAATGCCGTCTGGGTTCATCCATGTTATTGTAAATGGCAAGATTTATTGAGGCTGAATAATATTCCAGCGTGTGTGTGTGTGTGTGTGTGTGTGTGTGTGTGTGTGTATCACATTTTCTTTCTTCATTCATTTGTTGAAGGACACTTAGGTTGCTTTCTTACCTTGGCTATTGTGAATAATGTTGCAGTGAACTCAGGGGTATAGATATCTCTTTGAGATAGTGATTTATTCTCCTTTCCATATAGAGGCCGAAGTGGGATTGCTGGATCATAGGGTAGTTCTATTTTTAATTTCTTGAGGAACCTTCACACTGTTTTTAGTGTGGCTGCACCAATGGACATTCCTATCAACAGTGCACAAGGGTTCCTTCTTCTCCACATTCTTGCCAGCATTGTTATCTCTTGTCTTTTTTTTTTTTAAGATTTTATTTATTTATTTGACAGAGATAGAGACAGCTAGCGAGAGAGGGAACACAAGCAGGGGGAGTGGGAGAGGAAGAAGCAGGCTCCCAGCGGAGGAGCCTGATGCGGGGCTCGATCCCAGGACTCCGGGATCACACCCTGAGCCGAAGGCAGACGCTTAATGACTGAGCCACCCAGGCACCCCCTCTTGTCTTTTTGATAATATACATCCAAACAGATAGGAAGTGACATCTTATTGTGGTTTTGATTTGCGTTTCCCTGATTAATGATATTGACAATCTTTTCATGGACCTGTTGGCCATGTGTATGTCTTCTTTGGAAAAATATCTATTTGGGTCCTTTGCCCGTTTTTAAGTTGGGTTATTTGGCTTTTTGCTATTGTGTCGTAAGAGTACCTTGTATGTTGTGGAGATTAACCCTTTATCAATATGTGCTTTGCAAATATTTTCTCTCATTCCATAGGTTGTCTTTTCATTTGCTGATGATTCCCTTTGCTGTGCAGAAGCTTTAAAGTTTGATGTAGTCCCACTTGTTTTATTTTTGCTTTTGTTGTCTTTGCTCTTGGTGTCAAATCCAAATGTTTAATCCATTTTAAGTTTTTGTATATGGTGTAAGATAGTGGCCCAAGTTTCATTCTTTTGTACGTGGCTGTCCAGTTTTCCCAAGGTTAGAGACTAACCTTTCTCCGTTGTATATTCTTCATTTCTTTGTTGAAAATTAATTGACCACATATACATGGGTTGGTTTCTGGGCTTTATTTTTGGTTCTATTGATCTATGTGTTTGTTTTGATGCCAGTACTACTACTATAGATTTGTAATGTAGTTTGACATCAGGAATTGATGCCTCCAGCTTTGTTCTTCTTTTTCAAGATTGCTTTGACTATATGGGGTCTTTGTGATTGTGCAAGCAGCCTACTTTGTTCTCAGCGGATCCCAGTAGTGGAGGGTATGCCAAGACCAATCAGTGTCCCAAAGGGGAGAATCACAGTCAGCCCATGCGTGCAGGCTGGTTCGATGGTGGACCCTCAGACAGGGGCTTGTAAATATGTAGTTAAACCTCTGTTAGGAAGAGATGCACAGATGGGTGATTTTGCCCACTTCCAGGACAGAAGAGAGAGTCTAGATGATGAAACACTGGGATTTCTGGACTATGCAAAAGAAAAGGTTCAAAGAAATGACATATGGAATACTGTGCTTGAACTCAGGGTCATCCTAGAAAATCAGGAGTGAGTGGCCACTAACTTTTTCAAACTATTCCTATTTCCACTATGGGGATTTGGGAAAAGGGAAGACATATATGACCATGGGAGAAATATTGGGAGTTCTCAGGGAGATAGTCACATAAGCACAGATAACGCATTTCAGTTCCGGCTTCCTCGATTAACCAGATAGCATCAGGTGACGGCTACCTAGGAAATCCCTAAATCTTAGAGCACTTGGTTACTGAGGCTTATAAAAATTAAGTCCCAGCATCCACTACTTTGTCTGAACACACATGAGAATAGTTACAAAAATGCAAAAATCTCCCAACAGCCGGATCGCTATCACACCTTCAGCCTGACCTGGCAAGAGAGAGGGGGAGGAGGCTTTGATGGGGGGTCTGGGAGAGCAGGCCTGATAGAGACCTGAGCCAAACGTAACTGGAGCCCCAGACCAGCTCCAAGAGCCAGGTCACCCCAGGGCTTGTATCACACACAATTCTAACTCAGAACAAATGAAAGCACCTGCAGCCCGAATTCAGCATGAATCCAAGCATCAGTTGCCTAAAGCTGTTAGAAGTCATCATCAATATGGTCTTTATTTTATTTTTTTAAGATTTTATTTATTTATTTGACACAGAGAGAGAGAGTGAGAGAGGGAACACAAGCTGGGGGAGTGGGAGCAGGAGAAGCAGGCTTCCTTTTGAGCAGGGAGCCCGATGTGGGGCTCGATCCCAGGACCCTGGGATCATGACCTGAGCTGAAGGCAGATGCTTAACGACTGAGCCACCCAGACGTCCCTCAATATGGTCTTTAAACTGCATCTTCCTGGGAACAGAAGCTTCCAGACTTGGAGTAAATAGGAAAAACAAACAAAATTAAACACAGAATTACCATTGACCCAGTATTTTCATGTCCAAAAGAATTGAAAGCAGGGACTCAAGCAGATATTTGTACCCCCGTGCATAGCAGCATTATTCATGGTAGCCCACAGTGGAAGCAATCTAAGTGTCCATTGACGGATGAATGGATCAACAAAATGTGGCTTAAACAGACAGTGGAATATTACCCAGCCTTGACAAAGGAAGGAAGTTCTGACACATGCTACAGCAGGGCCGAATCTTGAAGACATTATGTTAAATGAAATAAGCCAATCGAAAAGGACAGACATTTTAGGATTTCATCTGAGGTATGCAGAAAAGGCAAATTCATAGAGACAGAAAGTAGAATGGTGGTTGCCAGGGGCTGGGGGCAGGGGCCATGGGGAGTTATTGTTTAGTACGTACAGATCTTCATTTGGAGATGATGACAAAGTTCTGGAGATGAACGGTGGTGACAGTGGCACGACAATGTGAATGTCCTTAACACCACTGTACACTTAACAATGGTAAATTGTATGTTATATGTATTTTACCACAAGAAAGTGAACAGCAGGAGCATGTCCCCTCGGCTCTCAGCCTGTATAGGTCCTTGGTAAAGGTGGGGCTGAGCTTCTGAGTGCACGTCCTAGAGGCGTCCCTATGACCCAGGCTCGGAAACTTGCTGGGCTGTTCGATGGCTCTGATCAGACACAGCAGCAGAAACCCAAGAGCAGGTTTCTCCAGACCGTGGGCTTGCTTTCACGTCCTTGGGCAGAGCCGCCCCCTCCCAGATCAGACAGCAAAGAGTCAAGGAGAACAAAAGCCAGGAGAGTAACATAAAGGTGCTCTGACCCCCTTCCACCCTTGCAGGGGCAGCGTGCCCTGTTGTACTGGACTCTCCCCCCTTTTCCGCCAGGTACCACTGATCATAAATATGCATGGATAAAGGAGGCTCTAGTCCCATCCCAGGTCTCCAGCTGGGCTCCCCAGGTGTGGGCAAGAGGCCGGTCCTCGGAGGAGTCAAGCAGAACGCACGTTTCCAGCTGCGCAAGATAACTCCCTGAACCTCACCGCAGCCATTATAATTACTGCGTGCAGAAGGGGGCTTATCACAGAACAACTTTCTCACCCCTCAGGGGGCAGGAGGTGGGGCCCGCTTGCAGCCACAGGGACTGTGTCTCCCTTCATTATTTTCAGAACAAGTCAGGAGAAAATTGAGGTTTGCAGTTTAGCAACCACTCAAGATATGGGTCCACGTAGCCTCACCAAACCTAAACTAAGACGCTCCCCTCACCCCTTCCCTTTAAGAGGAACCTTCCAGCCTTCCGTAAAGACAGAAGAAAAAAAAGGAGAAGCAGAGATGTAAGTAACCTTTCCTGCATACCAGCTCTCCTTGCAGCCCCACCGCGAGGCAACTCCTGGATTAATCTTTCTTTCTTTCTTTCTTTCTTTTCTTTTTTCCTTTTTCTGCTCAATGGATTGTGGTCAAGGCCATTGTAACGTGAGCAGTGCCTCGGAGGGGATTGGCCGAGGGGGCTGCGAGGGGCCCCTTTCACAGAGGGCTAATTGCGTTTCAGACCACCAGTATTCGGGAGCTACAGATGTCTTCCTCCATTTGCCTAGGCTGCACAATTGGACCCATCTGTTGCATTTATTCGCCGGCTCCCCTGCCCGCCCCCGCCCTG
>NC_048220.1:24302234-24355774 GCF_002007445.2 Ailuropoda melanoleuca
CCACCCCCTCACCCCCATCCCCTCCCTTCCCTTGTCTGCTGGGCCTAAATTGAAAACTCATCAAAATGTAATCCAAGAGCAGTTTGGCTGCCGAGCTGCTGAGAAGGGGCTCGCTGGGAATAAAGGCCCCCCGCCACTTTACACACGGGCCAGAGCCTGGGGAGCCGGGTCACAGGCAGCCTTAGGGGGGAAAGTGAGAAGTTAGCCGGCAGATGGGCTGCTCCACGTGGCCCTATAACCTGATGCCTCGGAAGAGAGGCCCTAGCAACGGGTTGGCCCAGGCGGGAGGATGCTGCGGCCCTGGGGGTGGCGACCCCACCTCACAGGCCTCGCCCCTGGCCCAGGATGCTTGGATTTCAAACGGGACTGGAGCCAGGGCTCATCACTCTCTGACCCCCATCTGCCCTCTTGAGCTCAAAGGGATTTCCAAGGCAGAGAGGGCAGGGCCGGCGTGGCCTTGTAAGGGCTGGGGAATGTGGCACTTGGGGAGGCAGCCTGCCCCCCAGCCCCACCCTCCTGCACAGCCCAGCTCCCCTTCTTCCACTTCTCCCTCTGCTCTGCCTCCTGGGGATGGACTTGGGCTCTTTCCTGCCCCTGCTTCTCCATCCCCCAAGTGGGCAGTGAGCTCTGAAAGGTGTGGATGGGACTGCTAATGCTAACCCCTTCACGCTGCCAGAGGCTTTGAGGCTGGCTGGGAGGCTGGCCTGGGGACTCAAGTCTGGATGACAGTAAAAGCCCTAGCTCTGGTCTCTTTGGGGTCCCCCTTTCTAATACCTGCTTATCCTGGGCCAGAAATGCAGCCATTACCCTGAGGAGCAGCTGGCCGCCGCACCCTCCCACCGGTCTGCGGACGGCTTCTGGGCGAAGGCAGGCTGTCTGTGGGCCTGATGTTTTGGGATCAGTAGACCTGAAGCAGTAGCTACGGTAGGGTTTTCACGGCTGGGCCCATCTGTGAACTGTGTGCCTCAAGCTTTGGAGAGGCCACGCACATCTCTTTGTTGCTGAACAGTGGCTGTGTGCTTTCCAAACTTTTTTTTTTTTTTTTACTGAAACCCATATATAAAATACATACATACATATATATATGGCATATATATAATATATGTGCTTTTTCATAACAATCCAATATACACCCAGATATGTAACTAAAGCAAAAGTTTCACAAAATTGTACTTCCGCCACGTCTATAAGATGCCATCTGATATTTCCTATTCTAATACTCCGTTCCATGGTTTAAAATGCTGATCATTTTGATCTACTGCGGTGCTTTTACCACCTACCAGAGTGGGAGTTCTCAAACACTCACAGGCATTAGAACCCCCCCGGCAGCCCTTACACTGTATAAAAATACAGGCCCCTGGCCCCATGTCTGAGCCATGGTTCACTGGGGTGTGGCCCGTGAACAGATACTTTTGACAAGGCTCCTTCCCGGTGAAAGGGAATTCTGTTGACAAACTCTGCCCCTTCCAATGTGCTCTGTGTTCTCGGTGCCATGGTCTGAGCTGGGAACAATAGGTTGCCAGGATGGGCAGCTCAAGGTGAGGCCTTCCGAGGTCACCACCTCCCCATTGTGTCTTAATTAAATCCTCACCCAGTGAGAGTGTGGATGTCAGGTCTGGCTTGGCTGGCTTTTAATTGAAGTGTTAATTTGTAGCTGCAGAGTGAGGGCCCTGCCGTTCTGGAGCCTTCATTTGCTGCCATCCTAAGCTGATTAGCTGTGCTAGGGGGAGAGAGGGGCACAAGCCATCAGCAGGGAAGCTTGGTGGGCCAGAATCAGGCCTTGGAGCTGCCTTTGTGGGGAGGGGGGCAGGCCAGGGCCAAAGCCTTCTGCAACCTGCCTCATCCTGCCCACCAGCCGCCAGGCAAACACCTGCCCCAATGGGCCTCCAAGGCACTGACCTAGTTTCTGCACCCCCCCTCCCCAAGTCCATCTCAATGATAAAGAGGCACCTTTATCCTGTGAGTCACACACCATTGTCTCCTGGATAAACAATCAGCTCTTTAGCCTGATGCTCCAGGCCTCCCAGAAACTGGCCCCAAGAGCATCTCCCAGTGTCCCCCTCACCCTTCATCCTCGCTGAGCCAGTCTGCCCTCAATCCCCACTCAGACTGTGGACTTCCGTTCCAGACTCTAGCCCTTTGATCTGAGGTGCCTCCACCTGGAATGCCCTTGCTGAGTCTCGCTCACCCCTCAAAGCTCAGCATCACCGATGCCTCCTCCAGGAAGCCTTCTGTTCTGTCAAGTTGTCAGGAGCAGGACTTCCTGCAGAATCAAAAGGGCTGGGGAGAGAGGATTTGAAAGGATACAATTTGCCTGGGCATACAAGGATGCTAGATAATCAAGCCTTGGGAAGGATAGGACGGGCAGCTCTGGGGTGGGCCTGGTTCTTCTGTCCCTTACTCCTTTCCCTCTTGACCTCTCTGCCCATCCCTGGCTATCTGCCTCTTGTTGCTGGTGTGAATCTGGCTCAGTGGTTGTTGGCTGTGGAAGTAAGTAGTCTGGGCTCAAAGCCTGCCCTGGCTACTCACCAACTAAGTGACTCCAAGTAAGTGACTTCACCTTCCGGGCCTGTTTCCTCGTTTGCAAAACAGCAACAGCCCAGCCCTAGCTGCCCCTGAATGGAGCCCTGCAGGAGCTGCATCCTACATAGGAGGCCCTAGCCACCCTCTGCCCTCCCAGACTCTCCTGCCTTCCCCTCCTTCCTGACCCTCCTGTAGCCACAGGCTCTGGCCCAGGCCCTCATCTCTTGGACTTGTTTTTTTGGTGAATGCCTCCAGTTCCTTCCCTGGAGAAGCCACTGCAGCAACATTTGCCCTCTGGGGAGCATTTTGGCCCATTCAATACAATGAGGAGTCAGAGACCCGGTGAATAAGCCCCATTTCTCAGCCTTGCCACCGTCCACCCCAACACCCAAGGACAGCCTCAGTCCCCAGGGAAAGCAACTTTCATGGATTGGACTGTTATCGTGAGTGCTGCACTGTGCTAAGCGCTTCGCACAGCTCGTGGCCAGGAATAGCACCATTACTATGTAACAGAGCAGATACCCGCGGTTCAGGGTGTGTGACTTGGTCAGGCTGCACACCTACCTACATTGTCTGAAGCCAGAATGGTCTTTTAAAAACACAAACTGATCTTGAGAGCCCCGTCTCACCTTCCCTCCCTCAGTGGCTCTCCGTGGTTCTGGTCCCTGCTGACCTCTCCAGCCTCACCTCTCACCCCATGCTCCCTCATATTTTCTGCACTAAGGACACATTGCCCTTCTTTTTAGCCCCTAGTATGTAGCACTCTCCCCATAACCACAGGGTCTTTGCACATGCCATTCCTGCTGAGTGAACATCTTTTGGCCTTTCTTCCAAAATGAGCTCCCACACATCCTTCCTCCAAGTAGCCCATCCCCTTAACCAGGTCAGAGTTCCCTCACCCACAGCAGCCTCAGCCCTTGTGCCTTTCCTCTGTGGCCCTTGTACTAGTAAGACATTTACCAAAAAAAAAAAAAAAAAAAAAAAAAAAAAAAAATCTGCATGAATAGGTTGTTAAAGAGCTCTCTCGTGGCCACATTCTAAGCTCCACGAGGGCAGGGCCTGTATTGTTTTTCTCACTGCTTTATCTTTGGGTCTTAGCATAGTGCCCAACACAGAGTAAGTACCCAATTACTGCTTAATGCATGCATGCATGCAGAATGATGGACCTAGGATTTGAACCCAAACCTGGGCTCTCAACCTGGTCATACTGGGCTTCCTAGGAAGGCATGATATGGGATCAGCAGCTTGGGGCTTCCAGGCATTTAGGTGTCATCCTCAAGTTGGGGCTGCCGGTGACCTGGGGGTGGAGGCAGTAGACATCACCACCAAGGAAGTGGGATGAAAGCAGATGAGGGTGGGAAAGGGCCACCTCAGGCTGATCCTGCCCTGAAAGGGTTAATGGAAGTCTGTGGAGGACTTCCCACCAGCCCCTGACCACTGCCATGCCCTCACAGAGCTAACGGCCCACTTGGCACACAGGGGGCTCTGGGCTCAGAGCTAATCCCAAGACCAGCCTGGCTCACAATGTCCAGCAGGCAGCCTGGGGTCCAAATGCAGCGTGAGGGGAGCGAGCCCCTCCCTGCAAGGCCAGGTCTTCCTCCTTGAGCAGTGAGGTCACGGCGGCAATGTAGGGGTCCCCAGGGAGCCTCTCATTCCCCAACAAAGGGCATAGCCCTGGGGTTAAGGCCTAGGGGTTATGCCCCTGTTGGGGAGGCCCAGTGCGGTGGATACACTACTAGACATCTGAGGCCAAGTCACTCATAGGAGGGGTGATGCTTCTTACTCCCAGCTGGACTGACCCTGCTCTGGGGGCTTCAGATGCCCTCTGACTCCTGGGACCTGGAGACTGCAGGCTCGTCTTTTGGAGGCTGGGTGATGGTCAGCAGGCTCCAAATGCTTGGACAAGGGGGAGAGGGGGCAGCTCGTCAGCTCAGGCCCAGCATAGACAGATTCAAGGTTCAGGGAGACTCGGGACCCCTCTTGCCACACTCAGGTTCCCGTCTGAGCCACAGGGCTATTCCTTCAGCCAAGCCAGATGGTTCTAGCGGCTCGGGCTGGTGTACCACATGGAGGGACTGCCCAAAGCCTCTCCAACCTCTGCTTCTGCTACTTTGCCCTGCACGGGTGTGACTTGTAGGACTAAACAAGCAGTATGGAAGGGACAAGTATAAACAGGTGAGGGACCCCTCCTGACCTGTATGCCCACTGCCTGTAGGTAACCAGCACCCCGAGCCAGTTAAGGGCCTCTTACTATCTCTATAACTTTGTCTATACTGAAAGCTCTGTGTGCCTCAGTTTCCTCAGCTATAAAATGGGACTAGTAACTGTTGGGCTGGCCAAGAAAAGGGGCCAAGACACCCAAGATGGCCGACTCTCCCGCCAAGATTTAAACCAAAACCTAGGCGGGAAGCCGAAACCCGTCCTACCGACTTTCCTCCCCCCCAGCAGTACCCAATAAAACCCTGCCACGACTCTCCAAGACAGACTTTCCCCCACCCCCAGCGGCGCCCAATAAAAACCCTCGCTGCCCTGCCCTGGGCGCGACTTCCCCGACTCAACGCTCTTTCCTGAGTCGGGGAACCTCGCCCGAGGGTGCTTGCAATAAAGTTCATCCTCTGGACCACGTTTGCCTTTGCGGTCTTGATTTCATTAGCGACGAGAAAAAACCTAACAGTAACAGTACCGATTCCACTGGAATGTTGTGAGAATAAAATGAGATGAAACATGGGGAGCTCTCAGAATAGCGCATTTATCAAGCACACTCCAAATGCACATACATAAAATCTATGTTTAGAAACAAACTCTTGTGCGTGTGACTTCCAGAAAATTTCATGTAAATCCAAGCCAATGTACGTGTCAATGTGTGTGTCCATCCCTTAAAATTCATACACTTATTGGGAAATATCACATACAATATTCTACACCTCACCTTCCTCGCGTAATAATGTAACATCGGTATCTTTCCATGTGGGTAAAGACAAGGTCCTTTGTGATGGCTGCATAGCTCCATTACGTACAAATACTTCCATTTATATAAGGAGGTACTGCCATGGGTATTTAGATAGTGCCATGTTTTTGCTATTAAAACAACACTACCATAAACCTCCTTGTTTACCATAGTGATGAGTGCATTTTCATTTGCAAATGATAGAAACCTAATGCAAACTGGCTTCATTGAAAAGGAGAATTTATTAGTTCATGTGGCATGAGTCTGGCTTCAACTACAAGGTCAGCATAATCCTGGTGCTCCTACGATGGCTTCAGCTAGCGCTCTTGCTCTCCCCCGCTCCATCTCTCTGTCTCTCTCTCTCTCCCACTCTGTCTCCCTCATTTCTTGGCTTTGCACCTCTCTGTCTGGCTTTGTTCTCAGACAGGCCTTCCCTGTGGAAGGCAAGATCTATTCTAGGCTGACAACCTACCAGCTAAACCTATGAGCTAGGCCAAAAGGAGGATGTTAATTTCTTGTTAATTCTAGCAAAAGTCCTGGAATGGAGTCTAACTGGTCTGGCTTGAGTCAATTATACCTTCAAATTTGTACACATGTGACGGTAGACCTGGAACATATTTTATCAGAAGTGCAATGATGGGCCAAAGGGAAGGCTCACTTGCAACATATTGAATCTTTTCTGCCAATACCTAGGCATCACAGAAGCCCTTGAATTCACGGCAGGCAAGGAGGTAAGGGAAACTTCCCGCTGGCTTGTGGCAGGGACAACACAGGCAACAATCCAGTGATGGCTCTCACAGTCCTCATGGTGCCCAAGTGGCTGCAGGAAGGAGCAGACTCCTGTCCTGGCCATCGATCATTCCTGGGTGCCTCACCCAGCACCAGCTGACTTTACCAGCCTCAAATCATATCACTCCCTTGCTTTCCAACCATACAAGATCCCTCACTGTCCCCTGAACTTGATACCCATGGGTCCTCTTAAAAAATAGAGCACAAAACTCAAGTGCTAACATTTGATTAGGAATTCAATCCCAGGAGAGCAGGAGTAAGGCGAAAAGGGAGTGAGAGAAGCAAGGAGGGAAACAAATATAAGGGAGGGCATTGTGAGTTGCCTGCTGCTGTCTTGGGAGACATCTTCAGAGAGCTTATGAGGCCACTGGCCTCCAAGCAGTCCAGAGGAGGCAGGGAGAAGAATTTGTCTTCTAGCTTCTAGCTCTAATTGGTCAACCTTCACCCCTGCAGAGTGTCAATTCTCCTTTCCTTCTAGACTGTGCTACCTGGCCCTCTAGAAAGGAAGACACCAAGTCCCGAGACAGCAGTGTGGGCATCTGCGTGTGTCCCCACATGCCCACCCACCCACCTGTATCACCTTCCACTTCACAGGCCTGGAGGGATGAGCTGGTTGGTGTGCCTGCATGGGAAATCCCTTGGCAGATGATAAGATCTGGTCATGCCCTAAGTAACAGGAGGGACCAGAAACAGCCATTGCAACAATGCAGGCTAGAAAGCAAGGCCAGTGTGCAGATCTGAGCAAGCATAATGTTCTTCTGGGCTACTATACTTAACACTTACCTTCCCCATTTAAGTCTTGCATTCTAAATCTTCCTGTCTACTCATCAAGCAACCATGTGTTTACCCATTCACTGCTGAGTGCCTACAGTGGTCCCGGCCGGAGGTTTTACAGTGTTGAGTTAGATACACCCCTGGCCTCAGTGTACGGGCAGACCCATGAAAAGCGACTGTATCGCATTATGATATTCTGAATACACCTGCAGTTTAAAGAGGGCTCAGTGGAAAGATGTTATTTGTAGCGACACAAAAGCCAAAGCAAGCGTTGCCTAAACAAGTTTCTGTCCATGGCTCACATGACAGTTCTGCTCCATGAAAGCCTCAAGAATCGGGTTCCTTCCATTCCTGGCCTTTGGCCTTCATCTCCTCATCCAAGACGGTGGCACTAACGGTTCTGGGTGGCAAGATGGAGGAAGAGATGAAAAGAGACAAAGGGCACACTTCACCTCTCTCAGCAAATGTCCCTGAAGGCTGCCATATGCCACTTTTGCTTACATTTCATTGGCTGGAACCTGGATACATGACCCCATCGAGCTGCAATGGAAGCTGGGAAATGTAGTTTTCCTCTTGACCATTTACCCAGCGAAAAAATTCTATTACCATGGGAGAAGAGAAGAATATCAGCCATCTCTGTGTCACAGACATAGAGCACAAGGAGGTGGCAGCAAAAGCAGGAATGAAGGGAGGCTTCCTGGAGGAGGTGGCACCTAAGGTGTCTTAAAAGATGAACTGGGGTGGGCCATTCACAGAGGAGGGGAAGAACGATCCAGACAGCAGGGACCACATGAGCAGAGCACAGAGTTGGAATATGGCAGATCCTGAATGTATGCACAGGCACGTGAGTGTGTATGCATATAGACATGCACCCGTGTTGGTAGGCAGCCGTGTCAAGAGCAGATGCTGGAAAGACGGGCAAGCCTCAAGTCGTGTGCCCTGTGCACCTGACAAAGGAATTTGGCTTTCTCTCCAAGTGTAGTGTATTCTAAACGGCACTGAAATGTTCTTCAGTTTCTAAACAGAAATACTCAGGAAGTCAAATCTGTGAGAGAAGATGAAGCAGGGAGAGGAAGTGTGGGGAATGGGGAGGGCCTCCTCGGTCCTTGAGCCTGGTGACAGGTAGATGGAGGAGGACCAGGCTGCACTGGGAGGGAGAAGAGGGGTTCCCTTTCTGGAGTTTGGGGAAGTTGGCTAGGGGTGAGGAGAGCACTTGGGCTGGAGGAGTGTTCAAGGAACAGAGGGTCTAAGAGCTGGACAGAGAGAAGGCTGGAGACTGAGTTCAGCGGGGGGGGGGGGGGGGAGAGTTGTAGTGGTGCGAGTGTGTGTGTGTGTGTGTGTGAGTGAGTGAATGTATACGTATATTTTCAGAGGTGGAGGGAGTAGTGGTGAATGATGACCACATCTAGAGTGGGGCTATGAGAAGAACAGCGAGAGGTGAGGGTCGCTGGTCGTGTAGCCCTTTGGGGTAATGGCTGGTTGTCCCATTAGGTGTCGAGATCTTCAGAGGTAAGGCCCAGTGGAGAAGAGGATGGAGCCCGGAGCAAAACATTACTCAAGAACTAGTCGCTCTCTAAATGTGACTGTTACCATGATTGATGTCCTTGTTGGACGGCGGGGGTGAGGAATGTGTGTGTGGTATCTGGGGGTGTGGAGAGTTATTGCTTCGTGTGTTTGCTTCTGGATGTGGAAACACATTCCCGGGCAAACCAAGGAGAGGAGCCCGGCCCTGGTCAGGCCACAGTCAAGAACTGTGGGTCAAGGTGCCAGCGCCTGCAGTCCGGTGGGGTTTGGGTCGCTAGGAAACCAGGCAGGCCTCTGCCTGGCGGAAAGCTCCCCATGTGGAGGGCCCGGCACTGGGGCCTGTTCTCCCAGTGCCCCAGGGATAATAAGGACTTCAGAAAGGACAGCCCTGAGTCAGGACTGAAAGAGGCTTTAGTTCCTTGTTTGGCGGCTTAAAAAAGGCAAACAGAAGCTTTTCTCCTTTGGGGATCAATGTGAATCCCAGAAAATCCCATTATTTCCCTTTGAGATCAGTGGCCTGCTCTTGAGGGCTTTCTCTTCCCCAAGGCAACAGCCCTCTCCTCACTCTGTGTGATCATCCTGCCCCCAAGTGGCCCCCGAATGGGCTGAAGTAAGGGGTTGGTGTGGGAGGGGGGACAGGGCACAGGTGAGCCCCCCATTACAGCTGTTTCCTCCTGCTGACTACTTATCCCTTATTATGATCTGATCCTTCCCTGCCCCTAAGAGCAAGGGAGGGGGGTGGGCCAACTAAGCCACTAGGAAAATGTTTTTCAATGTTCTCTTCCAGGAAGCCATTTTTGAGTCCAGAAGATGCCTGAGATGTCTTGCTTATCTAGAGGTCTTGCTGCAGCTTCGGGGTCTGTATCCGGGGTTGGTCACCTCCTATCAGCATTATAGCAGGTGAGATGCCTATCACCATGGAAGGATGATTGTGATGCTGATAGATGACACTTATGGAGCCTTTCCTAGGATGCCTGGTGCTGGGCTGAGCTCCCTTAATGGGTCTAATGACTCCATTGTTACCCCCATTTTACAGATAAGGAGACTAAGGCATGGAGAGGCCAAATATATTCGTCAACTCAGGCTGCCATAACAAAATACCATAGACTGGAGAGCTTAAACAACAGAAGTGAATGTTCTCACAGTTCTGGAGGCTGGAGGCCCCAGATAGGGCACTGCCATGGTGGGGTTCTGGTGAGAGCTCTCTCTTCCTGGCTGGCCAATGGCCACCTTCTCGCAGAGAGGGAGAGAGAGGTCCCTCTCTGTTCTTTTTTTTTATAAGGCCACAAATCCTGTTGGATTAACGTCCCACCCTTATGACCTCATTTAACTTTAATTACCTCCGAAAAGCCCTATCTCCAAATCCAGTCGCCTTGGAGGTGAGAGTTGTAATGTATGAAGGGGAGGGTCATTCAGTCCATAGCACCAAGTAGTGGAGTGCTAGAGGCCTGGCTGGTTCAGAGGGAAGTGAGGAATCTATCCTACACCCTCACATTTTCTGGGAAGCTGCCCTTATGGAGCCTTCTCTTCGGATGAAAAAATCCTAGTGTAGCTTTCCTGAAAAGGAAATCTATGGATCATGCCTGAACTCTTATCCAAATTGGTCACCACATGCCAGCCACATGTCCAGGACACACCCAGGGTGCTCCTCCCCAAAGCTTGTCTTCATCCAAACCTGCCCATGCTGGGTTCTTCCTCAGTGCTGAGCGAGGAGCCAGGGCCCAGAGCAAGGCTGACCACAGTGGAAACTCCTCCTTGACGGATGGCTTGCTTGCTGTGTGCAGGCCCCGTGCCACATGCTTTCCCAAAGCACCTGGCCTCAAGGAGAATCCTCACCGTTCAACAGACACTCTCAGTCTCAGACTACAGTTAGGTATCTTGCGTGGGAGTGCAGAGCCAAGACAGGAATCAGGGGCTGACATTGGGACCCACCGAGGTCCCGGGCATAACTAAGTGACATCCCCGATGCAGCTTGGACAGTTTTTGCCCTGGCTGGCTGCCCAATGTTCAGTGGTGCTCTGGGAAGGGGCAGGTTTCTTGGGAGTGATTTCTAAATTAGGTGAGATGTTGGTGGCATGTCCTTTCCCGTCTCTTCACACGCTGGCAGGGTGTACAGGGAAGCCCCAGCCCTTTTCTGGAGCTCGTGTTTGACTCCTAGACACTCACACACAAAGGCACAGAGACACACGGTGGCTACAAGGTCTTTTGGAGATGCACTCTAAGGAGCAGAGAAGAAGGATCCTTCATTAGCATAACAAGAGTTTGCCATGAAATAGGTACTCCAGAGACCACTTGAAAGCTCTTTGTTCTTTCAAGCAGGCTCAAGTCCCCTTCAGCCTTCAGCTCTCCTGCAGGACTGTGCTCTAGGTAGGGCTGTGGGCTTTTCAACCCCAGTTGCTTTCCCCCCAGTCCTGGGAGCATTTGTGCATCCCGGGCATGAGCTTTGGTCCAGGGAATGTGGACAGAGGGGCCCTGGTGGGAGCCAGGAGCCTAGCCTACCCCAGCTCTTCCCTTCTGCTGCAATTTCCTGCCAGGCAGCAACCTCCCTCCCTTCCGGGGGTCCCTTCTGTGAGCCCAGGCTGATCGGCTTAAAGGGGCTCTGTCCTTGCCAGGCGTTTTGGCCTCTCTGTCCCCCCAGGTGGCCTCTGCACAGGCTGATGCTGGATTTGCACTCACTTAGCCTGCGAGATGGAGTTGGGGGCAAAAGGGGACTGATGGCCAGAGATCAAAGGTTAAGAGGGGTTAAGCTTTCACCCCAGAAGGTCACCCATCAGCCTTGAGACAAGTACCCCACAGGTATTTTCCTAAACCTTAGAGCAGAGGAAGGCTTGCAGGGAATGCCCATTCATTCACTAAGGAAACACCATCTTCCTGGCTTGGACACTTCTTCACCTCAGTTGCTTGTTACTAAACAGTCTGGCTCTGACTTGGGACAAGTCACTGCCTCTCTGGGTCTCTGTCTCCCCACCTTTCCAGTAAGGAGCTTGGACTTGATTAACAGGCAATGGCAGATGGCTCATTGTCTGGGTCCATGTGAGCCCTTAAACATATTTCTGCTCTCGGGCAGTGAGAGGAAGTTAGACCAGACAAGGTGGTTAATATGGAAGATGGTTGGCAGGCATCCCTGCAGGGGCTGCAAGGTGTTTTTCCTGCGAATGTTGAGGGGATCAGGGCAGACCCTGCCAGTTTGTGATGGAGCAGCGAGTGGGGATGAGTCCCAAGCTGTGCGTCAGCCCCTCCCACCTGTCCAGCTGGCGGGCTCTCATTCAGAGTGGCTGGAGTCCAGCAGGTCCCACCAGTGGGGCGAGAGCAAACCCGACACACAGCGGGCTCCCTCCTGTAAGGGCCAGTGGGATATTCTTCCATCTGCTTGCCTCTGACCAGCCAGGTACCGTGCCAAGGCGTAACTATGAGGCTGGGGGCATCCCTGCAAGCTGTGCAGCCCAGTCGCTCAGCTCTCCCGTGGAAGGGGCGCACTGAGTGTTGTGGGTGGCTGTGGGAAGCACCTTGGAGGCTGCCCCTTTGATGAGCATCCTAGAAGCAAGAGGAGACAGAGAAACAAAGGGAGGGAAGACAAAGTGCTCAGCTTGTCCTTCCCCCATCACGCCCCCGCCCCCATCCAGGGGGCTTTAAGTTCTCCTGCAGGGGAGTGCTGGAACCTCCTCTGCTGGGAGCTTGGGTCAAGGCCACAGGCTTCTCCAGGACTGCCTGAGTTTCCCATCTTGATGGGTGAGAGGGAGGCAGCTGGTCTGAGGAAAGGGCACCAGATGTGGCCCCAGGACCTCCCAGGGGCCGCCGAGGGCTTCAGAGCATACGTAGCTCTGGAACCAGGAGATATGAGGAGCAATCCTGGCTCCATTACTGGCTGTCAAATTTGGGCAGGCCATCAACCTTTCTGTGCTTCCTGGATGGGCTCTCCACCTGTAAACCGGGGTAATTACGCACTGTCAACGAGGTAAGCATGTGAAAGCACTGAGACAGCGTTTGTGCTGTGATGAGTGCTCAGTAAATGACAAGCGCAGTAAAAAGAACAAGAAGAAAGGATGGGATATGGTGCTTGATGTTCCAAGTTCTTGGGGAAGTCCCTTTCCAGCCCAGGGTGGAGAGAGGAAGTCTCTTTCCTGCTGGTGGATAATAATCATCGCTGACGTCTGTGAAGTGGTACCTCCGGTGCAGGGACCAACTATTTCCACTTTTCATGGCATTTATTCCTATCAACAGCCGTGGAGGAGTACTGGTCCCCATTTTACAAATGAGCCCAATAACGCTCCAAGGTGGGCTGAGTTTAAGCCAGATCTTGGATTCAGAGCCTGAGTTTTTAAACAAAAGCTCGCGTGACTGTGAGCTGGGCCCCCTACAATCTCAAGCTATTTCAGAAAGTGATTTTGGGTTGGGCCGAGCAATGGGAAACAGAAGTCCCAGCGTCACCCTGGTCCTGTGCGGGAGAGTCCACAGAGGGGAGCCGCTCTGCCTTCCCCCAGGCAAGGCGCACTGAGGCTTCTCCAATCCTGGCCCTGGGGCAGGAGCCTGGAAGGGGCGCCAGGCTCTGTTTGCCCTGGCCTTGGCCCTGGGCACGATGTTCCACAAGAATCGGAAGGCTGTGACCTCACCTCCTGATTCTGTCCTTCTGTGAAGGAGGGTAGGAGCGGGAGAGGAAGGCCTGTATCCTCAGGATAGAAAATAGGAGATGTGAAAATAGAAGATTTTTAAACTAATTAATTTATTTAAGAGAGAGAGAGGGTGCAAGTGGGGGGAGGGGAGAGGGACAAGTAGACTCCACACAGAGCCCCATGGGGGGCTCTGTGCCACACTTGATCCCAAGACCCTGAGTCAGAACCTAAGAGTTCCAAGCTCAACGGACGGAGCCACCCCGTGAAAACAGATTTTCAAGTCAAAGGAGACGTTGCTCTGATGGCCTGGTTCCTGGCTGCATTCGGCCAGGACATGGAGAGTGTCCCTAAGACTCAGCAACTCCACAAGGCCCAGGCACAGACCGGAGAAATTGGATCGAATGGCTGGATTGAGCAGCTTCCCTGATGGGGTTTTGAGAGCCAGTGGGTGGGGGCAGGCCCCACAGTGTTCCCTCTCCCAGCAGGGCTTATCAGCCTACTCCCCAGAAGTGATGGTTATGGCAGTGACGAACAGATGGCTGTCCCCGGAGAGGTACACGGAGAAGAGAGAAACCTCTCCTTCGTGGAAGGAGGAGGCTTAGGCTGCGAGCAGAGCTCACCCACAGACAGTTCCCTCACTGGCATTTCTAGCATTGGGGACCTTGCTCCAGAGATCCCCTAGAACAGCCTGGGGGCCCCAGAACGTGGCTCTGCCAGGACAGACAGGAAAAATGGTGTGCAGAGCTGCCTCACTCTGGCTAACCTCAGGCAAGCCCTCTGTCCATGTCTCTAAGATGAGCTAAATGAGCTAAGGCCACTGCCAGGCATCCTCAGGCCCAGGGACGTCCAAAGGACCTCACTCAGACCAGGGCTGGGCCTTTCTTGTCCACTTCTCCGCCCATGCACTGCCCACAGAGCTCTTCAGAAATCTCTTACTATTACCAGGGGGATGCTGAGACCCAGAAAAGGGAAGGAATTTCTTCTTTCTTTCTTTCTTTCTTTCTTTTTTTTTTTTTCTGAAGAGATTTTTCTTAGTGTTATTCTTGACCATGGAAATATCTAAGGGCTATAGACCCTAAATCAGGAACTTTATAGACCCTAAATCAGGATGGGTGGTGTGTGTGTGTGTGTGTGTGTGTGTGTGTGTGTTAGGGGCTGTGGGAGGTGCTCTTTTTCCCTTGGAGGATTTGATACCGGGGAGGAGACTGGATGACACTTGGCTTGGGTGAGCCTGGGTGCTGGGGTAATCCTAGACCTACGGCAGAAAAAAAAAGATCTCCCACTGGCTCTAGCGAGTTCCTGAAAGCTGTCCCTCCTCGTGGTAGCGCTCCAAGGCAGGCACGAGTCTCTCCCACCCCTCCAGGAGCCCACTGGTGTACTCTCCATACTTCAGAGACAGTCTCTGGGAAGACCATCTCTTCCTAGAGCCCTGGATCTTGGTACCCTTGCAAACTAGCCTCTCTGTGCCCCTCTGCCTCATACTGGCCAACCTCTCAGGGGTAGGAAACTCAGAACTAGGAAAGATAGACAGACTACCAGACAGAAACCACAGGCCCCTCACTGCCTGGTCTTTGACAGGCTGAATGACCAGAAAATCCTTGCTTTGCTTCCCATCTCAGGGTCTCCAGCTCACTAAAAGGGAGCTTTCCGTCAGTTTGCCTGAGAGAGCGGGGGTAGGGCTGAGGTGGGTGCAAGGCAGGGCTAGGGACCCCAATGAACCAGTCACAGAATAACTAGGGACCTACCTGCAGGCTTCGGATTCCATGTCCCTGGGTCCCAGTTGAAGTTTACGAGGGAACTTTTAAGCCTTTAAAAACTTCCTGAGCCCCACCCCACATCATATCAAGATACAAAAATGCCTCCAGATCCCATATTAAATTTAATTTTTCCTACAGAAGTTTTGACTGACACCTGACTAATTAAGGATGCTATATTACAGATATTTAATTTCAGTTTTGCTGGAGTTTTGTTGTTTTGTTTTGTTTTTGAGAGCTAGTAATTTTTTTCAAGTTTCAAACATTTCCTTAGGGCCCGTGATAAAGCCCGAGGCTTTGTGCTTCTGTTTTGTGGGGTTGTGGCTGCAGGGCGATGGAAGGGGGGGAGACGGCCTGTCCCACTCCGCCAGCCTCCGCAGGCCCTTCGGGAGGCGCCAGATTGTGTGGGCGGCGTCGCCTGGGGATGGTGGGATGTGGCTCCCACCCGGCTGAGGGCAGGAGAGTCTTATGGGCTCGCGGTGAACCTCGGCCCGAATAACCCCCACCCCTCCCCCAGGCCGGGGAGGAGGACTCCGAGAGCTCTCCAATTGGAGAGCCTTTCATCTCTTTGTTTTTACAGTGATTAACCCGTCCGAGCGCGCTCCAAGCGTGGCTGCTGGCCGCGCAGGGGGAGGGGAGCGGAGGGCAGGGCCAGGAAAGGAGGGAGGGGCTCTGGGCTTTGTCGCTTTCAGGGTACTCTGCTGCCATAGCAATGGGGCTTTCTAAGGCCTGACTTTCATTCGATTCCATTAAAAAGCCTGTCTGCTCAGTCTCGCGAGTGGAGAGGGCGTTCCGGCTTCCCCAGTCTTGCCCTGAGCCCCTCGCCCTTGGGGAGGGGAGAATGCAGACGGGGCTGGGTCGCTGGACTTGAGGGGGTGGGGTGGGGGGAGCCGAGGACTTGATTTGGGGGCACACAGCACCCTTCCCCGGGTCACCAAAGGTGGGAAGCTAGCCTAGCCCGCCTGCGCCCCCCGGGAGCCCCTTCCTCTCCAGGGGCAGTGGGGCTGGAGAGAGACAAGCAGTCCAGCCCTTGTCCGGCCGGAGGGAGGCCAGGGCACCTGCCGGTCGCTCCACCTCTGCATGCATTTCACACTTTCTATCCTGTTAGGGCGTCCGCACCCCTATGCCTATGCGGACTTTTCCCCCTCTGGTTTTTATGTCATGTGGATTTAATCTAGTTAGACGATTTTCTGCTTAAAATTGCATTGTTAACAGCAATTGTTTAAAAGTGGACCAAGAGCCTGGGCGCCCAATCTTTGAACCTGAAGGGTTTTTGCATGCCTCTGCTCAGAGCACGAATCGGCCAGCAAGGATCCCAGCCCGGAGGGGGAGGGCGACGAGAACAATCCTCGGGCTTTCTTGCTACCGAGCATTTGGGGCCTTTTCCCCCAAGTGCAAACAGATGCAAATGTCTCTGCAAACATTGCACAAAGCTATAAAGAGAGAGGCGGCCGCTCCAGGCCTCAATAGCCCTTTAAACCCAGTCCAATTGCCCTTAAGTAGAGGTAAGGGGTCCGCACGCATTTTTTCACTTTGACTGGAAGGGGGTATGAGAGGCGAGGGCCTGCGGGGGCTGAGGGCTCCCCCGGTGCAATGGTTTGTGCCATCTACCCCAGCTGCCGCGCACAGAAGACGGGCTGAAGGGTGCAGTGGCTCCGGGGACGCAGCGCCTCGGGCCGGACGGGGACGGCGATGCCAGCGAAGCTGGTGCCGCGGGAATGCGTGCCCGGAGAGGCCGCGAGTTCTTTCAGGCCCACAAAGGCCTCGCTAAATCGCGGCGCGTACAATAGCATGAAAGGGCGCGCTCAGGCCGTTCAGGAACAAAGTGGGATCACACTGCTCCGAGGGGACTAATAAGCTTTTAACTAGTAGGCACGACGGCGTCGCTGCGCCCTTTGTGCGTGCCGCACCGCGGCGAGACCGGGTGTGTGCCCTCCGGGCCCCTGGGGGTACAGAGACTCTGTCCTCCCTCGTCCCTCAGAGATCCAGGGCCAGGCTGTGCGCGTGTAGGACCAGGCATTTGCTTCTCATTTCTCGAGCAGAGGCTCCGGGGGCCTGCGGGTGCAGTTCTTAGCTCACCCCAACCTCTTGCGTAACTGCGCGCGCACGTGGGCCTCGAGACCCTAGAGGCTTGGGCACTTCTGCAACCCTTGCAAGACCCCGTGGAGACTGTGATGCTAGACCAGAGGAGGAAGGACCTCCAGCAAGAGACGCCAGCGTGGGTGCGGACTCAGCTGCTGGTCCCCAGTATGTGGCCAAACCTCCAGTCCTTGGAAGGCCTTCCCTCTCGTACACCGCTGGCAAAATGTGCCCTGGGTGCGCTGGGCGGCTGAGCCCCAGCGGGCACACACCAGAAATGTACCCCGTCTCTTTAATAACCCTCTTCCGTCTGCTGTGTGACCTAATAGCCCATCCATATTTGATGAGACCAAGGGGTGGGGGTGGGTTTGGGGGAATTGCAGTCTTACCCTCACCGAACTTCCAGCCTGGTGGTCTCAGGGGCAAAAATCAAATTATACATTAGGTGTAGCTCCAGAGAGCCATCAACCCTTCACACTCAAGGGGAGTAGGTTTAATCCAATTGCTGTGGGTAGGAAGAAATGATCGCCCATAGAAGGAAAGGAACCTTTGGTCTTCAAGAGGTGAGCCCAGAGGTGTCTAAGTCTGCAGTTGTCTCTGACCCCTCTCAGTCCCTAACTTTTACCTTGAGGGCAAGGATGTGGACCTTGAAGATGTTCGTCCGGTGTTTGTGGAACAAATGAATGACTTGTGTGGAGGTGTTCTGGACAGGGAAGTTTCCCATTCCCCCAGAGATGAGAGACTTCGGAGCCTTGAGTGCCAGGGAAGGAGAAGCCTTCCCTTGATGCCCGCCCCCCACCCAAACCCTCTCACGCACTAGCCTTCTCTGCTCCCAGGCCCCTTTCCCCCCTGCCATGGTGTCACTTTCACTTGTTAATGTCAGCGCCTGCCTGTCATTTTCTGGAAGTAGTTGATCCCAGCTCCACACATGATCCAATCACTCCTCTCTTAAAGCTGGAGTTTTATGCGTGGCCAACAGCACTCTCCACCTCAAATGCCTTGGACGGCCTTTAATGCCCCAAAAGCGTGGTGGCAGCATCTGCTTACCTAGATCATAGGCTGGCTAATGTTGGCCATCATTATTTACTGAAGCTTTCTTTGTGCAAATGTCAACAGTGCTAACCCACTGAGATGGTGCCGGTGTTTCTCCCTACGGTGCAGAGAACATCCAGGCTCAGAGTTGCTGTCCCTTGTCAAACAGTGGCAGAGTCAGAATCTGAACCTTGGCAGTTGGTTCCAAAGCCCAGGTTCTGTTCTGAGTTGGTTACAAACCGAGCTTCTTTCTTCTCGAACTCCACCCCCGCCCGCGGTACTGGAGACCATTTCTCCAGGCTGGGGGGACGCAGCCTGCCTCCCAAGAGGCGCGTCCCGGTCGCCCTGGGCAGGTGCAGGGCCAAGGCGGGCGCGTTGGGCGGGGCGGGGGCGTTATCTCCTGACCGATGGAGGCCTGCACATCTGTTTATCTCTGAAGCTGCGCTGGATTGGATTTCTCGATGTTTATCTCCCTCAGAGGAGCAGTGCGCTGGGGCCGCGGAGCGCGCAGCTGCGAACCCCGTCGTGATTGACAGGTCGGGAGCCGGGCCTCCCGCCCCCGCCGGGTGAGGGTGCGGGTGCCGCCCGCTCAGCTGCGCACAGCTCACCCTGATCCGCGAAAGCGCTGCAGGTGAGCGTGCCAGTGGCCAGGTGCCTCCGGGTTCCCTGGTCTGTGAGTGCGCCCGCTAGGCCTCTCCCTCGTTAAGGACCAGTTGGCTGAGCTCGAGACACAATGTTGATTTAGTGATATGGATGGGGACAGTGGATGGGGTTGAGGGGGCAGTGGGCAGTGAATAGATGCATGAAATCCTAATGAGTCCACTCCCTAACTTGTCAGGTAGGCAGCGTCAGGGAACTGAGGGAAGGCCCTTGGAAGTGCCCTCTGCTCCCAAGATTGCCTGGGGTGAAGAGGGGGGCCCCCTTTGGAGAGAGGGGACCGTGAGGCCACAAGTGTTTCCAAGTGGGGTCACTTCAGAAGGCTGCAAAGGTCAGGGAAACTAAGATTTGACCGTTTACCTACTTTTCGTGGCCATACTCCCACCCATTCAGGTGGGGTGACCATTGAGGTCACCTCCCCTGGTCTTTTGTCATTGCAGTTTATACTTATATATGTACTCATGCTGTGGCTATGTGACTGGTGAGGGCAGGAGATGGGTCAGTGCGGAGGCACCCTGGCTCATTACTTGAGTGTCAGCGTATATTGGTGGCTTAAATTCCCCTGTCCCAGTGGCTGCCAAATAGATGTGATTGGTCTTTCATTCCAATTCCCTCACTTCACCCACCACTGAGCTCCCCATTTTCACTTTCCAGCCCCCTTTAGAGAGGGATTACTGGGTACCCTCTGTGCTCCCAATGTTAGGGACAGATTGACACTTCTGTCACAGCCCATCCCCATCCTTTACAGCCACCATCTGGGGTCTTGAGCTACAGGAGATAGGACACTCATGCTTATCGAGGCCACTTGCTAAGGACTCAAAGTCTACAGAGAGAGCCTTACTTGGTCTTACTAGCTTTGTGGGTGGCCCTGAGTCTTCGGTGATGACATACAGGCGCCTGGATTTATCATTTTACCCAGACTACATTGAGCTGGCTGGTGGCAATGACTCCAAAATAAATTGTTGTTGTGATGGGCAAATGGATACTGAGTGGCTCCGCACGGGACAAATGTCCACCTCCCCTGGCAGGACGGGCACTGACTCTCTGGGCTGGAGGGCCAGAAGATGGTTCTAGAGTGCCCAGAAATTGAGATAGGACTGTTGTTAGCAACCTCAGTTGCCCTTCTAGCTCTGTGCTGGAATGGCTGTCTAATGGCGTGTGGGGCGGGATGTCATGCTGGTTTCCTTGCTCTTTGTGTTGATTCTATGGAAGCCGATCATGGCTCTTCCGAACATTTACTGAATCAGAAACCACAACTTCCATGCAGGGCCACCAGGACAGAAAACCAGGGCTCATACACTGAGGGATGAGATGGCCCAAGACTGCGAGTGTGTTTCTACTGAGGGCTTTGCCTCTCAGGTTGACCTGAGACTCACACCTGGTTCCCCTGAGCCAGGAGCTCTGCTGGGAGATCTGAGGATCGCGAGAGCCTCACCTGCACTCTCTTTCTTGTTACTGAGTCAAGTTTAGGCTATCATAAAACAAAGCCTGTTTTGAGACATGGCTAGTTGTGGCTGATTCAGGCTTCCAGAGGGGGATTCTGTTTTCCTTTTGTGAGTTAGAGTGGCCCCTGTGAACAGTCGCCATTAAAAGTTGGCATCCACCATGACAGAGGCCAAGACAGGCAGAGGGAGGGCCTTGTCCTCCCAATTACTTGGGACAGGTGGAACTTAATCCATTCTTTCTGAAACAAATCGTTATGTCCCTGAAGAGACCCTAATGGCCTCTTTCCATGAGGAGGCTTAAAAGGTTTTCCCTCTAAGGCCAGGTCACGAACATCTTGAGGTGAAGAGTCAGGAATGGGAGGAATTTAACCATCCTGAGTTGCTGGCCAGCTGCCGGGGGAGGGGCCCGGAGCCTTGTTTGGAAAACAGACTCTATGGGTGCTTAGCTGAAGAGAGGAGAGCGGCTGAGGGGCTTGAAAGAGGGGACTGGGGAAGGACTGAGGAGTGGGTGCAGAGCCTTCTGCCCTCTGGAGCCTTGAGAATATTTGCTTTTAGAGAAAGATGCATGGAAATTGTCCTGGGCACCACACCTAGACCTACGGAGAGCTGAAGGCAGGACTTAAGGTGCCAGGTGCAGAGACTCCTTGCAGGTGTCCTGGGGAATATGGGCAGAGGTTCCCTCATTCTGGTTGCTGGTTCAGCTCTCCCCACACCTCTGAGTCATCTCCATCGTTTAGGCCACAGCATTGGTCTGGCTGGTGCTGCTTCCTGTGCTCCCCCCACTTTGCCCCCATTGCAACAGACCAAGTCCTTCCAGTCGGAAGGAACAAAGAGACAAGGGTCTTCTCTTCCCCAACTATGAATCATTCAGATTGCTTTGGTGTGGGGCCACACAGGCACAAGCCCCTCCCCCCATCCCACCGTGCTTGACATGGCCAGTGCTTCAGGCCTCCCTGCCTCACCATTCCTGGACACAGGGCTGGACTAGCCCCTCTGTCCCACACAAAGACCCTGCAGGCCTGCCTCAGACCTGGGGCTGGAGGCCTGGGGAAGCAGCAGGCCATTTTCATTGGTTGACCTGAGATAGTGGGGAGGTCTCTCTGCAGAGGGCCTGGGCAGGCTGGTGGCTGGGAGAGCTTGGGAGGCGTCCCCAACAGTGAAGCCTTATTTATTTATTTATTTATTTATTTATTTATTATTATTGTTATTTTTTAATGTGGTCAAGGGGTCATTGAAGATGGAGGTGAAAGTTCTCTAAGCATCTTAGGGTACATGATATATGCTGGGCCTGGCTTTTCTTTCAGGGTCCTCAGAACTTAGGCTAAGCCTGACACACAGCAGGTGCTGAGAAATAACAAGCAGAATCAGGGAGCAGCTGTAGGAGTGAGGAATCAGAGAAGAGAGAGACCCCTTCACAGAATTTTATTACCTGGGGCTCTGCCATCGTGTCCTGGGTAGGCTGTAGCTTTTTATGTCTGTAGAAGACGTTTTCCTGGAAAACTGTGTCCAAATCAGATTGTTGTAAATTGGAGCCTTGGAATTATCCTAGATTCCTAGAAACTGGGTGAGGGGTGTGAGGGTCCTTATCTGAGTGGCCTCTGGGAGGTAATTAGGCTATAAGTGTAGAGCCCTCATGAATGGGATTAGTGCCCTTCTAAAAGAGGCCTCAGAGAGCTCCCTTAATCCCTCTGCCATGTGAGGACACAGTGAGAAGTAGCAACTCAGGACGAGGGCCCTCACCAGAGCCAGACTGTGCTGGCCCCTGACTCTCAGACTTCCAGCCTCTGGAGCTGTGAGGAAGAAATATCTCTTGCTTAAAAGCCACCCAGGCAATGGTTGTTAGAAGAGGTCATCAGGAGGGTGTAATCACCAGCTGACCCTTGAGCTGGACCCAGGCAATCAGAGGTCCTTATCTCCTACCTTGTCCTTGGAATGTACATTCCATCTACCCACCGTTCCTGTACTAGGAGGCACTTCAAGGACACAGGCTTGAGAGAGTAATGTAGTATCCAGACCGGCTTGGACTGAACACCATTAAGGCCTATATATAAACTCTCAAGATTCTGGCAGGAGGGTCCTGAGACTTCCTGTTCTTGCGGCCACCCAAGACAAGTCTCCCATGTACATCCCCTTGCTTATTAAAATCGCCATCTACCAATCTCGAGCCACCTGCCTCTTTCTTCGGGCTCTCCTTGCTCTCCATACAGGGGCCAGTTACAAACTTCACCCCAGGGAAGTCTGGAGGTTTCCAACCAGTAGCAGAATTTTGTTATAGCAGCCTGAGCTGACTATGACAAAGATGCAGGCCGGATGTCATTTGAAGGGATGACTGGAGTTGGAGGCTGTGCTTTCAAGATGGTCACTCATGAGGTTTGCAGGTCAATACAGGCTGTTGGCAAGGGCCTCAGTTCCTCTCTGTGTGGACGTCTTCATTGGGCTGCTTGGGTGTCCTCAAGACACAGCAGTTGGCTTCCCCCAAAGCAAGTGTTTCAAGAGAGAGACCAAGGAAAAGCTGCAGTGTCTTCTCCACCCTCGCCTCAGAAGTCATACACCACCATTTCCACAACATGGCGGGGGAACTACAGAGGGCATGAGTGACAGGAAGTGAGGGTGAGTGGAGGTCCTCTTAGAGGCTGGCTCTCACACCTTCTTCTTCTAAGATTTTATTTGACACAGAGAGAGAGAGAGAAAGCACAAGCTGGGGAGCAGCAGGCAGAGGGAGAGGGAGAAGCAGTCTCCCCCATGAGCCTGGAGCCCAGTGTGGGGCTTGATCCCAGGACCCCAGATCCCAGGACTCTGTTCTTGCACTCCACAGGAAATGAAAGGAACGTGACTCTGTTCTTGCACTCCAGAATGAAAGGAAGCTTCTTAAACACCCCATGCCATAGTTTTTCCTCATCTGAAAAATGGAATATTGCTGGGTATTTTTAAGGATTAAATGAGACAGTGAATGTAAAGCACCTCTTAAGCAGTAACCTCTCAAAATACAAGTTACTATCATTTGCACTTAGGAGGTGGTTGAATCCTAAGACGGTGCATGAGACAGGTGGAGAAATCCCTTCTGGTACTTTAGGGCCTCCTGGGTAATGCTTCAGGTGCGTGTCCTTCCAAGAAGTATCTTGGACATCCCTGCTGAGGCTCCTGCCTGTGAGCAGCCCAGACACCACCCAGGAATGTTCCTGGGTATGTTGAGGGAGTAGTGGGGTCCATTTGCTAACTCAAGAGCACCTTCAGTCGATGGTACTAGGTGCTGGCCCTGGGCTTACAGAGATCGATGGTACAGTCAGTCCTTGGCCTCAGGGGACTCTCAGTCGGGGGGGAGGCAGATAGGTGGCTAATAATCCTGGTACAGTGTGGTCAGTGCAGTATCGAGACAAGTCCTAATTGTTGGGGGGACAATGGGGCTCAGAGACAGCCTTATAGAGGAGGGGATAGACCCAGAGCTTTGGGGGCTGAGTGGGACTTGGGGGGTGTGAAGGACATGAGGTAGGGGAAGAGAATGTCCCAGCAGAGGAAATGGACAAAAGCCTGGAGTCACAGAAAGCATGATATGGGGGCGGGGTGTGTGTGGAGGCATGAAGAGAGATGAGGCTGGAGAGGCAGAAGAGGTGAGCAGTCTGGAATTTTATCCTATAGGATTTTTGTTTTGTGGCCATAGAAGGACTTAAAGAATGTGATTGTCAGGCCTGTGGGTTTTTTCTTTTTTCTCTTAAGATTCATTTATTTATTTTGAGAGTGTGGGGAGGGGCAGAGGGAGAGGGAGAGAGAGTCTTAAGTAGACTCCATGCTCAGTGTAGAGCCTGACGTGGGGCTTGATTTTTACTACCCTGAGATCATGACCTGAGCCGAAACCAAGAGGTGGAAGCTTAACTGACTGCACCACCCAGGCATCCCTCAGACCTGTATTTTAAAACCCACGGGCAGTCTTCTGGAGGAGAGAATGCGTGAGACCTGAGGCAGGGAGATGGGAGAGGGCACTGTGGTCCTTGAAGCCAAGGGTAGGAATCACAGCCTGCAGGACTCCACAGTGATGGCCCAGAGACCTCCTGTCCGATCTGGAAGGAGATCCTGGGGTCCCTTCCCTGGGGTCTGCCCAGTTCCTGCTCAGTCCCTAGAAGGCTTTGGGGAACCACACCACTACGTGATAGCAGGGAACAAGGGGCTCGGCTGCCCTTTTTACTCTGTACCTGCTTTCTTCTACTGGAAGAGAGAGGACTTATTTTGCAAGAGCTCCACCACCTCTCTTTCCCCTTTCCTTCCATGGGAGATGAAACGAAAGCCTTTCAGTGACCCTCTATGCTGTCCCAGGACTTGCGCTGTGCCTGGCTGATTGTACACTGGGGATAAAGACAGTGTCGCATGGTTTTATTTCCTCTGAAGACCAGAGACTGCCCACCATCTTTGCTTCCTCAACAACTTGCAATGCAGGGTCTAGCCCTGTTAGCGGCCACCCAGTCAGGAGATGATGCAAGCATTGTCTTACAGCCCTTTCTGTAAATGGAGCAGAGCCCGTTTTTCTGCACGCACACACACACGCATACTCGCACGTGCATGCCCCCACCTCACGGAGCCATCTTCCAGAATGGGATTTATCAGACCCGTCTCCACCCCATTCCCTCCCCACCCCAGGTTCACAGGCAGGGACGCGAAAGATGAGCCCTGTGCTTTTTCTTTTGAGCCAAATGACTGGGATCTCAATTAAAGGGAGCCACATCTGTCATGCCGAGCCCAGGGACTTTGAGGCAGGCCTCTGGGGGCAGCCTGCAAGTGTCTGGAACCAGCTCTCTCCAACGGAGGGTGGTAGGGAACCCTCCGACCGACCGACCAACTGTGGAGGGTCCTTGTGGTCTCCGGCACTTCTTCCCTTCACCCTTGACCCTCACGTGGCCCTGTGCCTGGCACTGGGCTCTCACCTTCGGGATCCTTACTTCTCACCCTAGCATGTGAGGCAGCGGGGGGGAGGAGCGTCAGGTGTTTGTGGCGGAGAAAATCTGGCAGCCCTGAATTTGTTCCTGAATCAACCATCTGCCAAGTGTGTTTTCCAGGATTATGATACATTTTTTGAGGGGGCAGGGGAGGGGGGAGGAAATGCTGATTCCTTCTTGACTTCTCCCCTGCTGTTCTCAGAGCCCTGGGAGGCTTGGCTTCAGATCCAGTATCAGGTCTGGCTCTGCTCCTTGCTTGACCCTTGCCCTTTAGTCTGTTTCCATCTGCGAAATGGAGACAAATAGATGCATGCTGCTGTTTACCTGAGGACGCAATGCACCACTGTATGCGGAGAGTTCTATAACTGTATGAGAAAAGTTCTATAAACTGTAAAGTGAAGTGATCCTACCATTTTTCCATGCTAATGAAGGAAGGACCTGAAGAGCAGGCATTAGATGAGGTTGGGGCAATCTGCATCTTGGGGACTTTGGTCCAAGGTGTCATGGCAGCTTTTCCTGTCTAGCCTTCACGGCAGGGGAGCTGGGATGCAGCATGGGTTTTATTAGTTAATTAAAACCCACTGACTGCTTAAGGAGGTGGGGAAGAGAAGGAATGAAGGCAGCACCTGCTGCAGTGGAGTGAGCGTGCCTGCCTTCCTCCCCCCTCCAACACACAGCTCTAGCATCCTGGCTTGGACTCAGGCTCTGGAAAATGCCTTTCCTCCTAGGAAGAAGTAGGGAGGGGGCATGGCTGGAAGCTGGGCCCCAGAAGGAAGTGCATGGTTGAGTCAGATGATCCAGGCTTCTCTTTCCTGCCCCTTTGCAAACACTTCAGATCCCAGAAGAAAGGATTTCCCCTGCAGGAAGGGCGATCAGCTGTCCTGGTGTGTCCCAGACTGAGGAGCTTCCCAGGCTGTGGGACTTTAAGGGCTCACACAGGGACAGTCCCAGGCAAACCAGAGTAAGTGTCTCCTGAGAGTTTACTCCTCTTGAATCCATCCCCCATGACTACAGGAGGGGCAACAACACCCCCACCCCACCCCCAGGCGGAGGAGAGGGAGGACACCTGATTTTATCTTGGGCTTCTGCATTGCCAGCACTGGGGTTGCTGTAAACTGGTTGAAGAGTGGGTCACGGTGTTTGGCTGAGTCACTCTCCGATTAATTTAAGGTTATGCACACAGGTTGTGGTGAAAGAGTCGGAAGATAACATGAAATGCATAATTCATGTGAAGATGGTGAGACCAAACAATGTTCATCCAGCTTCGTCTGAAGAGAAATCTAGAATAGGAGATAAAGCAGGTTTATGTTTACCTTTTCATCTAGAGCTATAAGTAGTAACATCAAGTATTTAGGAGTTAACAAGCTTGAGGTAAGCGGAGGTAAGCTGAGGTGTTAGGGTGGGAAAGGCAGAGACTTTGCAAATTGACCCTCACCTGGGTCCTTGCTCTGCTGCTTTTTTGCTGTGTTACCTCAGGCAAGCATTTGACTGCTCCCAGCCTCAGTGGTTTATTTTATTTTATTTTATTTTATTTTATTTTATTTTATTTTATTTTATTTATTTTATTTTATTTTATTTTATTTTATTTTATTTTATTTTATTTTATTTTATTTTATCTTATATAGAGAGAAAGAGCCCTCAAGCACAAGTGAGGGGAGGGACAGAAGGACAAGCAGATTCCCCACTGACCAGGGAGCCTGTCTTGGGGCTTGATCCCATCCCAGGACCCTGAGATCTTGACTTGAGCTGAAGTCAGATGCTTAACTGACTGAGCCACTCAGGCGCCCCCCTCTTCCCAGCCTGTTTCCATCCACAGAATGAGTAACTTACTTATCATAGGGTTGCTTTGAGGGTCATACATCACATTGTCTATTAAGTGCTTAGCATGTTCCCTGGCACGTAGTAGGTATTCAATACGTGTGAAATTCTTCAAATCTCTCAGGACCTTAAATAGGTTTGGGGAATGTTTGCTTTGCTTTTATATACTTTTTTAAGGTTTTTTTTTTTCCTGACCATGTTTTGTAATGTTTGCTTCATGCAATAGAACGCATGTAAGGTACATATAAGTTATGGCACAAAATTTAAAAATAGTTCCCAGAAACTCATCACTCAACTTAAGGTCTAGAGCATCTCTGTATTAGTTTCCTAGGCCTGCTGCAACAAATCAGCACTAGCTAGGTTGCTTAAAACAGCAGAATTTTATTCTCACGTAGTTCTGGAGGCTAGAAGTTCAAATGCAAGGCGTGAGCAGGGCCACACCCCTTCTGAAGTCTGGGGGAGGGGGGGCGGGTGGTCTCTGTCCTTGCCTCTTCCAGCTTCTGGTGGCTCCTGGTGTTCCTTGACTTCTGCTAGCATAACTCCAGTCTCTCCCTCCATTTTCCCGTGGCCAAATCAGGCTGCGTCTGTGCCTCAAATCTGCCTCTCGTTTCTCTAAGAAACACACAAGGCCTTGGATTTAAGGCCCAACCTAAGCTTGGAGTGATCTCAGCCCAAAATCCTTAACTTAGTTACATCTGCCAAAGACCCTATTTCCAAATAGGGTCATATTCACCGGGACTAGGGATTAGGACTTGGACATATTTTTTTTTGGGCAGGGGGGACACTGTTCAACATACGGCTATCACCATTATCAGCCCATCTACCTGTGTGCCCCTTCGTGTCTTATCCCTCTGCCATGCCCTTGACCACCATCCTGAAGTTAGTATTTTCTTTTGCTCTATAAAAAGGGTATTGCATGGTATATATTGTCTTTGTGACCTTGCTTTTTGCATTCGATATTCTCTTTCTAAAACCCACTCATGTTGGTGTATGTAGTTGTAATTCATTTATGCTTAATACTCTATTGTGTGCTGGTATCGTAGGATATTGATCTATTCTCCTGAAAATGGGTATTCAAGTCATTGTTTCCACTTTGGGGCAATTAAACAATGCTTCTTTTACCCATACCCTGGTGCTCAAGTGCAAAAGTTTCCCTAGAATATGTGACTAGGAGTTGGATTGCTGGGCTCCAGTGGACGGGTGGTTTGCATTTCACAAAGTAATGTCAATTGTTTTCCAAAGTGAATGTACCAGTTTGTATTCTCAGAAGCTAAGTACACGATGTTCTCTATTCTCAAAGTGATTTTTTCCTGTAGAAAATGTAAACATCTCAGGATTTCTCTGCTCTGTGGTGATAAAATTAGATGATAAAATCCCATCTTCCCCCATGATTTTCTTCCACAAAAGATGGTTTCTGGTGGGTCTCTGCCCTCAGAGAGAAAGCGCCAGACCCTGCCGTCTCACCTGCCGCTGTCTGCAGAGTCTGCCCGCTCTACAAATCCACCTTAATGGGTCATTAGAGGTGCCTGGAGACTGTAATTATGGTATAGCGTTTCATGGGTTTGCAATTGCCGGCTGTGTTTTCTAGACGCCCGAATCAAGTCTACTGTGGAATGATGCCTCTCAGAAAGTTTGCATACAATATTCTGGATAATGAATAAAAGGAGATGTTCACCTTTGGCTCAAGGCCCCACTTACTCCAAGGTGAGTGAACTAGGATGCCTAGTTTAATATATATTAATTAATATATCATTTAGTAATTTAGTATAGTTTAATTTCATTAATATATAGTTTAGCTAGTATACAGCTAGTTTAGTATCTATTAAAACTGGCAGAGGGGAAGGCATGCTGCTGACCCATGAGAGCTAGTGTATAATGGTATATTCTGGGGATCCTTTTCTGCAGAGGAAGGGGGACAAAGCATCGTTTGTTCCAGTTAGATCACAGAGTCCTCACTAGAGGTGACAGAATATGAGTAGAGCAAAGGATCCTAGTCAATCCCCTGACTCGGGGGACTGATGTCCAGGGAAAAGAGATGACCAGCTCCCGCTTTCCATGTAGGCCTTGGGGGTAGCTGCAGCTTGTCCTGAAAGCCTAGTTAATTGCACTAGGTTTCCTTCCCTGAAAGCGGAGTCCAAATAGGAATTCTCAAACAAGTGATTTATCAAATGAGTGTTCCCATTGTGCAGAGGGAAATGGGACAGGCCAGGGGAAGAAGTTAGGCCAAGGTGTGGGTTCAGTTGCCGACAGGAGTAAAAAATGATACGACGACTTTAGAACATGGTTTGTCACTTTCTTATAAAGTTAAATATACCTTTATTATATGGCTCAGCTACTCCACTCGTAGGAGTTTCCCAAGAGAAATGAAAATATATGTCCCCTCAAAGACTTGTGCATGAATGTTTGTAGCAGCCATTTTTGCCATAGGTCAAACCCAGAAACAACCCGAATGTCCATCACCAGGTGAATATATAAACGCACCTGCAATGGATTATCACTCAGCAAATAGAATAGTTTGAATCACCGATAGACATAATGATATGATCAAATCTCAAAAACATAAAACAGTTCATATTATATGATTCCATTTATATGGAATTCTAGAACTGGCGAAACTTACCTGAAGTGTCAGAAGGCAAATCTCTGATTGTCTGGGGTCAGAGAAGGAAGACAATTGAATGGAAGGGGACATGAGGGAATTTTGTGGTATGATAACAATGTTCTGTATCTTCACTGAGATGGTGGTTAAACAGGTGTATTCATGAGTCAATACACAGCACACTGAACACCTGATTGCTATGCCTGGACATTATACCTCCAAATTATTTTGACGAGAAAAGAGATGTGGTTATTTTGGGGGTGTTGAAACTAAAGGTGTTTTTTACTTTATTTGTAACATTTTTCTGTATTTCTAAGTTTTTTATAGTAATAATCTCATCACTTTCCTTTTCAAAAATACACTGTCACTGTGAAAACATGCTCTCCATCTTTGAAGCTTCCGCTCAGACCCTCTCCCCTTTGGGAGCCTTACCCGATGCGTCTGTCAGAATTGTTTGTCCCCTCTTCTCAAGCCCTGTTGACCTTGTGGGTGCCAAGGCCAAGCCATTTGCATTCTGTCCTGGGCTGGTGTTCCTGCGTGTGTACTCGCTTCCTTGCCCTGTGGATGCCCAGTGGTAGGAGGGTTGTGCTAGCCCGGACCCCATACGTGGTTGGCCAGATTAAACTGGGATTTGTGAGACTCCGGAGAAGTTTCTGGGGCAAGTTCAGAGGATGCACTCACTGTGAAGGGGAGGAAACTGAAGCAGAATGCAGAGCTGCTGAGAACTTGACGTCAAGCCTAGCCAGTTGCCGGCTGGGTAACCTCCTTTGGCAAAGCCCTTGAACCTCAGTGCCCCTTCTGCAAAGTGGGGGCAATGACGTCTCCCTGTTTGTTGTGAGGCCTAAGTAGCACAATGCTTGGCCCACAGTAAATGCTCAGTTAGCACTGGCTGCTATTGGAATTATTGTCATTATAACAAATGATAATAAGATAAAGAGCACCGCCCAGATGGGGAGGTATGAAGAAACATGCAGACAGATGAAGCAAGGGCTTTTCTTCCTGGTCAAAGACATCTGCTTCGATTAGTGGTATGTAACATCTATTTTTAAAAGCCAATCAGATATTAGTTGTCTTCCACATTAATGGTTTTTTGAGAAAATCAAAACCGTTTCCCGCAGAAGCAGACGTCCCGAAAGGAGTTTGGATTTTGCTGGCTCTGCTCTTCATTCAGGTATCAGGTGGCAACCAAGGCCCAGCCTGGAGGAGGCTGGCTTTCTCTGGAGTGTTTGCTGGAGCCGGGCTGACACAGATCTGATAGAGGTTGTCAGATCTCCGAAGAACAATCGAATTTCTAAGCAGAGCCCCTTCTCCGAGCTGTGCGGTGCCGCGTTACATTGGTGAATGCCAGCGCGCTGCTGAGCACGTCCTGGTGAATAGAAGTGTTTTGATGTTTTGTTTTTGGTCGGAGATTGAAGTCCAGTGTCTTGGGACCCAGTGACTTCGGCTGACCTTCCTGCTACATGGACAGGGCTAAATTTCAACCCCTGGAGGCTTCTGCACACAAAACCTCGTGCCTCGCAAGGGCAGGTGCAAGGAGACCCAGCGGAAATCTGAAATCTTCGCTGCTTCAGAGCCCGGAGCTCGCTTCTGTCAGAGGAATTAGGTTTCACAAGCCCTTTTTTATGTAGAAAGCATATCATTAGGGGAATCTGGACAGGGCGACTTATTAAAACTGCTGCCTGTAGTTGAGAGAAAGCCATGAATGCCTAAGGACATTTAAAAGCTTATGGTGTGCATTTTTATTACAATTAAATCTTGTACTATCTCTGCAAGTGAATCACTTGGCTGAAGTAACGGGCTTCTAGAAGTTATTTTAGGTCTTGGTAGTTCTGGAAAACCCGTTTTCCTCAAAACTCGTGTTGCAGTTTGGAAATCAGTTTTCATTTATAATTTTTAATTGAGTAAGCAACCTTATAAAATGTGTAACTTTACCTTCTCACCGTTTTTGAGCTTCTATTGACAGATCTAACTCCTCCGTTCTTGATTTTTTACGCACTGTTAGGTTTTTCACCATTTTGTTCAATGTGTATGTGAAGTTTGTAATCTATTTCCCCTGAACATCTTATTTAAGCTTAATGTGCCTACACTGTCTTCACAGCCATTCCTAGCAAATAATACTTTTTCCATGACATGATCCTGTTCTGTTTACTGAGTTGTTGCCCTGAGTTTGAGTATTTAGAAGTTTGTTATGGTGGTTCTTGCTGTCAGTGGATTATTTGCACCTTTGGCCATTTAGTGTTTCCTTTTAAAAAATATTCCCTTTAACTGCATTAGAAAAGGTGGCCCTGGGAGGTGCTTGGACGTTTGCAAGGGTCCCCAGGCTTCTCCCCCCATCCTTACCCTTCCTTTAAAAACTCCAGGTTCCACATGCACCTGCAAGGTCTTCCTCGGCCCCTCTTCTGATGTCTGGCAGCGCCCCCCACATGTTGATGGCCTTGTGTAACCTGTAATCAGGGGGAGACTCCTTCTGTTCTTCAAGCAATCTCCAGGAAGGGGTTTCTGTATGAACCCAGGTCGACTGAGCTCAGCTGGTATCACAGAAGCTGTACTCTTGGGGAAAAAAAATCCCATGGGATGCTTACTTTGTTAAGTACCCATTCTCTGGAGATTTGTGCTGCCTAAGTTATTTGGGTTTTTTGGTTTTGTTTTTTGTTTTTTTGTTTTTTTCCCCAGCAAGGGGTCACCTTATAGATGACAGAGTTGCTGAGGCAAAAGTACTTCATGATGCAGGATCAAGCACCTTCTTCAATGTGGCAATCCTTGCCATTGTGGCTGATGGGTTCTGGTCGACAGCGCTCAGTTGTGCCCATTGGCATTTTGACAGGAAACATCTTGGAGCTTTATAAGGACCCACAGGACCTGGTCTCTCTTTCTGTTGTAGCCTCTGCCCCCTCCCTGCTTGGTGGAGCTCCATCAATATTGGTCTCATCGCTGTCCTTTAAGCACACCCATCTTATTGGCCCTGCCTGGAGTTCTCATCCCCCTGATCTGAGCAGGGCTGATTCTCATAACTCAGCTGTCAGCTGAGAGGTTCCCTCTTCCAGGCAGTTTCCCCAGACCACCACTGCTGAGTGGTTTCCATTCACTCGTTAGCACATTTTCCCCTTTAAATTTTTGCAGAACTTTTTTTTTTTAAATCACTATCTGCTGCTTTGTGCATTGACTGTCTCTCCCACCAGTCGGCAAACGCCATGAGAGCAGGAATCCTGTCTGTCTCATTTTCCCAAATCCTAGAACAAAGCCAGGCACGTAGTAGTTACTCAGTAAGTATTTATTGAATAGCTGAGTGGAACCTTGGCTCCTCAAGCACTTACAAAGAGTTTCTAGGGAGATACTCTGGCCTTTAGGAAATTGGAGCCAGGTGCACAGTTGGTTCTTAGTGAATGCTCGCGTTGATGGGGCTGGTTTGCAGACCAGTGGTCAGGCCCAGGAGAACAGACCCACACTCCTGGCTATTTTCTTGCAGCATTCTCTCTGGCAGTAGCATCTAGCCATGGTTCCCAACAAATGTTATTAGAATATCTAAGACACAGGGACCTGTCCTCAAGGAGGGCTCATTGCATGCATTCATTCATTTGTCAGCACTTACACAGTACTTTCAAGAATTCTGAGTTTGATTGCATCCTGTCCCAGCTAACAAGTTAGCCTGCCCCAGTTTCATGCTGGTAGAAGATATGAGGCTCTTGCGTCAGAGTTAAAGGATAGTTTCTTACTCACAGCAATAGCAATAACCAGAGTATTAGCATCTTTGTGATGGTTTTTCCAAGCCCTGATTTCCAAAGGGTGACCCAAAAAGAGGGCCAGCTGACACCTGCACACACGATGAATTGCAGGAGAGGAAGCCTGAGCTTTGGGGGCCTGTTTCTCTTATCCTGGACAGTCTGTCTGCCTTTTGCCCCAGAGGGAGATACTAACTCTATCTTCCAAGGCTGTTCGATATACAAATATCTTTGAAAAGATAATCCGGAAACAAGAGTGGCCAGTACCTCTGTTCACAAGATGTATTGAAATGCTTGAGACTCATGGAAAATTATGTCACAACAAAGTAGGTCCTCAAATTTACTGAATGAATGAATAGCAAGTGTTGCATGCAGTGCATGGTCAAAGAAGATGTGGTTTCTGTCGATAGTGGCTTGTGTCTTCTTGTTGGGGAAAGAAATGATATGGTACTACAGTGGTTAAGTGCTTGTGCCATGGGCTCAGATGCCTGGCTTTAAATCCTGCTCCCATCACTCATTAGTTTTGCAGCCCTGGTCTCAGATTCCTCATCTCTGAAACGGAGGTCATAGAGCTTTTGTGATTAGAAAAGCCTCACTGCAATTGTAAAGTGCTTGGCTTAGTGCCTAACCTGTGGTGAGTATCCAAGGAAGTGTTAGTTACTAGGTTGAACCATACGAGATTGCCATTTCTGTAGTTCAGATATCAGCAATTTTATGTAGGTCAGCCTAATCATATCACCATTATTATTCATCTTTGACTTGGTTATGAATCATGGTGTAGAAATGACGGTGCGGTGGAGGTGTGCCCGGGGTCAGGTGAAGCAAGCCTGGAGAGGCAGGAAAGTATCTGGGAAAAAGAAATGGGCCTAGAACCAGATGCGGCTCTGAGCCCCACCTTCTCCTCTCATTAACCCTGTGACCTTGGGTGAACCACTTAACCTCCGAGCCCCTTGTCTCATCTGTGCAATAGATACAATAATCCCTTCTACCTCGCTGGACATCGTGAGGCTAATATCAGATGATGGATGTGGAATTGCTTTGTAAACTAGAAGGCACTGTACGCATGTACTCGTGCTCCATAGGAAGAGGTCTTAAAGGCTGTGAGATGTGTGTCTGGCTTCCACCAGACCACCACTAGGTATAATTTAATATCCCTCCTCAGTACTCTAATCACAGTTTTACATTTGAAGTATAGCATTGGCCCCTAAACTCAAATTGCTGCATTAGAATCAAGTTACACTAGTCAGGTTTGTAATCGAGGCCTACAGCCTTCAAGCACCACAGGGACCATCTGGTGAACCAAAGAAAGAGATCATCTCATTACAAAGGGTAATTGGCTTGCCGCTAAATCAGTGAATAGCTAACATTTATCAAGCTCTTTTAATGAGTCAGGCACAGTTTTAGCTCTTTATGTGAATGACTTCTCATTGAAACCTTGAAAAATTCTACAATGGAGATAGGTAATAATGTCCTTATGCCCCATTTTACAGATGAGAAGACTGAGGCAAAAAGGGGGGAACAATTAGGAATCGGCAGTGCTGGACTGCTGAGTTACATTGCCCGAGCACCCTCGGTAATAGTCAGAAGCACCCATGCCCAGTACGTTGGCCCCCTAAGGGGGAGGCCTTAGGGCCATCCCTCTGGGGCAGCTGTAGTTGTCTTCAGCTGTTCCTGCTGTCCTGGGAGCTCTGCCCTTCCCACCACCAGCCTGGAAAAACCAGGTCCTGCTGGGCACTTGCAGGGAGAATGGTTCCACATTCCACCTTTGCCACCAGCCTGCCTGTACCCTGGCGAAGATGTGAGGACTTCAGTCCCTTGCTTTTGCGGGGACTCTCTGTGGTGGGGAAACTAAGGCTCACTGTGGTTGCTTTTGCATCTACTTTGAGCTTGTGCTCTCCCTGGAGAGAGCTTGTTTCTAGCTCCTTGTGGGACTAAGGTATTAGCTCAGAGTCAGCAGGTAGCATGCCCTCGTGGTGATCCCGGACAGCCAGCGCGAGTTTCAGCTTCTACAACAGAGACACACGATGGTATGGTGGCTTAAAGAACAAAGTTTATTTCTCATTCCCCAAGAGGAGCATTCTAGGTGGCAGGTGGTCCTGCTTCATGCGGTCATTCAGGGATGCAGGGTCCTCCAGGTTGCTTCACCGCTCCTAGGGAAGGGCTTCTCAAACTGTAAGGTGTGAAGGCCCCATTTTCTCTTCCGTCTGTCTTTCTTTCTTCCTTTTTTCTTTCTTTCTTTCTTTCTTTTTAACATTTCAATCCATTTCAGATCAGAATTTTTATAAAAAAAAATTAAAAGGAATTACTGGAACAATGAAGGGGGGAAACTTCCCAAAGACATGCGAAATAGAAGCCTAAAGTATTTTATTATTAGATATAACAGACTTAAATTGGTATAAATGTTGCTAAATATACCCTTTTCCATTTCTGTACATATCTCATCAGGGACTGGTGCTGGAAAGCCCTTTAAGGGGCGTAGGCCTGGGTGTTGTCATCGTCCTCGTAGCTGAAACTGAGTTGTATCATGTCCAGGTGACAGTCGTGGGAAGGAGCTCCATCTCACACCATGATCATTTTTTTGGAGATTTAATTTACATAAAATAAAATTTCCTCATTGAAGATGTACAGTTGTATGAGTATTGACAAATTGTGCAACTGTCATCAGAATCATGATACAGAATATTTCTATCCCCCTCAAAAGATCTCTCTTGCTCTAATTCCAATTAATCTTCTCCCCCGCTTGCCCCTGGAAATCCTAATCTAATTGCTACTCCTACCGTTTTTGCTTTTTCCAAATGCATATAAATGGAATCATACAATATGTAGCCTTTATTTTTTAAAAAAGATGTATTTATTTGAGAGAGTGAGAAGGCAAGGGGAGGGGCAGAGGGAGAGGGAGAGAGAGAATTTCAAGCAGCCTCCCCGCTGAGCATGGAGCCAGACCTGGAGCTTGATCTTACAACCCCGAGATCATGACCCGAGCAGAAACCAAGAGTTGGATGCTCAAGCGACTGAGCTACCCCGGTGTCCCAGTATTAGCCTTCAAGGCTGGCTTTTTTTCCCCCCCCACCTAGTATTTCAGTATTGACATTGATTTATGTTCTTGCATGTATCAATTAATTACTCTCAGTAATTAATTAACAATTTCTTTATCCATTTTCCTGTTCATGGTCACCTGGGTTCTTTTTAGTTTTTGGAGAATATAAATAAAGTTAATATAAACACTTGCATAAAGGTGTTTGTGTAAACATATGGTTTCATTTCTCTTAGGTCAATACCTAGCTGTGGTATTGCAGAGTCATACAGTAAATGTACTTTTAACTTGATTATCTTTTATTTTTTAATTTTTAAAAGATTTCATTTTTTAAAGTAATCTCCACCAAACATGGGGCTCGAACTTGCAACCCCAAGATCAAGAATCGCATGCTCTACTGACTGAGTGAGGCAGGTAGCCCTCCCTGTATATTTAACTTTATAAGGAACAGCCAAACTCTTCCAAAGTAATTTTGCCCACATTTAGCTTTTAGGTTTTTTTAAAATTTTAGCCAATATCTTCTTACCTGTTTGTAGGGAAGCCACTTCTCTCCCCCAGGCTTTGCCCAAGGGGAAACAGTTTACATCTGCTATCTGTCCTTGGACAAACTTTCTTCTCTTGTAATTCACTTTATTTAAGTGGCTGGTAATCTTTGATTAGTGGGAGAAAAATCATGACTGTGTAGGTTATATGGCTTTTTCTCATTTTTAGACTGGGAGTGATGTTCTTTGCAGCTTTCTAAGTTTTATACAAAAGCACAAAGTTCCACCATCATAAAAGTGTAGTCCTAGAAGTGGCTTGCAACATTTCCACTCATGATCCAGTCCAAAGACCCAGTCACATGCTCAGGCTTAACTGCAAAGAATTCTTAGAAATGTAGTATAGTCATGGGCCCAGGAAGAAGAGGAGAATGGACTTTGGTGAATAACCAGCTGTTTCTGAAACCAGGCTCCAAACAAGCAAAATCTAAAATAATTCTGGACTTGTGCTTGGTGCATAGTAGGTATCCAGGTTGTGTTGGGGGTGAGTTTATCCTTTTTTTTTTTTTTTTAAGATTTATGTATTCACTGGGGTGCCTGGGTGGCACAGTCAGTTAAGCATCTGACTCTTGGTTTGGCTCAGGTTGTGATCTCAGGGTCATGAGATAGAGCCCCGTGTTGGGCTCTGTGCTGAGAGTGTGAAGTCTGCTTGGGTTTCTCTCTTCCTTTCCTTCTTCCCGTCCGCCCCCCCCCCAACTCTCTCTCTCTCTCTCAAATAAATAAGTCACTTATTTATTCATTTGAGAGAGGAGAGACAGAGAGAGCACACACAAAGGTGGGGGGAAGGACACAAGGACAGGGAGAGAGACAGTCTTCAAGCAGACTCCCCACTGAGCATGGAGCCCCATGCAGGACTCGACTCCAGGACCCTGAGATCATGACCTGAGCCAAAATCAACAGATGGCCTTAACTGACTGAGCCACCCAGGCACCCAGTGAGTTTATCCTAATGGAACCAAACAGAGTATTATCAGGGGCTAAGTGGAGTTCTTTAGGTAGAGCAAAGGTCAAAGCTGAGGTGACAAAGACGTGGTGTCCTCTTGCTTGTATCTCAGTGACTTGAGGCCATCTTGGTATAAGCTGGGTGCACATCGTCCTTTACTCTTAAGGCTGGAGAACGACGTGTCGGTCAGGGGCACAGTGGGCTTCACCTGCCACGGGGATGACCTCAGCAGGCAGCAGAACTGGAGTCTTAACTGCTACCAGAAAGAAAGGCACAAGCTCAGCGTGTGAAACCCCAACATCCAATTTCTGCATTCTGCAAACATCCTCAGCGCTGGAGCTAGGTGTTTGTTGGGAGCTGTCCCCAGGAAGTGATGGCTCCTAAACTTACATGTACCTTGGGCTTTGGCTTATGGTTATACAGGCGATTGGTGCAAGTTGTCAGGCGCACCTTCCAGACTCCAGTCTTCACCATTGGGCTCTCTGGCGTAGAGCTTTGGAGCCTCGATTCCCTATTTGGCCCAAGTTGAAGCAATCCCAGAAACGTGTTCTAAAGGAAGTCTAGGCCTTGGTAAGATGTGTGGGGACTTTCTAGCCAGATCGTAATGGTGAAGAAACTGAGTTTGCACAGGAGGATGTCACCAGGTTCGGAGCTCTGCTGGTTTTGCAAACTGAAGCAGTGACAACCCAAGTCTGTGCCAGAAAACTCACCCACACACTCTGCAGGCTGTCTCTACTTCAGTCGGGACAAGGCACATTCAGGTGACCACCCTTGGCTCTAGGCAGGGCTACTAGATATGCTGTTAGATACGGACTGTGCCCTGTGCACAATCCTCCCCCACAGGAGGGGCATGGGAAACTCGTTACCCCGCTGTGCACCCTGGCACAGGCCTAGTACACTGGCAGGGGTGCTAGGAACAGGGCTTTTCCTCATTCAGCCAAAGGCCCTGTATGGCAGCTGTGGCCCCATCTGTAGCTTTGTTAAGCTTGCCCCTGGATCATTCTGGGCCTCAGAAACCTAAGCCTGTGGCCCATGATGCTTTTATTTGCATCCCTTCAGAGACAATCTAACAGGCGGCGGGCTTGCTGGAGCCCGATTACTCAGGTTCAAACCCCAGCTTTATGACTTACTAGCTGTGTGGCCTCAGGAAAATTATTTGACTTCTCTGTGCCTCGAGTTCCCTCATCTGTAAAATGGAGATCGTGATATTACTGACCTCAGGAACTGTGAGAATTGAATGGATAAGTACGTGTGGGTTTAGCAGGTGCCTAGAATGCTGAATAAGTACTGTGAAAGTGTTAGCTGGGATGACAATGTCCGCAATGATGATGATGAGGTGAGGATGCTGTCCATGACATCAGGAACCTCTCTCCCTTACCCCCTTGTGACTTTTCTCTGAGGCGTTATTTTTAGGCCCTGAGCCCAGAAGAAGTTATGGTTTTTTTTAAAAGATTTTATTTATTTATTTGACAGAGATAGAGACAGCGAGAGAGGGAACACAAGCAGGGAGAGGGTAAAGGGAGAAGCAGGCTTCCCATCGAGCAGGGAGCCTGATGTGGGGCTCGATCCCAGGACCTTGGGATCACGACCTGAGCCGAAGGTGGATGCTTAATGATGAGCCACCCAGGCGCCCCAAAGTTATGGTTCTTTTGAGCAGCAATCTGTCTTTAATCTTATGGACACTGCAACTCCTGTTTCCATCTTGGCTTTGGGTGCTAAATGAGGAATTTCAGCAAAATTAACCACTTGTAAAGGGCTTTTAGGGATGGGTTCTCTGTGTTCATTGCTCCTGACCCAAGTCCTTGAAGGCAATCCTTGATTTCTCTCTTTCTTCGTAACCCAAAACAAATCCTTTTGTTGGCTTCTGCAGAAGTGGTCCTGGTTCTGACCACTCTTCACCCCTTCTACCACTGTCAGCCTTTTTTCAACACAAATGTAAGAGTCTTAGTTGGGTCCCTGCTTCTGTGCTGGTCCCTGAAACCTGCTATCCCTGTAAAAACCAGTGTGGCTTTAAAAAATATAAGTCAATAAACATCATTCCTCTGCTCTCAACCTTTCAATTACCTTGAGGAAAAGAATCATGATTTGCACTGTCCCCCATCTGTCTCCATCCTTGCTCTCCTCCTCCCACCCCCACCATGTGCTCTGTGCCTGTCCCATCATCCTCCTCGTCCCTCTCTGCACTGTGCATGGCCAGCATTTTCTCCTTGTGGTGTCTTCTCCTTGGGATGCTTCCCAATGGCTAATGCCATGGCTTGCTCCTTTCCTCTCTCATCTGAGCAGAGGCTCAGGTGTCATCTCATTAAAAGCCCTTCTCTGACCAGCTTTTCTTTTTGCTTTTTACATTTTTTTTAATTTTAATTTTTAAGTAGGCTCCACATGGAGCTTGAACTCATGACCCTGAGACCGAGGCCCGAGCCGAGATCAAGAGTTGGACCCTTAACCGACTGAGACACCCAGGCGCCCTCCTGACCATCTTTTCTACAAGAGCAAACTCCTTTAAACCCTGGCATTCCCATTCCCCTTAAATTTCTTGATTTTATGTTCTGTTCCTCAGCATTTACCACAGTCTCTCAGGAATTTATTTTGTCTCTTCCTGTGAGACTCTGAGCTCCTTTCCACAAGCTCCTTTTGGGGTGTCTTGCTCCCCACAGTGCCTAGAATGGTGCTCAGCACACAGCAGGGGCTTGAAAAGAGTGATGAGAGATCAGAGGGAAATCCTGCATTTCCTGTGCATCCCCGTCTTTCTGGCCTGGTTTCTCCGAGGCTCGGAAGCAGTGTGTACAAATACACATCACACCAGGACAAAAGCAAATAGAGAGATCAAGATGGAGAATAAGTAAGGCTTTCTAGGCGCCTGCTGATTCCTCGGTGGACGATTCTGTTGAAGAAGTGAATCATGGCTATCAGCAGGAAGTTCTATGCTCTATAATTGATTAGAATATTTTAGTAACCCGCGGCCTGTCTTCACAGATGCCGGTGGTTGAACGAGAGTTTGCTGCAGGAAGAAAGAGGCCCCTGAGGTAGGGATAAGCATTTTAAATCACCTTCCTTTTCTCCTGCTTGAGAGCTCCAAGGGCTGTACATATATGCTTTCTTCTTTGGAAGAACCATATTAATTGGCAGGGGTGGAGACGCCCCCCAGCAGTTGATGTTGCAAAAGATCTTTCTTTGGTTGGAAGGTGCTCTGGGCCCTGCACCTTAAGTTATGAGCCTATTTTGGCAACAAAGTTGGGAATATGGTTCAGCCTTCTCCAGTCTGAGGGTAGTGATGTTTCTGGTTTTCGGTGCTGGCTGTGTCCCGTTGTAGGAGACAAAGGTCCTATTGCAGCTGTGAACTCCAAGATGCCTGGGGGATTTCGGGGTGTTTGTTTGCTGCTGGTTTTCCCAAGGATTTTGGACAATGATAAACATAATTAGCTGTTCTCTTCCTCTGGCCCAGATATGTGTACGTACCCCCTGACTGAGCAGAGTCTCCATAGGGGACCTGCCCTTCTTGCTGTCCAGGGCTGAAAGGAGTCACTTCCAAACATCCTATGCACAGGAAAGCAGAAAATCTGATGCAGACCATTTGTGTCTTTTGCTATAGGAAAATGCAAAGCTAGTAGAGTGAATTAATTCTGAGACAGACAATAGAGTGGGGCCCCGGGCAGGGTCATTCAAGAGACACAACTTCTTCCTTAGAGCTTTTAGCAGAAACAACTCCATTCTGAGCCCTCACAACTTTTGACGCTTTTCTTGGAGGGTTCTTTGTCTGTTCTGAGGGCAGTTAGAGAAGGCAACCAACTTTCCAGAACCTTCTGTAAAGGAGCCTTTTTATCTGAAACAGGGCTCCTTGCTGGTGGCTGGGCTTAGTGATGCCTGCTGGAGACCCAGAACAGAGTCTGTGGATCCAGCTCGTCAAGACATACGTGAGGAGGAGAAACGCTTGCACAAGGGGAAATGCTATTCATGGTTTTACTTTTGACCCTCTGTTTCTGTGCATCTCCTAAAGATATATGATTTCTTTAACATGAGAGCATACTATTTTCCTCAACTCCGGCTTCTAAATAATTACATTCATGGAAAGAGGCAGCCCAGTGCGGGGGGGGGATTGCTCTTCACGTGTGGTAAGTTGTGAACTGTGGCATTTTAGGAAGTATCTCTTGTAATCATCCACATTCTGAAATTTAAAACAAAAGCTGCTAGTGGCCAATGCTGTGAGCTACTTGTCAGACGGCAAACACTGCAGTCAGAAAAATCCCCACTGAGTTTGGGTGGCTGATTTCTCTGGCAGCCAATGAAAGCTTTGGCTGTTGCCCCTGAAGACTGGCCGAGCAAGCCAGGACGGAGCCCACCGAATGTCTCCCTATTCACCAGCCCCCCTCACTGTGGGCACAGCATGTGGGGGGGGTGGATGTGGGAGTGTGTGTGTGTGTGTGTGTGTGTGTGTGTGTGTGCAGGCACCCTCACAATTTTAGGCAGGTGCGCGTCCTGTCCAGGGATACCACACCAGCATCATTCATCCGACACCTCACAGCCAGGGAGATCCTAGCCTCAATGAACAACAATTTGGAGGCATTATTTACAAATCAATTTCTCCCTCTAAATAGGCTGTTATAAGAGTGGACCCTTCTGCTTGCCCAGCCTGGGCCCACCTGTCACTGGGACTTCCTAGCCAGTGGTCACACTGTATTGATCTTTTTAATCCCTCTCTTTGAAACACAGAGCCAGCTGATGTGGAGTTCCTCAAAAGAAAGAGTCTCCCACCGCCCCTACCTCTACAGGTAGCTAAAAAGTCTTAATTGGCTTATGGGGAGCCTGAAAGATCTCCCTTGTGTTTATAAGGTGAAAGGAAATGATGGATCCCAAATGCCCTGGTCTGTCTTTATCCGTTTCTTGGTGGAAATCAGGTGCATTTTATTTTTTTAAATTGTTTTTGAAAAAGGACTGGAAGGTTTGGAGGTGGGTAAGGATAGTGTTTCACTTTAGTGGTTGAGCTGCCAGGGGAAGGGAAGAAAGCCTCAGAGAGACACCAACATTAGGCGAGAAACTTGGTGACTTTTTTTTTTTTACTTGGTTTTTATTTACACAAAACATCTGCAGTACAAAAATGTAAACTTTGATAGCTCATAATAATAGAATAAACTCTTTATGTACAAAAATACATTTTCATATGAAAGAAGCATCTTGAATAAATTAAAGTACTTTCCAGCCTGGTGCCTGAATAGCTACGCAAGTCTTGGGTTCTTCCTAGAGCAAGCCTGCAGTGGTGGGGGTCGGGATCCATAATGCATGAAGCCCACTCCTTGTCTCTCCTTTTTAAGCCTTTTCATTGTATTGTCAGCCGGCTCAAACCGAATTTTCATGCTCGTTTTTCTTCATTAGAGTTCTACAAATTGTAAAATTGACTTTTCACCTCGTCTTCAGGGGCTGATCTGTCCCTTTTCTAAATCACACTGAAGTGGTGGCTGGGGTCAGCTCTGAGCCAGCCACAAAGGAGGTTTTGTGGAGTTCAGAAAGTGCAAAAGGAAAGGCCGTCTAAGGGTGGGCAGGAGGGGCCGGGGGCTGAGGGCTGGAGAAACAGACCAAGGGGCAGTCACGGCGAGGGTGCAGCGACCTAACAAGCGGCTCAGGTATCTCCCACCCCTTTAAAGCTCCTGCTTCCTCCCTCCGCCCGGACTGGGGGCTCCTGAGACTGCAGCTGGGGCTCCATCTACTGCCTGTTGCCTGAGGGAGGGAGAAGGTAATGGTGTTCCCGAAGGGCCTAGTGGTAAGGGATGAAACAGGGCGTCGTGTGGAGCAAGTCTTTGGGCAGGCCGGGGAAGGAGAAAAGGGGGTCGCCGGGGCCGTAGCCGAAGTCTTCCGAGGCGGCGGGGCTACTGGGGTCAGACAGTGGCGAGGCGGCGGCGGCGCAGGGGGAGGCGGCGGCCCCGGAGGCCCAGGACTCGGCGTCGCTGGAGGGGCTCGGGGGCCCGGGCAGGCAGGGGGAGCACTGCGGCGGCAGGAGGCGCTCCCGGGCACCGCCCCCGGGCAATCCCTGGTCGGCTAGGCGCAGAGTCTCTGCCAGAGCCCAGATGTAGTTATAGGCGAAGCGCAGCGTCTCGATCTTGGTGAGCTTCGTGTCGTCGGGGAAGGACGGCAGCACGCTGCGCAGCGCATCCAGCGCCGCGTTCAAGTTGTGCATGCGGTTGCGCTCGCGGTCATTGGCCTTGACACGCCGGCTCCTGCGCAGCGAATGCAGCAGCGCCTCGGAGCGCACACGCGCTCGGCCCCTGCGCCGTCGCCGCTCCTGCTCGTCATCCTGCGCCCGGGGAGTATCGGAGGCCGCAGGAACCCCGGGAGCGCCTCTGCGCGCTGGCACGGGCGTCCCCGAGGCAGAAGCTGGTGGTTGGAGCCTGGCACAGTCCTCCTCGTCGGTGAGGAAGCCGGATAGGTCGCTGCTGCTGCTGCTGCTGCTGCTGCTGCTGCTGCTGCTGAGGCTGCCGCTGCTGGTGGTGCAGTCGAGGTCCGAGAGGCAGGTCTCCAGACGGGCTGGCATCGTTGCGTGGAGCAGGACCGACGGGCAGGTAGAGGGTTCCTGGAGGACGGGAGCCCGGGCTGAGGGCAGGGTCGCCGGGGCGCACTTACGTTCCAAATGGCCCGGGCCCACCCTGTGGCCTCTGCGGGCGCTAAGGCCTGGAAAGGCGCGGACCGCACCTGAAGCTTGGCTTCACCTCCTCGCCTCGCCTCGCCTCGCCTCGTCTGGTCTGCAGGGGCCACGCTCCCGGCCGGTCTCCCGAGTGATCTCGCCGGCGAGCAGATCAGCTCGTGTGAGTACCGAGTGTGGCACACGACCGGCCTCAGGACCCCTTAAGTACCCGCCCCAACAATGGGCGCCCCCCTCCCTTGCCACCTCCGCCCCCGCGGCAGCCCCCGTGAACGGAGCTAGGCGGCAGGTCAGCCCCGTGCGGCGCCCTGGTATTTGCATAATTTATGCTCGCGGGGGGCCGCCCCGGCCCCTCCCCCCTCCCGGAGCGTGCCCGTAATTACCGCGGGCCAATCGGCGGCGTCGCGCAGCCCCGGGAGCCGTCTCCAGGCTAAGCCGGCGGGGGCGTCTCCCGGCGGTGAAACGGGGGCGGGGGCGCCCGGCGATTAGCGGCCCAGGCACGCTCCTCCGGGGGCGGGCCCGGCGCCCCTCGCTGGGGTGGGATGGGGAGGCGGGGCGCGGGCATGCAAGCGTGAGCTGCGCAGCAAGTCGCGGAAACCTGCAGCCGGCTGGAAGCCTGGGTTCGCTTCCTCTCTCCCAAGGCTGACTGGCCGCGTGGCTTTGGCCAAGTGATTTGACTTCATTTTTCCCATCTGTAAAACGGGGCAGAAGTCTCTCCTGTTGAGGATGATGTGAAGCGACGTTCCAGGGACACTGGGAACGGCGCTTTTGTAACGCAGCGCCGGATGAATGGTTGGCAGAGGCAGCGCCCTCTGAACCCAGGGAAAACCCTATCCAAAGACAGAGAGTGGCGCGGTGAAGGTCATAGAGCAAGGGCAGAGACAAGTGCTCCTGCTCCGTTCAGGTTGGTGAAGAAACAAGGGAATATCTCTGCTGACCCTCACCTAGGGGCCGGGGTGAGAGAGGGTCGAAGAGCAGTTTGGAAAGTAAAGGAATGGATGGTTTTTCAAGTTGAGAGCAATTTTGGCCAAACACCCCTAACATCACTCTAGTCCCCCAGCTTTCCGACCCCAACACTTTCCAGTGACTTTAAAGTAAGGCAAGGCTTCGAATCCCCTCCTCTCAGAGAGCCCCCCGCCCCCCTCTTACTCTGTCTCTCTTGAAGATGCCTGGAGTGTGAGCCTCCGCTGGGACCTGGCTTTCCTGGCCCAGGAGAGAGGGTAGCAAGCGCTCAGCGGAGCCACTGCCACCCCCCCCCATTCCTTTCTCTCCCTTAGTGACATAAACACACCTGTTATAGTAGAAGGTTTTCACTCTGCCTGTCACTTTTCTCTGGTCACCTGTGCTCACTTTGGAGCAATAGAACCCAGACACCCCCAACTTTGTACCTAGGGAGAAATAGTCACTAAGGAACAGCACCAGATTATGGGGGGAGGGAGGTTAAAAACAAAAGGAACACCTTTTAGCAAAGTTTCAGTCTTCTCCCCACGATATCTGGTTGATGGCCTCAGGTCTGGTCCCTGCTGTTCTCAGAGCCGTCTCTGCCTGGGACAACTGTCCCCTTTCTACGGGGCTGTTGTCTAGAGGCAGAGCCTGCCTTGGCTGGCTGTCCAGTGCTGGTTTTCTGGCTTAATGGGCCCTACCCAGCCCTGCCTTCCCCTCCGTGGTGCCTTACATGTACTCCCAACCTGGAGCTTTAGGGTTGTTACAAGTCACCAGAAGTGGATTTAATCTGGTTAAGCAGGAAAGGGAATTTGTGGGGTGATACTAGGCATTTGTGAGAGCCTGCTGGAGCTGAGGCTTCTCTGCTTCTCTGAGGCTCCAGTGCACTCCCACCAGCCTTGATTTGACATTGCTGGGCCATTGTATTATATTCCTGAGACTCTGGTACTAAATCACTATGAACTAGGGCCTTCAAACAGCAGACACTCCTTCTTTAGGAGGCTGGAAGTCTGGCATCAAGGCATCAGCAGCGTTGGCTGTGTTTGGAGGCTGTGAGGGAGAGTGTGTTCTGTGCTTCTCCTAGCTTCTGGTGGCTCCTGGGAATCCTTGGCCTTCCTTGACTTGTAGCTGCACCACTTCCGTCTCTGCCACCTTCTTCTCTGTGTTTCTGTGTCTTCTTTTCTGTTGCTTATAAGGACCCTCGTCACTGGATTTAGCACCCACCCCAGTCCGGGCTGATTTTGTCTTGAAATCCTTACATTAATTCTAGCTGCAGAGAACCTTATTCCAAATAAGTTCACATTCTGAGTTTCTGGGTGGACATATCTTTTGAGGCCACTATTCAACTTACTGCAGCAACTTTTCTAAATTCTTGGAAGAAAGAATCTGTCTGTTCAGGGGAACAGGGTCACTGGAGTGGCCCTTTGTCATTTCTTGGCTGCCTTGCGCCTGAAGAGCCTTCCTGTGGAGGAATTTCAATGCTTGAGCACCTCCCTCTCCATTCCTGGCAATTGGGGTATGACCATGTGACTTAAATGGGGTCAATGGCATGCCCCACTTGGAACTTCGGCTCTGAGCTGGTGATGGTTTGGAGTATACATGTGTTGTGGCAACAACCTGGATGGGCCAGTGGCCAGTGGTGGAAGGTTTGGCTAAGAGCCAGTAGGTATCCTGCCCTAGCTCTTTCGTGGACCTGCCTTCAGCTGTGGTCCTGCTACCCGTCCCCCAACCCCCCCTATATTCCAAGCTGGTTCTCTAGTCTTCTTATTGACTGCACAAGAAACCCCATAGGACTTTTCTTTTTTTTTTTAAGCATTTTTTTATTTGAATGAATTTTAGAATTACAGGAAAGCTGAGAAGAGTAGTCTGAAGTTCGCTTTTATCCCTCATCCGGCTTCCACTGAAACTAACATCTTGTATAACCACTGCACAGTCGTGATGTCGAATTTTCTTATTCCTGTTGTTAACCTTAATTATTTGGTTAAGGTGACGCGTGCCAATTTCTTCACAAAGTTATAATCTTTCCCTTTGTAATTAATAAATACCTCAGGAGAGATACTTTAAGATAATCCAAAGATCCTTTCCTTCCCCTCAAACTTCTATCCCTCAATTTTAGCTGCACGAGTTGATCTTATCTGCAATAATTACTGTGGTACTTGTCTAATGGTGATTTTCTATTTCTCTCTCTCTACATTTCTTAGTTAGAATTCTTTAGTAAGGAAGAATTTGTGCAGTCCTTTTGCTTTATCAATATGGACTTACATTTTAGTCTGTGGGTTAAAATCCATGCTATCATTATTTACATTGTTGCTCTAATTGTTGTACTTCGGCCATTACGAGCTCCTGGGGGTTGGCTCCTGCAGCAGAAGCAATTTTTACTGGAAACTTGCCTCAATATCATTCCTTTTTAATTGTAGAGTGCACCTCTCCATAGCATAATAATCACTTGAGGGGCTTGTTAAAATATAATCCTTGTCCCTAGTCTCTGATTCAAGAGATAGGGTTTGTGCCCTGTAATCTGCATTTTATTTTTTTATTTTTTTTAATCCACTAAGAGTTTTATTTGCCACCTGCCATTCTCTGAATGCTTGCTGAGAAATGTAAGGTTTTTTTTAAATGATTTTTTATTATATTATGTTAGTCACCATACAGTACATCCCCGGATTCCGATGTAAAGTTCGATGCTCCATTAGTTGCGTATAACACCCAGTGTACCATGCAATACGTGCCCTCCTTACTACCCATCACCATCCTATCCCATTCCCCCACCCCCTCCCCTCTGAAGTCCTCAGTTTGTTTCTCAGAGTCCACCCATAGGACTTTTCTTAATAGGACTCTCTTGCTTGAGTTGGCTAGGCTTGATGTCTGAGGTTTGCTAAATAAAACACCAAGTTAAATGCTCCATTGCCAAAGCACGGAGACTGAGGCAACCCATATACCATATTGCTTGCCACATGGGCCAAGCACTGTGCCAGACACTGGGTTAACAGGGATGAAAACCTGGCTGCTGGGGGTCATGGGCTGTGAGCCTCATAAGCCTGGGGTTCACTGCTGGCAGCTCCCTTGGAGATTACTCATTGGTGCACTGCACCTCATACCTAGGAAACTGTTGGGAGATGGAGGGGTCTTTTCTTTGGTTACCCCAGGGATCGCTGGTGGTCAAACTAGGCCCAGACTCAGGAGTCCTTTCAGCCCCCATTCCAGGTTTTTCCATCACTGTTAATACGTACACAGTGAGCCCTTCCTGCATGCGGCCCTGTGCCAGATGCTCTGTGTAGAGTCAGGAAGGCCTGTAGTCATAGAGCAGGGAAGATGTGGTCAGGGGAGATGTGGCCAGGGGAGATGTGGCCACAGAAGGACGACTTGCCACTGGCTGTGAGAGGTACTGAAGGCCCACTAAGGGAACAGATCTGAAGAGCATTATGCACATCTCAAAGGGAAGGGGGGTGATCAGGGAAGGCTTCCTGGCAGAGGGCGACTTGAGAAGGCCTTGAAGGATGAGTGGGATATGAACAGACAAATTAGATAGAAGACAGGTATGAGAATGACTGTGGCAGCACTGTGGGGGCCAGTCTGGATGGGGCTTCTATGGGCTCCCAGTGGGAAGAGGGTAGGGGACAGTCGTGGTGGGCTTTGAATGGCCATGGCAGTCTTTCTTCTTCCTCTTTGTCTCCTTCTCCTGTTGCTTTCTCTGAGTAGGGCTATCACAGTGGTTGCAGCGGTTCACTGCACAAGATCATCCAGTGCAAGTGGGGGGCTAAACTCTAACCTCTCTGAGCCATGCACCATAATGTGGGATGGCATCTTCCCAGAGAGGTGTGCTTTGCAAATGTGCCCAAAGGCACCTTATGAGCTAGCAGTGCTCCGTGCTCTCTCCCGCATGTGTCCGACTCCTCTGCCCAAGCCTTAGTGACCTGACTGGGCAGGCATCTGAGCCTTGCCCTGCCTGCCCCTGGCTCTTGGCTATTGCATGGGGCAGCTCCTCGCCAGACATTAGTGCCTGCCCACTTTGCTTTTCATAAGTGTATCTGAGGCTTGGGTGGGGGCTTTCCTGCAGGTGACCCACTGCGGATGGAGCTGAGTCCTGGGAGAATGAGAACAAGATGTTAACTTAGGCTCCCATGTGTTCCCTTTGAGGCACAGAGCACTCTCTTCCAAAGAAATAGTCAGAAGTTTCTGTTGCCCCCCCCCAACCAGATCCCCTGGAGGCGAGTACAGAGCACATCTGTGGAAGCCCTCGTTCCCAGAGCACACTAGGATGCAGGAGACAAGGTGGTGAGGGCTGCACCAGGTACCGTGGCTGCCTGATGTGTGAGCCATCCGATGGCCAGTCAATGGGGACAGAGCTAGGTGGGTGAGGCAGATGTTCCAAAAGACTGGATGAAACAGGAGTTTTTCATGCCGTGGTCACCTGAGGTGGTAGGGATGGTGGGGGACCCCAGCCCCAATGCCCTCCCTCATCAGACTCTGGAAATATGGACCACATGCAGAAGTGGTGATTGATACTTAGAGCGTCTGTTTGCCCTCATACAGGAATAAATTCTTTGCTTTAGCATCAGCCCTCCTCTCCTGTGCTTACCCAAGCCCGTGAGGCACGTCAGACATGCTTCTGTGACAGCTCAGAGGTGCCCCAGGTGATACCAAGACTGGGGCTTCTGTGGTTTTGCTTGCCTGTGTGACAGCTGGGGGTGTGAGGGGAGGGGAGGATCCCCGGAAGGGGTGCAGGGGCTGGAAAGGTCGTGCCTCCTCCAGGCAGCTCTCGAGGTCTGACTCAAGACCACTGCAGAACCAGCAAGGAGGTGATTCGAGCCCCTGAGAGGACCTTTCTGATGTCAACACCCGCTGAAGGAACCAGCATTTTGGAGAGATGGAAGGAGAGGTTCTCAGGGTTGAGCAAGGCATTTGATGTTTCCAGGCTCTTTTGAGTTTCTTGGTTTCTTTCTTTCTTTTTTTTTTTTTTAAAGGAAGAAAGGCCAAAATAGAAAAGAGTGACAAATTATAAATGTTTATCTGCAGTAAATGAATGTGGTCAGCATATACAAATTCAAAGCTGTCTGTGCTGCTCATAAGACAATTTCAGAATTTTTAAAACATTTTAATTTATTTCTTAAGAAATCTCTACACCCAACATGGGGCTGGAACTCACAACCCTGAGATCGAGAGTTCCGTGCTCCAGTGACCGAGCCAGCCAGGCGCTCCAGACGATTTCAGCATTTCGAAAAGAGCATCAAATCCTCATGTGCGTCGGCACGGAAGCAGATTTAAATTTGCAGGTGCATATCTTCTTCCTCTGGCCTTGTCAGTGACTCAGGGACCACGCGTGTGACTTCATTTGGCGTTAGTACCCACAGCCTTTGAGCCCTTTTGTGGACATGAAGCTGAGCCAGATGGCTTCCTCGCCATCCTCCCTTTCAGTGATCAGAAACATGTAAGCCTGAGGTTGAACAAACTGGCTTTCAGAGATGCTGCTGTGGGATGAGGCTGAGGGGGGTCCGTGTCCTGCAATTCCACGTGCTGACATGCTAATCTGGATGTGTTGAGTGGGGTGGGGGGAAGGACATCATCGCATTTCATACTTTCTCCCAAACTGTTTTAGCTGAGATTCAGCATTCCGCATCCACACCAGTTGTTAACGGAATATTAATTTCAAGAGTGCTGGGTATCTACATCTAGATCTGGATTTTGTTATAGGCAGTGTTCTTTTGTTTTTACAGTATACATGAACTCTCCGATGCCACTGAGGATAAGAGAGGTGAAGGGTGTCGGTGCCTTACCCAGCCACTCATCCACCCGGGTCTGGGGCACAGGGCAGTGCAGTGTACCGAGTTTATAAGGCAGATTTTTTGCACAAAGCAAAGCTGTGCGAGGGCCACACTGTTCCCACTATCATTGTCGAGGTCTTGCTGGAGCTACCTGTGGGGAAGGATGGCATTGGTTTGGTGGGTGGCATTTTAGAAAGAGAAAACATTGTAATCTTTTTTTTAGAAAAAAGGAAGAAAAAGGTGCAGTTACTCCAGTGGAAGGGATGAAGGAGGATGTGGGACTGAGAGGCACACAGTATTCCTTTCAGTCTGTGAAATACACCCATAGATATGCGTTTCCATCTAAGAGAAGCAGGGTAGGGTTGGGGAGTGGAAAGGAGAAACAATTCCCTGTTTTCTTTACTGATGACCCATGACAGTTGTGGAAGGGGGGGTAAAAGGGAGGGGGAAACGAGGCAGGAGGGGGGAAACAGAGGGGTCTTTCAGTGACAGAGCAAGGAAAATGGCAAATTATCCATGGTTTCCAGAAATCCGTGGAGGCCCCCTTGGCCCCTGCCCTGCTAAATACAGTGCCGGCTGTATGCATTTCCCACCTCAGAGATGTCTGCTTGAATATTCTGTGGCATTGTATACTGATGTGTTTGGTTGTGTACAATCTGCCTACTTGTGGGATGAATGTTGGCCTCCAGGGGAAGTCCTGGTGCAAACCAACTTTATTCTAGTGCTGTGTAAGAAATGCCTTCCAAAAACATAATGGTCAGTTCTGCAGCCAAATAAATTCTTTCCACAAGAAAATTTCAAATTTGATTGGAGTTCTGAAGCCTAGTGGCAGGGACAATATGTGCTTGGGCTCATCCAAGGTTTGAAGTGTGTTTGTGGTTTGGGTCAGTCTTGGGTAAAACAATGTCCTTTTTGTGCCCAAAGTACAGTGGGGGGGGTGCGAAGGGGGTGTGCAGGCTTGTGCAGGGAGGGCCCACGGGGGTGCAGGTCCTGAAATGAAGAGGGAGCAGGCAGAAGGTGCTCACCCCCACCCCCCTCAGCAGTGAGGCCTGGAATCATATTCATATCAGCTGCTTGAGGCTAGAATCAGTCCAGAACCTCCTTCAAAGCCTCTGAGTTTTGCCTTCGTAGATTTCTTGAACTCTTCTGGGCTCAGATTTAGCAACAAAACAAAACAGAGGCCCTGCTGTTGCTGTCACTAGATTCAGTTCCCCAAATCCAGGCCGCACCTGCCACGGGATATTCCTAAAGCCAGAGTTCATTTTTGTCTGTTTCATGTTTTTGAACTCTTAAGAACATCTTCAGTGAAGATTAAAAACACTCCCCTCCCTCCAAGATGCTTGCGGGTCAAGTGTGGGAAAACTGTGTGAGGGTGTTTTCTCCTGTGTGTACAAAAGAAGTCGCAGTGAAATTTATCCTAATGGAATTTGACTATCGTTTTATGGAGAGAATTCTGAAATAAACAGAACAGAGAAATAGCTGAAGTGTTTTCCTTTTGCTTTTCTCTTCCTTAACGCTGCAGCTACATAAATTCATGTTGGGTTGGAACACAAACGCATTTTGTTTGTAGTAATTAAAATGTTTTAATGAGACAACCATAAAATCCACCATTAATTATTTTATTTCAAACACTCCTGCCTTCTTTTGAACCAGGTCTATTTAGAAATAGTTTAGAGAGTAGCCTGCAGTTTTATTCTTTCCTCTGCATTATACACAGGAGTGGAGAAGTCATTTATAAATAATTACACAATGTTTTGGGTCTTTGGGCTTGTATAATATATCAAAGCGATTAGTACACTTATTGTTCCATTGTAAATGCTTTTTTTCTCCTTTCAGTTTCACTTGCCTTGTCTTCTAGCTAAACCTTTTTTTGGAAATCTTTTGTCTTCTTCATTCTTTTTGCTTGTTACAGTCCGGGAGCATTCTTCTTATTCAAACACTCGCAGCAGGGGCAAAGAAAGCGACTTCGGCCGCATCTTAAGTTTTACCGTAACTTTCTGGCATTTTCTTTTCTTCCCGTTTTCCCAGACTACCTAGGGGCAATGAAGAATTATAACATACATGAATTATTGGTACTCCCCTTGAGTTAAAGGGGGAGGAAAGTGCCCCATTTTCTATGTCCCCCCTCCCTCCCCGGGGACCGAGCGAGCGGGCGGCCCGAAACAATGTATTTATCACTTTGCACGACTTTGGGCCGCCGGCCGATCCCGCGCGCCCCCTCCCTCGCCGCCGCCGCTCCTTTCACCGAGCGACCAATCCAGGCTCCCGGGCCCGGGAAGGGGGTCCCGGAGCCGCGCGGCCGAGGAGAGCGAGAGGGCCAGGGCGCGGCGGGGCGGGCCGCGTGCGGGGATTAGGGCCGCACGAGAGGGGACTACGCCGCGGCCTCCAGCCACGTGAGGAGAGACGGGGCTTCAGAGGTGCCCCCCAGCTAATCCTTGTTATCCGGCGGGCCCGCCGCGCCGGAGCCCGGGCCTGCTGCTCGGGGCTGGCTCCCCCGC